>NW_027307895.1:0-300000 GCF_047496885.1 Scyliorhinus torazame | reverse complement strand
AAGAGAGCGAAACGAGATGAAGGAGGGTGAAAGAGAGCGAAACAAGACGATGGAGGGTGAAAGAGAGCGAAACGAGAGGAAGGAGGGTGAAAGAGAGCGAAACGAGACAAAGGATTGTGAAAGAGAGCGAAATGAGACGAAGGAGGGTGTACGAGAGCGAAACGAGACGAAGGAGGGTGAAAGAGAGCGAAAGGAGATGAAGGAGGGTGAAAGAGAGCGAAATGAGATGAAGGAGAGTGAAAGAGAGCGAAAGGAGTCGAAGGAGGGTGAAAGAGAGTGGAACGAGATGAAGGAGGGTGAAAGAGAGCTACACGAGACGAAGGAGGGTGAAAGAGAGCGAAAGGAGATGAAGGAGGGTGAAAGAGAGCGAAATGAGAGGAAGGAGGGTGAAGGAGAACGAAAGGAGTCGAAGGAGGGTGAAAGAGACCGAAACGAGACGAAGGAGGGTGAAAGAGACCGAAACGAGACGGTGGAGGGTGAAAGAGAGCGAAACGAGAGGAACGATGGTGAAAAAGAGCGAAACGAGATGAAGGAGTGTGAAAGAGAGCGAAACGAGACGAAGGAGGGCGAAAGAGAGCGAAACGAGAGGAAGGAGGGTGAAAGAGAGCAAAACGAGAGGAAGGAGGGTGAAAGAGAGCGAAAGGAGACGAAGGAGGGTGAAAGAGAGCGAAACGAGAAGAAGGAGGGTGAAAGAGAGCGAAACGAGACGAAGAAGGGTCAAAGAGAGCGAAACGAGATCAAGGAGTGTCAAAGAGAACGAAACGAGACGAAGGCGTTTGAAAGAGAGCGAAACGAGACGGTGGAGGGTGAAAGAGAGCGAAACGAGACGCTGGAGGGTGAAAGAGAGCGCAACGAGACGAAGGAGGGTGAAAGAGAGCGAAACAAGACGATGGAGGGTGAAAGAGAGCGAAACGAGACAAAGGCGGGTGGAACAGAGCGAAACAAGACGAAAGAAGGGTGAAAGAGAACAAAACGAGACGAAGGGGGGTGAAAGAGGGCGAAGCGAGACAAAGGAGCATGAAACAGAGCGAAACGAGACGAAGGAGGATGAAAGAGCTAAACGAGACGAAGGAGGGACACAGAGAGCGAAACGAGAGGAAAGAGGGTAAGAGAGTGCGAAACGAGACGGTGGAGGGTGAAAGAGAGCGAAACGAGACGAAGGAGGGTGAAAGAGTGCGAACCAAGACGATGGAGGGTGAAAGAGAGCGAAACGAGAGGAAGGATGGTGAAAGAGAGCGAAACGAGACGAAGGAGCATGAAACAGAGCAAAACGAGACGAAGGAGGATGAAAGAGAGCTAAACGAGACGAAGGAGGGTCACAGAGAGCGAAACGAGAGGAAAGAGGGTGAAAGAGAGCGAAACAAGACGATAGAGGGTGAAAGAGAGCGAAACGAGACAAAGGATGGTGAAAGAGAGCGAAACGAGACGAAGGAGGGTGAAAGAGAGCGAAACGAGATGAAGAGGGTGAAAGGGAGCGAAACGAGACGAAGAAAGGTGAAAGAGAGCAAAACGAGACGAAGGAGGGTGAAAGTGAGCGAAAGGAGATGAAGGAGGGTGAAAGAGAGCGAAATGAGACGAAGGAGAGTGAAAGAGCGAAAGGAGTCGAAGGAGGGTGCAAGAGGGTGGAACGAGACGAAGGAGGGTGAAAGAGACCAAAACGAGACGAAGGAGGGTGAAAGAGAGCGAAAGGAGAGGAAGGAGGGTGAAAGAGAGCGAAACGAGAAGAAGGAGGGTGAAGGAGAGCGAAATGAGACGAAGGAGGGTGAAAGAGAGCGAAACGGGATGAAGGAGGGTGAAAGAGAGCGAAACGAGAAGAAGGAGGGTGAAAGAGAGCGAAATGAGATGAAGGAGGGTGAAAGAGAGCGAAACGAGATGAAGGAGGGTCAAAGAGAGCGAAACGAGACGAAGGAGGGTGAAAGAGAGCGAAACGCGATGAAGGAGGGTGAAAGAGCTAAACGAGATGAAGGAGGGTGAAAGAGAGCTAAACGAGACGAAGGAGGGTGAAAGAGAGTGAAAGGAGATGAAGGAGGGTGAAAGAGAGCGAAATGAGACGAAGGAGGGTGAAAGAGAACGAAAGGAGTCGAAGGAGGTGAAAGAGAGTGGAACGAGACGAAGGAGGGTGAAAGAGACTGAAACGAGACGGTGGAGGGTGAAAGAGAGCGAAACGAGACGAAGGACGGTGAAAGAGAGCGAAACAAGACGAAGGAGGGCGAAAGAGAGCGAAACGAGACGAAAGAGGGTGAAAGAGAGCGAAACGAGATGAAGGAGGGTGGAAGAGAGCGAAACGAGACGAAGGAGGGTGAAAGAGAGAGAAACGAGACGAAGGAAGGTGAAAGAGAGCGAAACGCGACGAAGGAAGGTGAAAGAGAGCGAAACGAGATGAAGGAGGGTGGAAGAGAGCGAAACGAGACGAAGGAGGGTGAAAGAGAGAGAAACGAGACGAAGGAAGGTGAAAGAGAGCGAAACGAGACGAAGGAAGGTGAAAGAGAGCGAAACGAGACAAAGGAGGGTGAAAGGGAGCGAAACGAGATGAAGGAGGGTGAAAGAGAGCGAAACGAGACGAAGGAGGGTGAAAGAGGGCGAAACGAGACGAAGGCGGGTGGAACAGAGCGAAACAAGACAAAAGAAGGGTGAAAGAGAGCAAAACGAGACAAAGGAGGGTGAAAGAGGGCGAATCCGAGACGTAGGAGCATGAAAGAGAGCGAAACGAGATGAAGGAGGGTAAAAGAGAGCGAAACGAGATGAAAGAGTGTAAAAGAGAGCGAAACGAGAGAAGGAGGGTGAAAGAGAGCGAAACGAGATGAAGGAGGGTGAAAGAGAGTGGAACGAGACGAACGAGGGTGAAAGAGAGCGAAACGAGAAGAAGGAGGGTGAAAGAGAGCGAAACGAGACGAAGTAGGGTGAAAGAGAGCGAAACGAGATGAAGGAGTGTGGAAGAGAGCAAAACGAAAGAAGGAGGGTGAAAGAGGGCGAAACGAGACGAAGGCGGGTGCAACAGAGCGAAACAAGAAGAAGGAGGGTGAAAGAGAGCGAAACGAGACGAAGGAGGGTGAAAGAGAGCAAAACGAGATGAAGGAGTGTGAAACAGAGCGAAACGAGACGAAGGAGGAGGAAAGAGTGCTAAACGAGACGAAGGAGGGTCACAGAGAGCGAAACGAGACGACAGAGGGTAAAAGAGCGCGAAACGAGACGAAGGAGGGTGAAAGAGAGCGAAACAAGACGATGGTGGGTGAAAGAGAGCGAAACGAGAGGAAGGAGGGTAAAAGAGAGTGAAACGAGACAAAGGATTGTGAAAGAGTGCGAAACGAGACGAAGGAGGGTGAAAGAGAGCGAAACGAGACGAAGGTGGGTGAAAGAGAGCGAAACGAGACGAAGAAAGGTGAAAGAGAGCGAAACGAGACGAAGGAGGGTGAAAGAGAGCGAAACAAGACGATGGTGGGTGAAAGAGAGCGAAACGAGAGGAAGGAGGGTAAAAGAGAGTGAAACGAGACAAAGGATTGTGAAAGAGAGCGAAAGGAGATGAAGGAGTATGAAAGAGAGCGAAATGAGACGAAGGAGAGTGAAAGAGAGCGAAAGGAGTCGAAGGAGGGTGAAAGAGAGTGGAACGAGACGAAGGAGGGTGAAAGAGACCAAAACGAGACGAAGGAGGGTGAAAGAGAGCGAAATGAGACGAAGGAGGGTGAAAGAGAGCGAAACGAGAAGAAGGAGGGTGAAAGAGAGCGAAATGAGACGAAGGAGGGTGAAAGAGAGCGAAACGAGATGAAGGAGGGTCAAAGAGAGCGAAACGAGACGAAGGATGGAGAAAGAGAGCGAAACGCGATGAAGGAGGGTGAAAGAGAGATAAACGAGATGAAGGAGGGAGAAAGGGAGCGAAACGAGACGGTGGAGGGTGAAAGAGAGCGAAACGAGACGAAGGACGGTGAAAGAGAGCGAAACAAGACGAAGGAGGGCGAAAGAGAGCGAAACGAGAGGAACGAGGGTGAAAGTGAGCGAAACGAGATGAAGAAGGGTGAAAGAGAGCGAAACGAGACGAAGGTGGGCGAAAGAGAGCGAAAGGAGAGGAAGACGGGTGAAAGAGAGCTAAATGAGATGAAGGAGGGTGAAAGAGAGCGAAACAAGGCGATGGAGGGTGAAAGAGAGCGAAACGAGAGGAAGGAGGGTGAAAGAGAGCGAAACGAGACAAAGGAGGGTGAAAGAGAGCGAAACGAGACGAAGGAGGGTGAAAGAGAGCGAAACGAGACGAAGAAAGGTGAAAGAGAGCGAAACGAGACGTAGGAGGGTGAAAGAGAGCGAAAGGAGATGAAGGACGGTGAAAGAGAGCAAAATGAGACGAAGGAGGGTGAAAGAGAGAGAAAGGAGTCGAAGGAGTGTGAAAGAGAGTGGAACGAGACGAACGAGGGTGAAAGAGACCGAAACGCGACGAAGGAGGGTGAAAGAGAGCGAAACGAGACGAAGAAAGGTGAAAGAGAGCGAAACGAGAAGGGGGGTGAAAGAGAGCGAAACGAGACGAAGGAGGGTCACAGAGAGCGAAACGAGACGAAAGAGGGTAAAAGAGAGCGAAACGAGACGGTGGAGGGTGAAAGAGAGCGAAACGAGACGAAGGAGGGTGAAAGAGAGCGAAACAAGACGAAGGTGGGCGAAAGAGAGCGAAACGAGAGGAAGGAGGGTGAAAGAGAGCGAAACGAGATGAAGGAGGGTGGAAGAGAGCGAAACGAGACGAAGGAGTGTGAAAGAGAAACGAGACGAAGGAAGGTGAAAGACAGCGAAACGAGACGAAGGAAGGTGAAAGAGAGCGAAACGAGACAAAGGAGGGTGAAAGGGAGCGAAACGAGATGAAGGAGGGTGAAAGAGAGCGAAACGAGATGAAGGAGGGTGAAAGAGAGTGAAACGAGAAGAAGGAGGGTGAAAGAGAGCGAAACGAGTCGAAGGAGGGTGAAAGAGGGCGAAACGAGACGAAGGCGGGTGGAACAGAGCGAAACAAGACGAAAGAAGGGTGAAAGAGAGCAAAACGAGACGAAGGAGGGTGAAAGAGGGCGAAGCGAGACGAAGGAGCATGAAACAGAGCGAAACGAGACGAAGGAGGATGAAAGAGAGGTAAACGAGACGAAGGAGGGTCACAGAGAGCGAAACGAGAGGAAAGAGGGTAAAAGAGTGCGAAACGAGACGGTGGATGGTGAAAGAGAGCGAAACGAGATGAAGGAGGGTGAAAGAGAACGAAACAAGACGATGGAGGGTGAAAGAGAGCGAAACGAGAGGAAGGAGGGTGAAAGAGAGCGAAACGAGACAAAGGATGGTGAAAGAGAGCGAAACGAGACGAAGGAGGGTGTACGAGAGCGAAACGAGACGAAGGCGGGTGGAACAGAGCGAAAAAAGACGAAAGAAGGGTAAAAGAGAGCAAAACGAGACGAAGGAGGGTGAAAGAGGGCGAAGCGAGACGAAGGAGCATGAAACAGAGCGAAACGAGACGAAGGAGGATGAAAGAGAGCTAAACGAGACGAAGGAGGGTCACAGAGAGCGAAACGAGAGGAAAGAGGGTAAAAGAGTGCGAAACGAGACGGTGGAGGGTGAAAGAGAGCGAAACGAGATGAAGGAGGGTGAAAGAGAGCGAAACAAGACGATGGAGGGTGAAAGAGAGCGAAACGAGAGGAAGGAGGGTGAAAGAGAGCGAAACGAGACAAAGGATTGTGAAAGAGAGCGAAATGAGACGAAGGAGGGTGCACGAGAGCGAAACGAGACGAAGGAGGGTGAAAGAGAGCGAAAGGAGATGAAGGAGGGTGAAAGAGAGCGAAATGAGACGAAGGAGAGTGAAAGAGAGCGAAAGGAGTCGAAGGAGGGTGAAAGAGAGTGGAACGAGATGAAGGAGGGTGAAAGAGAGCTACACGAGACGAAGGAGGGTGAAAGAGAGCGAAAGGAGATGAAGGAGGGTGAAAGAGAGCGAAATGAGAGGAAGGAGGGTGAAGGAGAACGAAAGGAGTCGAAGGAGGGTGAAAGAGACCGAAACGAGACGAAGGAGGGTGAAAGAGACCGAAACGAGACGGTGGAGGTTGAAAGAGAGCGAAACGAGAGGAACGATGGTGAAAAAGAGCGAAACGAGATGAAGTAGTGTGAAAGAGAGCGAAACGAGACGAAGGAGGGCGAAAGAGAGCGAAACGAGAGGAAGGAGGGTGAAAGAGAGCAAAACGAGAGGAAGGAGGGTGAAAGAGAGCGAAAGGAGACGAAGGAGGGTGAAAGAGAGCGAAACGAGAAGAAGGAGGGTGAAAGAGAGCGAAACGAGACGAAGAAGGGTCAAAGAGAGCGAAACGAGATCAAGGAGTGTCAAAGAGAACGAAACGAGACGAAGGCGTTTGAAAGAGAGCGAAACGAGACGGTGGAGGGTGAAAGAGAGCGAAACGAGACGCTGGAGGGTGAAAGAGAGCGCAACGAGACGAAGGAGGGTGAAAGAGAGCGAAACAAGACGATGGAGGGTGAAAGAGAGCGAAACGAGACAAAGGCGGGTGGAACAGAGCGAAACAAGACGAAAGAAGGGTGAAAGAGAACAAAACGAGACGAAGGGGGGTGAAAGAGGGCGAAGCGAGACAAAGGAGCATGAAACAGAGCGAAACGAGACGAAGGAGGATGAAAGAGCTAAACGAGACGAAGGAGGGACACAGAGAGCGAAACGAGAGGAAAGAGGGTAAGAGAGTGCGAAACGAGACGGTGGAGGGTGAAAGAGAGCGAAACGAGACGAAGGAGGGTGAAAGAGTGCGAAACAAGACGATGGAGGGTGAAAGAGAGCGAAACGAGAGGAAGGATGGTGAAAGAGAGCGAAACGAGACGAAGGAGCATGAAACAGAGCGAAACGAGACGAAGGAGGATGAAAGAGAGCTAAACGAGACGAAGGAGGGTCACAGAGAGCGAAACGAGAGGAAAGAGGGTGAAAGAGAGCGAAACAAGACGATAGAGGGTGAAAGAGAGCGAAACGAGACAAAGGATGGTGAAAGAGAGCGAAACGAGACGAAGGAGGATGAAAGAGAGCAAAACGAGATGAAGAGGGTGAAAGGGAGCGAAACGAGACGAAGAATGGTGAAAGAGAGCGAAACGGGATGAAGGAGGGTGAAAGAGAGCGAAACGAGAAGAAGGAGGGTGAAAGAGAGCGAAATGAGATGAAGGAGGGTGAAAGAGAGCGAAACGAGATGAAGGAGGGTCAAAGAGAGCGAAACGAGACGAAGGAGGGTGAAAGAGAGCGAAACGCGATGAAGGAGGGTGAAAGAGCTAAACGAGATGAAGGAGGGTGAAAGAGAGCTAAACGAGACGAAGTAGGGTGAAAGAGAGTGAAAGGAGATGAAGGAGGGTGAAAGAGAGCGAAATGAGACGAAGGAGGGTGAAAGAGAACGAAAGGAGTCGAAGGAGGTGAAAGAGAGTGGAACGAGACGAAGGAGGGTGAAAGAGACTGAAACGAGACGGTGGAGGGTGAAAGAGAGCGAAACGAGACGAAGGACGGTGAAAGAGAGCGAAACAAGACGAAGGAGGGCGAAAGAGAGCGAAACGAGAGGAACAAGGGTGAAAAAGAGCGAAACGAGATGAAGGAGGGTTAAAGAGAGCAAAACGAGACGAAGGAGGGCGAAAGAGAGCGAAACGAGAGGAAGGAGGGTGAAAGAGAGCTAAACGAGATGAAGGAGGGTGAAAGAGTGCGAAACAAGATGATGGTGGGTGAAAGAGAGCGAAACGAGAGGAAGGAGGGTGAAAGAGAGCGAAACGAGACGAAGGAGGGTGAAAGAGAGCGAAACGAGAAGAAGGAGGGTCAAAGAGAGCGAAACGAGACGAAGGAGGGTCAAAGAGAGCGAAACGAGATGAAGGAGGGTCAAAGAGCGCTAAACGAGAGGAAGGAGGGTCAAAGAGAGCGAAACGAGACGAAAGAGGGTAAAAGAGAGCGAAACGAGACGGTGGGGGGTGAAAGAGAGCGAAACGAGACGGTGGAGGGTGAAAGAGAGCGCAACGAGACGAAGGAGGTTGAAAGAGAGCGAAACAAGACGATGGAGGGTGAAAGAAAGCGAAACGAGAGGAAGGAGGGTGAAAGTGAGCGAAACGAGTCAAAGGAGGGTGAAAGAGAGCGAAACGAGATGAAGGAGGGTGAAAGAGAGCGAAACGAGACGAAGGAGGGTGAAAGAGAGCGAAACGAGATGAAGGAGGGTGAAAGGGAGCGAAACGCGATGAAGGAGGGTGAAAGAGAGCTAAACGAGATGAAGGAGGGTGAAAGAGAGCTAAACTAGACGAAGGAGGGTGAAAGAGAGCGAAAGGAGATGAAGGAGGGTGAAAGAGAGCGAAATGAGACGAAGGAGGGTGAAAGAGAACGAAAGGAGTCGAAGGAGGATGAAAGTGAGTGGAACGAGACGAAGGAGGGTGAAAGAGACCGAAACGAGACGGTGGAGGGTGAAAGAGAGCGAAACGAGACGAAGGGCGGTGAAAGAGAGCAAAACAAGACGAAGGAGGGCGAAAGAGAGCGAAACGAGAGGAACGAGGGTGAAAATGAGCGAAACGAGATGAAGGAGGGTGAAAGAGAGCGAAACAAGCCGATGGAGGGTGAAAGAGAGCGAAACGAGAAGAAGGAGGGTGAAAGAGAGCGAAACGAGACGAAGGAGGGTCAAAGAGAGCGAAAAGAGATGAAGGAGTGTCAAAGAGAGCGAAACGAGACGAAGGAGGGTGAAAGAGAGCGAAATGAGATGAAGGAGGGTGAAAGAGAGCTAAACGAGATGAAGGAGGGTCAAAGAGAGCGAAACAAGACGAAAGAGGGTAAAAGAGAGCGAAACGAGATGGTGGAGGGTGAAAGAGAGTGAAACGAGACGGTGGAGGGTGAAAGAGAGCGCAACGAGACGAAGGAGGGTGAAAGAGAGCGAAACAAGACGATGGAGGGTGAAAGAGAGCGAAACGAGAGGAAGGAGGGTGAAAGAGAGCGAAACGAGACAAAGCAGGGTGAAAGAGAGGGAAACGAGACGAAGGAGGGTGAAAGAGAGCGAAACAAGACGAAGGAGGGTGAAAGAGAGCAAAACGAGACGAAGAAAGGTGAAAGAGAGCGAAACGAGACGAAGGAGGGTGAAAGAGAGCGAAAGGAGATGAAGGAGGGTGAAAGAGAGCGAAAGTAGTCGAAGAAGGGTGAAAGAGAGTGGAACGAGACGAAGGAGGGTGAAGGAGACCGAAACGAGACGAAGGAGGGTGAAAGAGAGCAAAACGAGAAGAAGGAGGGTGAAAGAGAGCGAAACGAGACGAATGAGGGTGAAAGAGAGCGAAACGAGATGAAGGAGGGTTAAAGAGAGCAAAACAAGACGAAGGAGGGTGAAAGAGAGCGAAACGAGATGAAGGAGGGAGAAAGAGAGCTAAACGAGATGAAGGAGGGTCACAGAGAGCGAGACGAGACTAAAGAGGGTAAAACAGAGCGAAACGAGACGGTGGAGGGTGAAAGAGAGCGAAACGAGACGAAGGAGGGTGAAAGAGAGTGAAACAAGACGAAGGAGGGCGAAAGAGAGCGAAACGAGAGGAAGGAGGGTGAAAGAGAGCGAAACGAGATGAAGGAGGGTGAAAGAGAGCGAAACGAGATGAAGGAGGGTGAAAGAGAGTGAAATGAGATGAAGGAGGGTGAAGGAGAGCGAAAGGAGTCGAAGAAGGGTGAAAGAGAGCGGAACGAGACGAAGGAGGGTGAAAGAGAACGAAACGAGACGAAGGAGGGTGAAAGAGAGTGAAACGAGACGAAGGAGGGTGAAAGAGGGCGAAACGAGACGAAGGCGGGTGGAACAGAGCGAAAAAGACGAAGGAGGGTGAAAGAGAGCGAAACGAGACGAAGGAGGGTGAAAGAGAGCAAAACGGGACGAAGGAGAGTAAAACAGAGCGAAACGAGACGAAGGAGGGTGAAAGAGAGCGAAACGAGACGAAGGAAGGTGAAAGAGAGCGAAACGAGAAGAAGGAGGGTGAAAGAGAGCGAAACGAGATGAAGGAGTGTCAAAGAGAGCGAAACGAGACGAAGGAGGGTGAAAGAGAGCGAAATGAGATGAAGGAGGGTGAAAGAGAGCTAAACAAGATGAAGGAGGGTCAAAGAGAGCGAAACAAGACGAAAGAGGGTAAAAGAGAGCGAAACGAGACGGTGGAGGGTGAAAGAGAGCGAAACGAGACGGTGGAGAGTGAAAGAGAGCGCAACGAGACGAAGGAGGGTGAAAGAGAGCGAAACAAGACGATGGAGGGTGAAAGAGAGCGAAACGAGAGGAAGGAGGGTGAAAGAGAGCGAAACGAGACAAAGCAGGGTGAAAGAGAGGGAAACGAGACGAAGGAGGGTGAAAGAGAGTGAAACAAGACGAAGGAGGGTGAAAGAGAGCAAAACGAGATGAAGAAAGGTGAAAGAGAGCGAAACGAGACGAAGGAGGGTGAAAGAGAGCGAAAGGAGATGAAGGAGGGTGGAAGAGAGTGAAACGAGACGAAGGAGGGTGAAAGAGAGAGAAACGAGACGAAGGAGGGTGAAAGAGAGCTAAACGAGACGAAGGATGGTCAAAGAGAGCGAAACAAAATGGTGGAGCGTGAAAGAGAGCGAAACGAGACGAAGGAGGGTGAAAGAGAGCGAAACGAGACGATGGAGGGTGAAAGAGAGCGAAACGAGAGGAAGGCGGGTGAAAGAGAGCGAAACGAGACAAAGGAGGGTGAAAGAGACAGAAACGAGACGAAGGAAGGTGAAAGAGAGCGAAACGAGACGAAGGAAGGTGAAAGAGAGCAAAACGAGACAAAGGAGGGTGAAAGGGACCGAAACGAGATGAAGGAGGGTGAAAGAGAGCGAAACGAGATGAAGGAGGGTGAAAGAGAGCGAAACGAGACGAAGGAGGGTGAAAGAGGGCGAAACGAGACGAAGGCGGGTGGAACAGAGCGAAACAAGACGAAAGAAGGGTGAAAGAGAGCAAAACGAGAGGAAGGAGGGTGAAAGAGAGCGAAACGAGATGAAGGAGGGTGAAAGAGAGCGAAAGGAGATGAAGGAGGGTGAAAGACAGCGAAATGAGACGAAGGAGGGTGAAAGAGAGCGAAAGGAGTTGAAGGAGGGTGAAAGAGAGTGGAACGAGACGAAGGAGGGTGAAAGAGACCGAAACGAGACGAGGGAGGGTGAAAGAGAGTGAAACGAGAAGAAGGAGGGTGAAAGAGAGCGAAACGAGATGAAGGAGGGTGAAAGAGAGCGAAACGAGATGAAGGAGGGTCAAAGAGAGCGAATCGAGACGAAGGAGGGTGAAAGAGAGCGAAACGAGATCAAGGAGGGTGAAAGAGAGCTAAACGAGACGAAGGAGGGTGAAAGAGAGCGAAAGGAGTCGAAGGAGGGTGAAAGAGAATGGAACGAGATGAAGGAGGGTGAAAGAGACCGAAACGAGACGAAGGAGGGTGAAAGAGAGCGAAACGAGAAGAAGGAGGGTGAAAGAGAGCAAAACGAGAAGAAGGAGGGTGAAAGAGAGCGAAACGAGACGAAGGAGGGTGAAAGAGAGCGAAACGAGATGAAGGAGGGTCAAAGAGAGAGAAACGAGACGGTGGAGTGTGAAAGAGAGCGAAACAAAACTGTGGAGGGTGAAAGAGAGCGAAACGAGACGAAGGAGGGTGAAAGAGAGTGAAACAAGACGATGGAGGGTGAAAGAGAGCGAAACGAGAGGAAGGAGGGTGAAAGAGCGCGAAACGAGACAAAGGAGGGTGAAAGAGAGCGAAACGAGACGAAGGAGGGTAAAAGAGAGCGAAACGAGACGAAGGTGGGTGAAAGAGAGCGAAACGAGAATAAGGAGGATGAAAGAGAGCGAAACGAGACGAAGGAGGGTGAATGAGAGCGAAACGAGATGAAGGAGGGTGAAAGAGAGTGAAACGAGACGAAGGAGGCTGAAAGATAGCGAAATGAGTCGAAGGAGGGTGAAAGAGAGCGGAACGAGACGAAGGAGGGTGAAAGAGAGCGAAACGAGACGAAGGAGGGTGAAAGAGAGCGAAACGAGATGAAGGAGGGTGAAAGAGAGCTAAACGAGACGGTGGAGGGTGAAAAAGAGCGAAACGAGACGAAGGAGGGTGAAAGAGAGGGAAACCAGACGAAGGAGGGTGAAAGAGAGCGGAACGAGACAAAGGAGGGTGAAAGAACGAAACGAGACGAAGGAGGGTGAAAGAGAGTGAAACGAGACGAAGGAGGGTGAAAGAGGGCGAAACGAGACGAAGGAGTGTAAAACAGAGCGAAACGAGACGAAGGAGGGTGCAAGAGAGCTAAACCAGACGAAGGAGGGTCAAAGAGAGCGAAACAAGACGGTGGAGGCTGAAAGAGAGCGAAACGAGACGAAGGAGGGTGAAAGAGAGCGAAACGAGATGATGGAGTGTGAAAGAGAGCGAAACGAGAGGAAGGAGGGTGAAAGAGAGCGAAACGAGAAGAAGTAGGGTGAAAGAGAGCGAAACGAGATGAAGGAGGGTGGAAGAGAGTGAAACGAGACGAAGGAGGGTGAAAGAGAAAGAAACGAGACGAAGGAGGGTGTAAGAGAGCGAAACGAGACGAAGGAGGGTGAAAGAGAGCGAAAGGAGTCGAAGGAGGGTGAAAGAGAGCGAAACGAGATGATGGAGTGTGAAAGAGAGCGAAACGAGAGGAAGGAGGGTGAAAGAGAGCGAAACGAGAAGAAGGAGGGAGAAAGAGAGCGAAACGAGATGAAGGAGGGTGAAAGAGAGCGAAAGGAGTTGAAGGAGGGTGAAAGAGAGTGGAACGAGACGAAGGAGGGTGAAAGAGACCGAAACGAGACGAGGGAGGGTGAAAGAGAGTGAAACGAGAAGAAGGAGGGTGAAAGAGAGCGAAACGAGATGAAGGAGGGTGAAAGAGAGCGAAACGAGATGAAGGAGGGTCAAAGAGAGCGAATCGAGACGAAGGAGGGTGAAAGAGAGCGAAACGAGATCAAGGAGGGTGAAAGAGAGCTAAACGAGACGAAGGAGGGTGAAAGAGAGCGAAAGGAGTCGAAGGAGGGTGAAAGAGAATGGAACGAGATGAAGGAGGGTGAAAGAGACCGAAACGAGACGAAGGAGGGTGAAAGAGAGCGAAACGAGAAGAAGGAGGGTGAAAGAGAGCAAAACGAGAAGAAGGAGGGTGAAAGAGAGCGAAACGAGACGAAGGAGGGTGAAAGAGAGCGAAACGAGATGAAGGAGGGTCAAAGAGAGAGAAACGAGACGGTGGAGTGTGAAAGAGAGCGAAACAAAACTGTGGAGGGTGAAAGAGAGCGAAACGAGACGAAGGAGGGTGAAAGAGAGTGAAACAAGACGATGGAGGGTGAAAGAGAGCGAAACGAGAGGAAGGAGGGTGAAAGAGCGCGAAACGAGACAAAGGAGGGTGAAAGAGAGCGAAACGAGACGAAGGAGGGTAAAAGAGAGCGAAACGAGACGAAGGTGGGTGAAAGAGAGCGAAACGAGAATAAGGAGGATGAAAGAGAGCGAAACGAGACGAAGGAGGGTGAATGAGAGCGAAACGAGATGAAGGAGGGTGAAAGAGAGCGAAACGAGACGAAGGAGGCTGAAAGATAGCGAAATGAGTCGAAGGAGGGTGAAAGAGAGCGGAACGAGACGAAGGAGGGTGAAAGAGAGCGAAACGAGACGAAGGAGGGTGAAAGAGAGCGAAACGAGATGAAGGAGGGTGAAAGAGAGCTAAACGAGACGGTGGAGGGTGAAAAAGAGCGAAACGAGACGAAGGAGGGTGAAAGAGAGGGAAACCAGACGAAGGAGGGTGAAAGAGAGCGGAACGAGACAAAGGAGGGTGAAAGAACGAAACGAGACGAAGGAGGGTGAAAGAGAGTGAAACGAGACGAAGGAGGGTGAAAGAGGGCGAAACGAGACGAAGGAGTGTAAAACAGAGCGAAACGAGACGAAGGAGGGTGCAAGAGAGCTAAACCAGACGAAGGAGGGTCAAAGAGAGCGAAACAAGACGGTGGAGGCTGAAAGAGAGCGAAACGAGACGAAGGAGGGTGAAAGAGAGCGAAACGAGATGATGGAGTGTGAAAGAGAGCGAAACGAGAGGAAGGAGGGGGAAAGAGAGCGAAACGAGAAGAAGTAGGGTGAAAGAGAGCGAAACGAGATGAAGGAGGGTGGAAGAGAGTGAAACGAGACGAAGGAGGGTGAAAGAGAAAGAAACGAGACGAAGGAGGGTGTAAGAGAGCGAAACGAGACGAAGGAGGGTGAAAGAGAGCGAAAGGAGTCGAAGGAGGGTGAAAGAGAGCGAAACGAGATGATGGAGTGTGAAAGAGAGCGAAACGAGAGGAAGGAGGGTGAAAGAGAGCGAAACGAGAAGAAGGAGGGAGAAAGAGAGCGAAAAGAGATGAAGGAGGGTGAAAGAGACCGAAACGAGATGAAGGAGGGTGAAAAATAGCTAAACAAGACGGTGGAGGGTGAAAGAGAGCGAAACGAGACGAAGGAGGGTGAAAGAGAGCGAAACAAGACGAAGGAGGACGAAAGAGAGCGAAACGAGAGAAAGGAGGGTGAAAGAGAGCGAAACGACATGAAGGAGGGTGAAAGAGAGTGAAAGGAGATGAAGGAGGGTGTAAGAGAGCGAAACGAGACGAATTGAGGGTGAAAGAGAGCGAAAGGAGTCGAAGGAGGGTGAAAGAGAGCGGAACGAGACGAAGGAGGGTGAAAGAGAACGAAACGAGACGAAGGAGGGTGAAAGAGAGTGAAACGAGACGAAGGAGGGTGAAAGAGGGCGAAACGAGACGAAGGAGGGTGAAAGAGAGCGAAACGAGAGGAAGGAGGGTGAAAGAGAGCGAAACAAGATGAAGAAGGGCGAAAGAGAGCGAAAAGAGAGGAAGGAGGGTGAAAGAGAGCGAAACGAGATGAAGAAGGGTGAAAGAGTGCGAAACGAGATGAAGGAGGGTGAAAGAGAGCGAAACCAGACGAAGGAGGGTCACAGAGGGCGAAACGAGAGGAAAGAGGGTAAGAGAGTGCGAAACGAGACGGTGGAGGGTGAAAGAGAGCGAAACGAGAAGAAGTAGGGTGAAAGAGAGCGAAACGAGATGAAGGAGGGTGGAAGAGAGTGAAACGAGACGAAGGAGGGTGAAAGAGAGAGAAACGAGACGAAGGAGGGTGAAAGAGAGCGAAAGGAGATGAAGGAGGGTGTAAGAGAGCGAAACGAGACGAAGGAGGGTGAAAGAGAGCGAAAGGAGTCGAATGAGGGTGAAAGAGAGCGAAACGAGATGATGGAGTGTGAAAGAGAGCGAAACAAAACTGTGGAGGGTGAAAGAGAGCGAAACGAGACGAAGGAGGGTGAAAGAGAGTGAAACAAGACGATGGAGGGTGAAAGAGAGCGAAACGAGAGGAAGGAGGGTGAAAGAGCGCGAAACGAGACAAAGGAGGGTGAAAGAGAGCGAAACGATACGAAGGAGGGTAAAAGAGAGCGAAACGAGACGAAGGTGGGTGAAAGAGAGCGAAACGAGAATAAGGAGGATGAAAGAGAGCGAAACGAGACGAAGGAGGGTGAATGAGAGCGAAACGAGATGAAGGAGGGTGAAAGAGAGCGAAACGAGACGAAGGAGGCTGAAAGATAGCGAAATGAGTCGAAGGAGGGTGAAAGAGAGCGGAACGAGACGAAGGAGGGTGAAAGAGAGCGAAACGAGACGAAGGAGGGTGAAAGAGAGCGAAACGAGATGAAGGAGGGTGAAAGAGAGCTAAACGAGACGGTGGAGGGTGAAAAAGAGCGAAACGAGACGAAGGAGGGTGAAAGAGAGGGAAACCAGACGAAGGAGGGTGAAAGAGAGCGGAACGAGACAAAGGAGGGTGAAAGAACGAAACGAGACGAAGGAGGGTGAAAGAGAGTGAAACGAGACGAAGGAGGGTGAAAGAGGGCGAAACGAGACGAAGGAGTGTAAAACAGAGCGAAACGAGACGAAGGAGGGTGCAAGAGAGCTAAACCAGACGAAGGAGGGTCAAAGAGAGCGAAACAAGACGGTGGAGGCTGAAAGAGAGCGAAACGAGACGAAGGAGGGTGAAAGAGAGCGAAACGAGATGATGGAGTGTGAAAGAGAGCGAAACGAGAGGAAGGAGGGTGAAAGAGAGCGAAACGAGAAGAAGTAGGGTGAAAGAGAGCGAAACGAGATGAAGGAGGGTGGAAGAGAGTGAAACGAGACGAAGGAGGGTGGAAGAGAGCGAAACGAGACGAAGGAGGGTGAAAGAGAGCGAAAGGAGTCGAAGGAGGGTGAAAGAGAGCGAAACGAGATGATGGAGTGTGAAAGAGAGCGAAACGAGAGGAAGGAGGGTGAAAGAGAGCGAAACGAGAAGAAGGAGGGAGAAAGAGAGCGAAACGAGATGAAGGAGGGTGAAAGAGACCGAAACGAGATGAAGGAGGGTGAAAAATAGCTAAACAAGACGGTGGAGGGTGAAAGAGAGCGAAACGAGACGAAGGAGGGTGAAAGAGAGCGAAACAAGACGAAGGAGGACGAAAGAGAGCGAAACGAGAGAAAGGAGGGTGAAAGAGAGCGAAACGACATGAAGGAGGGTGAAAGAGAGTGAAAGGAGATGAAGGAGGGTGTAAGAGAGCGAAACGAGACGAATTGAGGGTGAAAGAGAGCGAAAGGAGTCGAAGGAGGGTGAAAGAGAGCGGAACGAGACGAAGGAGGGTGAAAGAGAACGAAACGAGACGAAGGAGGGTGAAAGAGAGTGAAACGAGACGAAGGAGGGTGAAAGAGGGCGAAACGAGACGAAGGAGGGTGAAAGAGAGCGAAACGAGAGGAAGGAGGGTGAAAGAGAGCGAAACAAGATGAAGTAGGGCGAAAGAGAGCGAAAAGAGAGGAAGGAGGGTGAAAGAGAGCGAAACGAGATGAAGGAGGGTGAAAGAGTGCGAAACGAGATGAAGGAGGGTGAAAGAGAGCGAAACCAGACGAAGGAGGGTCACAGAGGGCGAAACGAGAGGAAAGAGGGTAAGAGAGTGCGAAACGAGACGGTGGAGGGTGAAAGAGAGCGAAACGAGAAGAAGTAGGGTGAAAGAGAGCGAAACGAGATGAAGGAGGGTGGAAGAGAGTGAAACGAGACGAAGGAGGGTGAAAGAGAGAGAAACGAGACGAAGGAGGGTGAAAGAGAGCGAAAGGAGATGAAGGAGGGTGTAAGAGAGCGAAACGAGACGAAGGAGGGTGAAAGAGAGCGAAAGGAGTCGAAGGAGGGTGAAAGAGAGCGAAACGAGATGATGGAGTGTGAAAGAGAGCGAAACGAGAGGAAGGAGGGTGAAAGAGAGCGAAACGAGAAGAAGGAGGGAGAAAGAGAGCGAAACGAGATGAAGGAGGGTGAAAGAGACCGAAACGAGATGAAGGAGGGTGAAAAATAGCTAAACGAGACGGTGGAGGGTGAAAGAGAGCGAAACGAGACGAAGGAGGGTGAAAGAGAGCGAAACAAGACGAAGGAGGGCGAAAGAGAGCGAAACGAGAGAAAGGAGGGTGAAAGAGAGCGAAACGACATGAAGGAGGGTGAAAGAGAGTGAAAGGAGATGAAGGAGGGTGTAAGAGAGCGAAACGAGACGAAGGAGGGTGAAAGAGAGCGAAAGGAGTCGAAGGAGGGTGTAAGAGAGCGGAATGAGACGAAGGAGGGTGAAAGAGAACGAAACGAGACGAAGTAGGGTGAAAGAGAGTGAAACGAGACGAAGGAGTGTGAAAGAGGGTGAAACGAGACGAAGGAGGGTGAAAGAGAGCGAAACGAGACGAAGGAGGGTGAAAGAGAGCGAAACAAGACGAAGGAGGGTGAAAGAGAGCGAAAGGAGTCGAAGGAGGGTGAAAGAGAGCGGAACGAGACGAAGGAGGGTGAAAGAGAACGAAACGAGACGAAGTAGGGTGAAAGAGAGTGAAACGAGACGAAGGAGTGTGAAAGAGGGTGAAACGAGACGAAGGAGGGTGAAAGAGAGCGAAACGAGACGAAGGAGGGTGAAAGAGAGCGAAACAAGACGAAGGAGGGCGAAAGAGAGCGAAACGAGAGGAAGGAGGGTGAAAGAGAGCGAAACGAGATGAAGGAGGGTGAAAGAGTGTGAAACGAGATGAAGGAGGGTGAAAGAGAGCGAAACCAGACGAAGGAGGGTCACAGAGGGCGAAACGAGAGGAAAGAGGGTAAGAGAGTGCGAAACGAGACGGTGGAGGGCAAAAGAGAGCGAAACGAGACGAAGGAGGGTGAAAGAGAGCGAAACAAGACGATGGAGGGTTAAAGAGAGCGAAACGAGAGGAAGGATGGTGAAAGAGAGTGAAACGATACGAAGGAGCATGAAACAGAGTGAAACGAGACGAAGGAGGATGAAAGAGAGCTAAACGAGATGAAGGAGGGTCACAGAGAGCGAAACGAGAGGAAAGAGGGTGAAAGAGAGCGAAACAAGACGATGGAGGGTGAAAGAGAGCGAAACGAGACAAAGGATGGTGAAAGAGAGCAAAACGAGACGAAGGAGGGTGAAAGAGAGCGAAACGAGACGAATTAGGGTGATAGAGAGCGAAACGAGACGAAGAAAGGTGAAAGAGAGCGAAACGAGACGAAGGAGGGTGAAAGAGAGCGAAAGGAGATGAAGGAGGGTGAAAGAGAGTGAAATGAGACGAAGGAGAGTGAAAGAGAGCGAAAGGAGTCGAAGGAGGGTGAAAGAGAGTGGAACGAGACGAAGGAGGGTGAAAGAGACCAAAACGAGACGAAGGAGGATGAAAGAGAGCGAAACGAGACGAAGGAGGGTGAAAGAGAGCGAAACGAGAAGAAGGAGGGTGAAAGAGAGCGAAATGAGACGAAGGAGGGTGAAAGAGAGCGAAACGAGATGAAGGAGGGTGAAAGAGAGCGAAACGAGAAGAAGGAGGGTGAAAGAGAGCGAAACGAGACGAAGGTGGGTGAAAGAGAGCAAAACGAGAATAAGGAGGATGAAAGAGAGCGAAACGAGATGAAGGAGGGTGAATGAGAGCGAAACGAGATGAAAGAGGGTCACAGAGAGCGAAACGAGACGAAGGAGGGTGAAAGAGAGCGAAACAAGATGAAGGAGGGTGAAAGAGAGCTAAACGAGACGGTGGAGGGTGAAAGAGAACGAAACGAGACGAAGGAGGGTGAAAGAGAGCGAAACAAGATGAAGGAGGGCGAAAGTGAGCGAAACGAGAGGAAGGAGGGTGAAAGAGAGCAAAACGAGATGAAGGAGGGTGAAACAGAGCGAAACGAGATGAAGGAGGGTGAAAGAGAGCGAAACGAGACGAAGGAGGCTGAAAGAGAGCGAAAGGAGTCGAAGGAGGGTGAAAGAGAGCGGAACGAGACGAAGGAGGGTGAAAGAGAGCGAAACGAGACGGAGGAGGGTGAAAGAGAGCGAAACGAGATGAAGGAGGGTGAAAGAGAGCTAAACGAGACGGTGGAGGGTGAAAGAGAGCGAAACGAGACGAAGGAGGGTGAAAGAGAGCGAAACAAGACAAAGGAGGGCGCAAGAGAGCGAAACGAGAGGAAGGAGGGTGAAAGAGAGCGAGACGAGATGAAGGAGGGTGAAAGAGAGCGAAAGGAGATGAAGGAGGGTGTAAGAGAGCGAAACGAGACGAAGGAGGGTGAAAGAGAGTGAAAGGAGTCGAAGGAGGGTGAAAGAGAGCGGAACGAGACGAAGGAGGGTGAAAGAGAACGAAACGAGACGAAGGAGGGTGAAAGAGAGTGAAACGAGACGAAGGAGGGTGAAAGAGGGCGAAACGAGACGAAGGAGGGTGAAAGAGAGCGAAACGAGACGAAGGAGGGTGAAAGTGAGCAAAACGAGACGAAGGAGTGTAAAACAGAGCGAAACGAGACGAAGGAGGGTGCAAGAGAGCTAAACCAGACGAAGGAGGGTCAAAGAGAGCGAAACAAGACGGTGAAGGCTGAAAAAGAGCGAAACGAGACGAAGGAGGGTGAAAGAGAGCGAAACGAGATGATGGAGTGTGAAAGAGAGCGAAACGAGAGGAAGGAGTGTGAAAGAGAGCGAAACGAGAAGAAGTAGGGTGAAAGAGAGCGAAACGAGATGAAGGAGGGTGGAAGAGAGTGAAACGAGACGAAGGAGGGTGAAAGAGAAAGAAACGAGACGAAGGAGGGTGAAAGAGAGCGAAAGGAGATGAAGGAGGGTGTAAGAGAGCGAAACGAGACGAAGGAGGGTGAAAGAGAGCGAAAGGAGTCGAAGGAGGGTGAAAGAGAGCGAAACGAGATGATGGAGTGTGAAAGAGAGCGAAACGAGAGGAAGGAGGGTGAAAGAGAGCGAAACGAGAAGAAGGAGGGAGAAAGAGAGCGAAACGAGATGAAGGAGGGTGAAAGAGACCGAAACGAGATGAAGGAGAGTGAAAAATAGCTAAACAAGACGGTGGAGGGTGAAAGAGAGCGAAACGAGACGAAGGAGGGTGAAAGAGAGCGAAACAAGACGAAGGAGGACGAAAGAGAGCGAAACGAGAGAAAGGAGGGTGAAAGAGAGCGAAACGACATGAAGGAGGGTGAAAGAGAGTGAAAGGAGATGAAGGAGGGTGTAAGAGAGCGAAACGAGACGAATTGAGGGTGAAAGAGAGCGAAAGGAGTCGAAGGAGGGTGAAAGAGAGCGGAACGAGACGAAGGAGGGTGAAAGAGAACGAAACGAGACGAAGGAGGGTGAAAGAGAGTGAAACGAGACGAAGGAGGGTGAAAGAGGGCGAAACGAGACGAAGGAGGGTGAAAGAGAGCGAAACGAGACGAAGGAGGGTGAAAGAGAGCGAAACAAGACGAAGTAGGGCGAAAGAGAGCGAAAAGAGAGGAAGGAGGGTGAAAGAGAGCGAAACGAGATGAAGGAGGGTGAAAGAGTGCGAAACGAGATGAAGGAGGGTGAAAGAGAGCGAAACCAGACGAAGGAGGGTCACAGAGGGCGAAACGAGAGGAAAGAGGGTAAGAGAGTGCGAAACGAGACGGTGGAGGGTGAAAGAGAGCGAAACGAGAAGAAGTAGGGTGAAAGAGAGCGAAACGAGATGAAGGAGGGTGGAAGAGAGTGAAACGAGACGAAGGAGGGTGAAAGAGAGAGAAACGAGACGAAGGAGGGTGAAAGAGAGCGAAAGGAGATGAAGGAGGGTGTAAGAGAGCGAAACGAGACGAAGGAGGGTGAAAGAGAGCGAAAGGAGTCGAAGGAGGGTGAAAGAGAGCGAAACGAGATGATGGAGTGTGAAAGAGAGCGAAACGAGAGGAAGGAGGGTGAAAGAGAGCGAAACGAGAAGAAGGAGGGAGAAAGAGAGCGAAACGAGATGAAGGAGGGTGAAAGAGACCGAAACGAGATGAAGGAGGGTGAAAAATAGCTAAACGAGACGGTGGAGGGTGAAAGAGAGCGAAACGAGACGAAGGAGGGTGAAAGAGAGCGAAACAAGACGAAGGAGGGCGAAAGAGAGCGAAACGAGAGAAAGGAGGGTGAAAGAGAGCGAAACGACATGAAGGAGGGTGAAAGAGAGTGAAAGGAGATGAAGGAGGGTGTAAGAGAGCGAAACGAGACGAAGGAGGGTGAAAGAGAGCGAAAGGAGTCGAAGGAGGGTGAAAGAGAGCGGAACGAGACGAAGGAGGGTGAAAGAGAACGAAACGAGACGAAGTAGGGTGAAAGAGAGTGAAACGAGACGAAGGAGTGTGAAAGAGGGTGAAACGAGACGAAGGAGGTTGAAAGAGAGCGAAACGAGACGAAGGAGGGTGAAAGAGAGCGAAACAAGACGAAGGAGGGCGAAAGAGAGCGAAACGAGAGGAAGGAGGGTGAAAGAGAGCGAAACGAGATGAAGGAGGGTGAAAGAGTGCGAAACGAGATGAAGGAGGGTGAAAGAGAGCGAAACCAGTCGAAGGAGGGTCACAGAGGGCGAAACGAGAGGAAAGAGGGTAAGAGAGTGCGAAACGAGACGGTGGAGGGCGAAAGAGAGCGAAACGAGACGAAGGAGGGTGAAAGAGAGCGAAACAAGACGATGGAGGGTGAAAGAGAGCGAAACGAGACGAATTAGGGTGATAGAGAGCGAAACGAGACGAAGAAAGGTGAAAGAGAGCGAAATGAGACGAAGGAGAGTGAAAGAGAGCGAAAGGAGTCGAAGGAGGGTGAAAGAGAGTGTAACGAGACGAAGGAGGGTGAAAGAGAGCGAAACGAGACGAAGGTGGGTGAAAGAGAGCAAAACGAGAATAAGGAGGATGAAAGAGAGCGAAACGAGATGAAGGAGGGTGAATGAGAGCGAAACGAGATGAAAGAGGGTCACAGAGAGCGAAACGAGACGAAGGAGGTTGAAAGAGAGCGAAACAAGATGAAGGAGGGTGAAAGAGAGCTAAACGAGACGGTGGAGGGTGAAAGAGAACGAAACGAGACGAAGGAGGGTGAAAGAGAGCGAAACGACATGAAGGAGGGTGAAAGAGAGTGAAAGGAGATGAAGGAGGGTGTAAGAGAGCGAAACGAGACGAAGGAGGGTGAAAGAGAGCGAAAGGAGTCGAAGGAGGGTGAAAGAGAGCGGAACGAGACGAAGGAGGGTGAAAGAGAACGAAACGAGACGAAGTAGGGTGAAAGAGAGTGAAACGAGACGAAGGAGTGTGAAAGAGGGTGAAACGAGACGAAGGAGGTTGAAAGAGAGCGAAACGAGACGAAGGAGGGTGAAAGAGAGCGAAACAAGACGAAGGAGGGCGAAAGAGAGCGAAACGAGAGGAAGGAGGGTGAAAGAGAGCGAAACGAGATGAAGGAGGGTGAAAGAGTGCGAAACGAGATGAAGGAGGGTGAAAGAGAGCGAAACCAGTCGAAGGAGGGTCACAGAGGGCGAAACGAGAGGAAAGAGGGTAAGAGAGTGCGAAACGAGACGGTGGAGGGCGAAAGAGAGCGAAACGAGACGAAGGAGGGTGAAAGAGAGCGAAACAAGACGATGGAGGGTGAAAGAGAGCGAAACGAGACGAATTAGGGTGATAGAGAGCGAAACGAGACGAAGAAAGGTGAAAGAGAGCGAAATGAGACGAAGGAGAGTGAAAGAGAGCGAAAGGAGTCGAAGGAGGGTGAAAGAGAGTGTAACGAGACGAAGGAGGGTGAAAGAGAGCGAAACGAGACGAAGGTGGGTGAAAGAGAGCAAAACGAGAATAAGGAGGATGAAAGAGAGCGAAACGAGATGAAGGAGGGTGAATGAGAGCGAAACGAGATGAAAGAGGGTCACAGAGAGCGAAACGAGACGAAGGAGGTTGAAAGAGAGCGAAACAAGATGAAGGAGGGTGAAAGAGAGCTAAACGAGACGGTGGAGGGTGAAAGAGAACGAAACGAGACGAAGGAGGGTGAAAGAGAGCGAAACAAGATGAAGGAGGGCGAAAGTGAGCGAAACGAGAGGAAGGAGGGTGAAAGAGAGCAAAACGAGATGAAGGAGGGTGAAACAGAGCGAAACGAGATGAAGGAGGGTGAAAGAGAGCGAAACGAGACGAAGGAGGCTGAAAGAGAGCGAAAGGAGTCGAAGGAGGGTGAAAGAGAGCGGAACGAGACGAAGGAGGGTGAAAGAGAGCGAAACGAGACGGAGGAGGGTGAAAGAGAGCGAAACGAGATGAAGGAGGGTGAAAGAGAGCTAAACGAGACGGTGGAGGGTGAAAGAGAGCGAAACGAGATGAAGGAGGGTGAAAGAGAGCGAAACAAGACAAAGGAGGGCGAAAGAGAGCGAAACGAGAGGAAGGAGGGTGAAAGAGAGCGAGACGAGATGAAGGAGGGTGAAAGAGAGCGAAAGGAGATGAAGGAGGGTGTAAGAGAGCGAAACGAGACGAAGGAGGGTGAAAGAGAGTGAAAGGAGTCGAAGGAGGGTGAAAGAGAGCGGAACGAGACGAAGGAGGGTGAAAGAGAACGAAACGAGACGAAGGAGGGTGAAAGAGAGTGAAACGAGACGAAGGAGGGTGAAAGAGGGCGAAACGAGACGAAGGAGGGTGAAAGAGAGCGAAACGAGACGAAGGAGGGTGAAAGTGAGCAAAACGAGACGAAGGAGTGTAAAACAGAGCGAAACGATACGAAGGAGGGTGCAAGAGAGCTAAACCAGACGAAGGAGGGTCAAAGAGAGCGAAACAAGACGGTGGAGGCTGAAAAAGAGCGAAACGAGACGAAGGAGGGTGAAAGAGAGCGAAACGAGATGATGGAGTGTGAAAGAGAGCGAAACGAGAGGAAGGAGGGTGAAAGAGAGCGAAACGAGAAGAAGTAGGGTGAAAGAGAGCGAAACGAGATGAAGGAGGGTGGAAGAGAGTGAAACGAGACGAAGGAGGGTGAAAGAGAGAGAAACGAGACGAAGGAGGGTGAATGAGAGCGAAACGAGATGAAAGAGGGTCACAGAGAGCGAAACGAGACGAAGGAGTGTGAAAGAGAGCGAAACAAGATGAAGGAGGGTGAAAGAGAGCTAAACGAGACGGTGGAGGGTGAAAGAGAACGAAACGAGACGAAGGAGGGTGAAAGAGAGCGAAACAAGATGAAGGAGGGCGAAAGTGAGCGAAACGAGAGGAAGGAGGGTGAAAGAGAGCAAAACGAGATGAAGGAGGGTGAAACAGAGCGAAACGAGATGAAGGAGGGTGAAAGAGAGCTAAACGAGACGGTGGAGGGTGAAAGAGTGCGAAACGAGACGAAGGAGGGTGAAAGAGAGCGAAACAAGACGAAGGAGGGCGAAAGAGAGCGAAACGAGAGGAAGGAGGGTGAAAGAGAGCGACACGAGATGAAGGAGGGGGAAAGAGAGCGAAAGGAGATGAAGGAGAGTGTAAGAGAGCGAAACGAGACGAAGGAGGGTGAAAGAGAGTGAAAGGAGTCGAAGGAGGGTCAAAGAGAGCGGAACGAGACGAAGTAGGGTGAAAGAGAACGAAACGAGACGAAGGAGGGTGAAAGAGAGTGAAACGAGACGAAGGAGGGTGAAAGAGGGCGAAACGAGACGAAGGAGGGTGAAAGAGAGCGAAACGAGACGAAGGAGGGTGAAAGTGAGCAAAACGAGACGAAGGAGTGTAAAACAGAGCGAAACGAGACGAAGGAGGGTCAAAGAGAGCGAAACAAGATGGTGGAGGCTGAAAAAGAGCGAAACGAGGCGAAGGAGGGTGAAAGAGAGCGAAACGAGATGATGGAGTGTGAAAGAGAGCGAAACGAGAGGAAGGAGGGTGAAAGAGAGCGAAACGAGAAGAAGTAGGGTGAAAGAGAGCGAAATGAGATGAAGGAGGGTGGAAGAGAGTGAAACGAGGCGAAGGAGGGTGAAAGAGAGAGAAACGAGACGAAGGAGGGTGAAAGAGAGCAAAAGGAGATGAAGGAGGGTGTAAGAGAGCGAAACGAGACGAAGGAGGGTGAAAGAGAGCGAAAGGAGTCGAAGGAGGGTGAGAGAGCGAAACGAGATGATGGAGTGTGAAAGAGAGCGAAACGAGAGGAAGGAGGGTGAAAGAGAGCGAAACGAGAAGAAGGAGGGTGAAAGAGAGCGAAACGAGAAGAAGGAGGGTGAAAGAGAGCGAAACGAGATGAAAGAGGGTGAAAGAGAGCAAAACCAGACGAAGGAGGGTCACAGAGGGCGAAACGAGAGGAAGGAGGGTAAGAGAGTGCGAAACGAGACGGTGGAGGGTGAAAGAGAACGAAACGAGACGAAGGAGGGTGAAAGAGAGCGAAACAAGATGAAGGAGGGCGAAAGTGAGCGAAACGAGAGGAAGGAGGGTGAAAGAGAGCAAAACGAGATGAAGGAGGGTGAAACAGAGCGAAACGAGATGAAGGAGGGTGAAAGAGAGCTAAACGAGACGGTGGAGGGTGAAAGAGTGCGAAACGAGACGAAGGAGGGTGAAAGAGAGCGAAACAAGACGAAGGAGGGCGAAAGAGAGCGAAACGAGAGGAAGGAGGGTGAAAGAGAGTGACACGAGATGAAGGAGGGGGAAAGAGAGCGAAAGGAGATGAAGGAGAGTGTAAGAGAGCGAAACGAGACGAAGGAGGGTGAAAGAGAGTGAAAGGAGTCGAAGGAGGGTCAAAGAGAGCGGAACGAGACGAAGTAGGGTGAAAGAGAACGAAACGAGACGAAGGAGGGTGAAAGAGAGTGAAACGAGACGAAGGAGGGTGAAAGAGGGCGAAACGAGACGAAGGAGGGTGAAAGAGAGCGAAACGAGACGAAGGAGGGTGAAAGTGAGCAAAACGAGACGAAGGAGTGTAAAACAGAGCGAAACGAGACGAAGGAGGGTCAAAGAGAGCGAAACAAGATGGTGGAGGCTGAAAAAGAGCGAAACGAGGCGAAGGAGGGTGAAAGAGAGCGAAACGAGATGATGGAGTGTGAAAGAGAGCGAAACGAGAGGAAGGAGGGTGAAAGAGAGCGAAACGAGAAGAAGTAGGGTGAAAGAGAGCGAAATGAGATGAAGGAGGGTGGAAGAGAGTGAAACGAGGCGAAGGAGGGTGAAAGAGAGAGAAACGAGACGAAGGAGCGTGAAAGAGAGCAAAAGGAGATGAAGGAGGGTGTAAGAGAGCGAAACGAGACGAAGGAGGGTGAAAGAGAGCGAAAGGAGTCGAAGGAGGGTGAGAGAGCGAAACGAGATGATGGAGTGTGAAAGAGAGCGAAACGAGAGGAAGGAGGGTGAAAGAGAGCGAAACGAGAAGAAGGAGGGTGAAAGAGAGCGAAACGAGAAGAAGGAGGGTGAAAGAGAGCGAAACGAGATGAAAGAGGGTGAAAGAGAGCAAAACCAGACGAAGGAGGGTCACAGAGGGCGAAACGAGAGGAAGGAGGGTAAGAGAGTGCGAAACGAGACGGTGGAGGGTGAAAGAGAGCGAAACGAGATGAAGGAGGGTGAAAGAGAGCGAAACAAGACGATGTAGGGTTAAAGAGAGCGAAACGAGAGGAAGGATGGTGAAAGAGAGCGAAACGAGACGAAGGAGCATGAAACAGAGTGAAACGAGACGAAGGAGGATGAAAGAGAGCTAAACGAGACGAAGGAGGGTCACAGAGAGCGAAACGAGAGGAAAGAGGGTGAAAGAGAGCGAAACAAGACGATGGAGGGTGAAAGAGAGCGAAACGAGACAAAGGATGGTGAAAGAGAGCGAAACGAGATGAAGGAGGGTGAAAGAGAGCGAAACGAGACGAAGGTGGGTGAAAGAGAGCGAAACGAGACGAAGGTGGGTGAAAGAGAGCAAAACGAGAATAAGGAGGATGAAAGAGAGCGAAACGAGACGAAGGTGGGTGAAAGAGAGCAAAACGAGAATAAGGAGGATGAAAGAGAGCGAAACGAGACGAAGGAGGGTGAATGAGAGCGAAACGAGATGAAAGAGGGTCACAGAGAGCGAAACGAGACGAAGGAAGGTGAAAGAGAGCGAAACAAGATGAAGGAGGGTGAAGGAGAGCGAAAGGAGTCGAAGGAGGGTGAAAGAGAGCGGAACGAGACGAAGGAGGGTGAAAGAGAGCGAAACGAGACGAAGGAGGCTGAAAGAGAGCGAAAGAGTCGAAGGAGGGTGAAAGAGAGCGGAACGAGACGAAGGAGGGTGAAAGAGAGCGAAACGAGACGAAGGAGGGTGAAAGAGAGCGAAACGAGATGAAGGAGGGTGAAAGAGAGCTAAACGAGACGGTGGAGGGTGAAAGAGAGCGATACGAGACGAAGGAGGGTGAAAGAGAGCGAAACAAGACGAAGGAGGGCGAAAGAGAGCGAAACGAGAGGAAGGAGGTTGAAAGAGAGCGACACGAGACGAAGGAGGGTGAAAGAGAGCGAAAGGAGTCGAAGGAGGGTGAAAGAGAGCGAAACGAGATGATGGAGTGTGAAAGAGAGCGAAACGAGAGGAAGGAGGGTGAAAGAGAGCGAAACGAGAAGAAGGAGGGTGAAAGAGAGCGAAACGAGAAGAAGGAGGGTGAAAGAGAGCGAAACGAGATGAAGGAGGGTGAAAGATAGCTAAACGAGACGGTGGAGGGTGAAAGAGAGGGAAACGAGACGAAGGAGGGTGAAAGAGAGCGAAACAAGATGAAGGAGGGCGAAAGAGAGCAAAACGAGAGGAAGGAGGGTGAAAGAGAGCGAAACGACATGAAGGAGGGTGAAAGAGAGTGAAAGGAGATGAAGGAGGGTGTAAGAGAGCGAAACGAGACGAAGGAGGGTGAAAGAGAGCGAAAGGAGTCGAAGGAGGGTGAAAGAGAGCGGAATGAGACGAAGGAGGGTGAAAGAGAACGAAACGAGACGAAGGAGGGTGAATGAGAGTGAAACGAGACGAAGGAGGGTGAAAGAGGGCGAAACGAGACGAAGGAGGGTGAAAGAGAGCGAAACGAGACGAAGGAGGGTGAAAGAGAGCGAAACAAGACGAAGGAGGGCGAAAGAGAGCGAAACGAGAGGAAGGAGGGTGAAAGAGAGCGAAACGAGATGAAGGAGGGTGAAAGAGTGCGAAACGAGATGAAGGAGGGTGAAAGAGAGCGAAACCAGAGGAAGGAGGGTCACAGAGAGCGAAACGAGAGGAAAGAGGGTAAGAGAGTGCGAAACGAGACGGTGGAGGCTGAAAGAGAGCGAAACGAGACGAAGGGGGGTGAAAGAGAGCGAAACAAGACGATGGAGGGTGAAAGAGAGCGGAACGAGACGAAGGAGGGTGAAAGAGAGCGAAACGAGACGAAGGAGGGTCACAGAGAGCGAAACGAGAGGAAAGAGGGTGAAAGAGAGCGAAACAAGACGATGGAGGGTGAAATAGAGCGAAACGAGGCAAAGAATGGTGAAAGAGAGCGAAACGAGACGAAGGAGAGTGAAAGAGAGCGAAACGAGACGAAGGAGGGTGAAAGAGAGCGAAACGAGACGAAGAAAGGTGAAAGAGAGCGAAACGAGACGAAGGAGGGTGAAAGAGAGCGAAAGGAAATGAAGAAGGGTGAAAGAGAGCGAAATGAGACGAAGGAGAGTGAAAGAGAGCGAAAGGAGTCGAAGGAGGGTGACAGAGAGCGAAAGGAGAGGAAAGAGGGTGAAAGAGAGCGAAACAAGACGATGGAGGGTGAAAGAGAGCGAAACGAGACAGAGGATGGTGAAAGAGAGCGAAACGAGACGAAGGAGGGTGAAAGAGAGCGAAACGAGACGAAGGAGGGTGAAAGAGAGCGAAACGAGACGAAGGTGGGTGAAAGAGAGCAAAACGAGAATAAGGAGGATGAAAGAGAGCGAAACGAGACGAAGGTGGGTGAAAGAGAGCAAAACGAGAATAAGGAGGATGAAAGAGAGCGAAACGAGACGAAGGAGGGTGAATGAGAGCGAAACGAGATGAAAGAGGGTCACAGAGAGCGAAACGAGACGAAGGAGGGTGAAAGAGAGCGAAACAAGATGAAGGAGGGTGAAGGAGAGCGAAAGGAGTCGAAGGAGGGTGAAAGAGAGCGGAACGAGACGAAGGAGGGTGAAAGAGAGCGAAACGAGACGAAGGAGGCTGAAAGAGAGCGAAGGAGTCGAAGGAGGGTGAAAGAGAGCGGAACGAGACAAAGGAGGGTGAAAGAGAGCGAAACGAGACGAAGGAGGGTGAAAGAGAGCGAAACGAGATGAAGGAGGGTGAAAGAGAGCTAAACGAGACGGTGGAGGGTGAAAGAGAGCGATACGAGACGAAGGAGGGTGAAAGAGAGCGAAACAAGACGAAGGAGGGCGAAAGAGAGCGAAACGAGAGGAAGGAGGTTGAAAGAGAGCGACACGAGATGAAGGAGGGTGAAAGAGAGCGAAAGGAGATGAAGGAGGGTGTAAGAGAGCGAAACGAGACGAAGGAGGGTGAAAGAGAGTGAAAGGAGTCGAAGGAGGGTGAAAGAGAGCGGAACGAGACGAAGGAGGGTGAAAGAGAACGAAACGAGACGAAGGAGGGTGAAAGAGAGCGAAAGGAGTCGAAGGAGGGTGAAAGAGAGCGAAACGAGATGATGGAGTGTGAAAGAGAGCGAAACGAGAGGAAGGCGGGTGAAAGAGAGCGAAACGAGAAGAAGGAGGGTGAAAGAGAGCGAAACGAGAAGAAGGAGGGTGAAACAGAGCGAAACGAGATGAAGGAGGGTGAAAGATAGCTAAACGAGACGGTGGAGGGTGAAAGAGAGGGAAACGAGACGAAGGAGGGTGAAAGAGAGCGAAACAAGACGAAGGAGGGCGAAAGAGAGCGAAACGAGCGGAAGGAGGGTGAAAGAGAGCGAAACGACATGAAGGAGGGTGAAAGAGAGTGAAAGGAGATGAAGGAGGGTGTAAGAGAGCGAAACGAGACGAAGGAGGGTGAAAGAGAGCGAAAGGAGTCGAAGGAGGGTGAAAGAGAGCGGAACGAGACGAAGGAGGGTGAAAGAGAACGAAACGAGACGAAGGAGGGTGAAAGAGAGTGAAACGAGACGAAGGAGGGTGAAAGAGGGCGAAACGAGACGAAGGAGGGTGAAAGAGAGCGAAACGAGACGAAGGAGGGTGAAAGAGAGCGAAACAAGACGAAGGAGGGCGAAAGAGAGCGAAACGAGAGGAAGGAGGGTGAAAGAGAGCGAAACGAGATGAAGGAGGGTGAAAGAGTGCGAAACGAGATGAAGGAGGGTGAAAGAGAGCGAAACCAGAGGAAGGAGGGTCACAGAGAGCGAAACGAGAGGAAAGAGGGTAAGAGAGTGCGAAACGAGACGGTGGAGGGTGAAAGAGAGCGAAACGAGACGAAGGAGGGTGAATGAGAGCGAAACAAGACGATGGAGGGTGAAAGAGAGCGAAACGAGAGGAAGGATGGTGAAAGAGAGCGAAACGAGATGAAGGAGCATGAAAAAGAGCGAAACGCGACGAAGGAGGATGAAAGAGAGCTAAACAAGACGAAGGAGGGTCACAGAGAGCGAAACGAGAGGAAAGAGGGTGAAAGAGAGCGAAACAAGACGATGGAGGGTGAAATAGAGCGAAACGAGGCAAAGGATGGTGAAAGAGAGCGAAACGAGACGAAGGAGGGTGAAAGAGAGCGAAACGAGACGAAGGAGGGTGAAAGAGAGCGAAACGAGACGAAGAAAGGTGAAAGAGAGCGAAACGAGACGAAGGAGGGTGAAAGAGAGCGAAAGGAAATGAAGGAGGGTGAAAGAGAGCGAAATGAGACGAAGGAGAGTGAAAGAGAGCGAAAGGAGTCGAAGGAGGGTGAAAGAGAGTGGAACGAGACGAAGGAGGGTGAAAGAGACCAAAACGAGACGAAGGAGGGTGAAAGAGAGCGAAACGAGACGAAGGAGGGTGAAAGAGTGCGAAACGAGATGAAGGAGGGTGAAAGAGAGCGAAACCAGAGGAAGGAGGGTCACAGAGAGCGAAACGAGAGGAAAGAGGGTAAGAGAGTGCGAAACGAGACGGTGGAGGGTGAAAGAGAGCGAAACGAGACGAAGGAGGGTGAAAGAGAGCGAAACAAGACGATGGAGGGTGAAAGAGAGCGAAACGAGAGGAAGGATGGTGAAAGAGAGCGAAACGAGATGAAGGAGGGTGAAAGAGAGCGAAACGAGACGAAGGAGGGTGAAAGAGAGCGAAACGAGACGAAGGTGGGTGAAAGAGAGCAAAACGAGAATAAGGAGGATGAAAGAGAGCGAAACGAGACGAAGGTGGGTGAAAGAGAGCAAAACGAGAATAAGGAGGATGAAAGAGAGCGAAACGAGACGAAGGAGGGTGAATGAGAGCGAAACGAGATGAAAGAGGGTCACAGAGAGCTAAACGAGACGAAGGAGGGTGAAAGAGAGCGAAACAAGATGAAGGAGGGTGAAGGAGAGCGAAAGGAGTCGAAGGAGGGTGAAAGAGAGCGGAACGAGACGAAGGAGGGTGAAAGAGAGCGAAAGGAGTCGAAGGAGGGTGAAAGAGAGCGGAACGAGACGAAGGAGGGTGAAAGAGAACGAAACGAGACGAAGGAGGGTGAATGAGAGTGAAACGAGACGAAGGAGGGTGAAAGAGGGCGAAACGAGACGAAGGAGGGTGAAAGAGAGCGAAACGAGACGAAGGAGGGTGAAAGAGAGCGAAACAAGACCAAGGAGGGCGAAAGAGAGCGAAACGAGAGGAAGGAGGGTGAAAGAGAGCGAAACGAGATGAAGGAGGGTGAAAGAGTGCGAAACGAGATGAAGGAGGGTGAAAGAGAGCGAAACCAGAGGAAGGAGGGTCACAGAGAGCGAAACGAGAGGAAAGAGGGTAAGAGAGTGCGAAACGAGACGGTGGAGGCTGAAAGAGAGCGAAACGAGACGAAGGGGGGTGAAAGAGAGCGAAACAAGACGATGGAGGGTGAAAGAGAGCGAAACGAGAGGAAGGATGGTGAAAGAGAGCGAAACGAGATGAAGGAGCATGAAAAAGAGCGAAACGAGACGAAGGAGGATGAAAGAGAGCTAAACGAGACGAAGGAGGGTCACAGAGAGCGAAACGAGAGGAAAGAGTGTGAAAGAGAGCGAAACAAGACGATGGAGGGTGAAATAGAGCGAAACGAGGCAAAGGATGGTGAAAGAGAGCGAAACGAGACGAAGGAGAGTGAAAGAGAGCGAAACGAGACGAAGGAGGGTGAAAGAGAGCGAAACGAGACGAAGAAAGGTGAAAGAGAGCGAAACGAGACGAAGGAGGGTGAAAGAGAGCGAAAGGAAATGAAGGAGGGTGAAAGAGAGCGAAATGAGACGAAGGAGAGTGAAAGAGAGCGAAAGGAGTCGAAGGAGGGTGACAGAGAGCGAAACGAGAGGAAAGAGGGTGAAAGAGAGCGAAACAAGACGATGGAGGGTGAAAGAGAGCGAAACGAGACAAAGGATGGTGAAAGAGAGCGAAACGAGACGAAGGAGGGTGAAAGAGAGCGAAACGAGACGAAGGAGGGTGAAAGAGAGCGAAACGAGACGAAGGTGGGTGAAAGAGTGCAAAACGAGAATAAGGAGGATGAAAGAGAGCGAAACGAGACGAAGGTGGGTGAAAGAGAGCAAAACGAGAATAAGGAGGATGAAAGAGAGCGAAACGAGACGAAGGAGGGTGAATGAGAGCGAAACGAGATGAAAGAGGGTCACAGAGAGCGAAACGAGACGAAGGAGGGTGAAAGAGAGCGAAACAAGATGAAGGAGGGTGAAGGAGAGCGAAAGGAGTCGAAGGAGGGTGAAAGAGAGCGGAACGAGACGAAGGAGGGTGAAAGAGAGCGAAACGAGACGAAGGAGGCTGAAAGAGAGCGAAGGAGTCGAAGGAGGGTGAAAGAGAGCGGAACGAGACAAAGGAGGGTGAAAGAGAGCGAAACGAGACGAAGGAGGGTGAAAGAGAGCGAAACGAGATGAAGGAGGGTGAAAGAGAGCTAAACGAGACGGTGGAGGGTGAAAGAGAGCGATACGAGACGAAGGAGGGTGAAAGAGAGCGAAACAAGACGAAGGAGGGCGAAAGAGAGCGAAACGAGAGGAAGGAGGTTGAAAGAGAGCGACACGAGATGAAGGAGGGTGAAAGAGAGCGAAAGGAGATGAAGGAGGGTGTAAGAGAGCGAAACGAGACGAAGGAGGGTGAAAGAGAGTGAAAGGAGTCGAAGGAGGGTGAAAGAGAGCGGAACGAGACGAAGGAGGGTGAAAGAGAACGAAACGAGACGAAGGAGGGTGAAAGAGAGCGAAAGGAGTCGAAGGAGGGTGAAAGAGAGCGAAACGAGATGATGGAGTGTGAAAGAGAGCGAAACGAGAGGAAGGAGGGTGAAAGAGAGCGAAACGAGAAGAAGGAGGGTGAAAGAGAGCGAAACGAGAAGAAGGAGGGTGAAAGAGAGCGAAACGAGATGAAGGAGGGTGAAAGATAGCTAAACGAGACGGTGGAGGGTGAAAGAGAGGGAAACGAGACGAAGGAGGGTGAAAGAGAGCGAAACAAGACGAAGGAGGGCGAAAGAGAGCGAAACGAGAGGAAGGAGGGTGAAAGAGAGCGAAACGACATGAAGGAGGGTGAAAGAGAGTGAAAGGAGATGAAGGAGGGTGTAAGAGAGCGAAACGAGACGAAGGAGGGTGAAAGAGAGCGAAAGGAGTCGAAGGAGGGTGAAAGAGAGCGGAACGAGACGAAGGAGGGTGAAAGAGAACGAAACGAGACGAAGGAGGGTGAAAGAGAGTGAAACGAGACGAAGGAGGGTGAAAGAGGGCGAAACGAGACGAAGGAGGGTGAAAGAGAGCGAAACGAGACGAAGGAGGGTGAAAGAGAGCGAAACAAGACGAAGAGGGCGAAAGAGAGCGAAACGAGAGGAAGGAGGGTGAAAGAGAGCGAAACGAGATGAAGGAGGGTGAAAGAGTGCGAAACGAGATGAAGGAGGGTGAAAGAGAGCGAAACCAGAGGAAGGAGGGTCACAGAGAGCGAAACGAGAGGAAAGAGAGTAAGAGAGTGCGAAACGAGACGGTGGAGGGTGAAAGAGAGCGAAACGAGACGAAGGAGGGTGAAAGAGAGCGAAACAAGACGATGGAGGGTGAAAGAGAGCGAAACGAGAGGAAGGATGGTGAAAGAGAGCGAAACGAGATGAAGGAGCATGAAAAAGAGCGAAACGAGACGAAGGAGGATGAAAGAGAGCTAAACGAGACAAAGGAGGGTCACAGAGAGCGAAACGAGAGGAAAGAGGGTGAAAGAGAGCGAAACAAGACGATGGAGGGTGAAATAGAGCGAAACGAGGCAAAGGATGGTGAAAGAGAGCGAAACGAGACGAAGGAGGGTGAAAGAGAGCGAAACGAGACGAAGGAGGGTGAAAGAGAGCGAAACGAGACGAAGAAAGGTGAAAGAGAGCGAAACGAGACGAAGGAGTGTGAAAGAGAGCGAAAGGAAATGAAGGAGGGTGAAAGAGAGCGAAATGAGACGAAGGAGAGTGAAAGAGAGCGAAAGGAGTCGAAGGAGGGTGAAAGAGAGTGGAACGAGACGAAGGAGGGTGAAAGAGACCAAAACGAGACGAAGGAGGGTGAAAGAGAGCGAAACGAGACGAAGGAGGGTGAAAGAGTGCGAAACGAGATGAAGGAGGGTGAAAGAGAGCGAAACCAGAGGAAGGAGGGTCACAGAGAGCGAAACGAGAGGAAAGAGGGTAAGAGAGTGCGAAACGAGACGGTGGAGGGTGAAAGAGAGCGAAACGAGACGAAGGAGGGTGAAAGAGAGCGAAACAAGACGATGGAGGGTGAAAGAGAGCGAAACGAGAGGAAGGATGGTGAAAGAGAGCGAAACGAGATGAAGGAGGGTGAAAGAGAGCGAAACGAGACGAAGGAGGGTGAAAGAGAGCGAAACGAGACGAAGGTGGGTGAAAGAGAGCAAAACGAGAATAAGGAGGATGAAAGAGAGCGAAACGAGACGAAGGTGGGTGAAAGAGAGCAAAACGAGAATAAGGAGGATGAAAGAGAGCGAAACGAGACGAAGGAGGGTGAATGAGAGCGAAACGAGATGAAAGAAGGTCACAGAGAGCTAAACGAGACGAAGGAGGGTGAAAGAGAGCGAAACAAGATGAAGGAGGGTGAAGGAGAGCGAAAGGAGTCGAAGGAGGGTGAAAGAGAGCGGAACGAGACGAAGGAGGGTGAAAGAGAGCGAAACGAGACGAAGGAGGCTGAAAGAGAGCGAAAGAGTCGAAGGAGGGTGAAACAGAGCGGAACGAGACGAAGGAGGGTGAAAGAGAGCGAAACGAGACGAAGGAGGGTGAAAGAGAGCGAAACGAGATGAAGGAGGGTGAAAGAGAGCTAAACGAGACGGTGGAGGGTGAAAGAGAGCGATACGAGACGAAGGAGGGTGAAAGAGAGTGAAACAAGACGAAGGAGGGCGAAAGAGAGCGAAACGAGAGGAAGGAGGTTGAAAGAGAGCGACACGAGATGAAGGAGGGTGAAAGAGAGCGAAAGGAGATGAAGGAGGGTGTAAGAGAGCGAAACGAGACGAAGGAGGGTGAAAGAGAGTGAAAGGAGTCGAAGGAGGGTGAAAGAGAGCGGAACAAGACGAAGGAGGGTGAAAGAGAACGAAACGAAACGAAGGAGGGTGAAAGAGAGCGAAAGGAGTCGAAGGAGGGTGAAAGAGAGCGAAACGAGATGATGGAGTGTGAAAGAGAGCGAAACGAGAAGAAGGAGGGTGAAAGAGAGCGAAACGAGATGAAGGAGGGTGAAAGATAGCTAAACGAGACGGTGGAGGGTGAAAGAGAGGGAAACGAGACGAAGGAGGGTGAAAGAGAGCGAAACAAGACGAAGGAGGGCGAAAGAGAGCGAAACGAGAGGAAGGAGGGTGAAAGAGAGCGAAACGACATGAAGGAGGGTGAAAGAGAGTGAAAGGAGATGAAGGAGGGTGTAAGAGAGCGAAACGAGACGAAGGAGGGTGAAAGAGAGCGAAAGGAGTCGAAGGAGGGTGAAAGAGAGCGGAACGAGACGAAGGAGGGTGAAAGAGAACGAAACGAGACGAAGGAGGGTGAAAGAGAGTGAAACGAGACGAAGGAGGGTGAAAGAGGGCGAAACGAGACGAAGGAGGTTGAAAGAGAGCGAAACGAGACGAAGGAGGGTGAAAGAGAGCGAAACAAGACGAAGGAGGGCGAAAGAGAGCGAAACGAGAGGAAGGAGGGTGAAAGAGAGCGAAACGAGATGAAGGAGGGTGAAAGAGTGCGAAACGAGATGAAGGAGGGTGAAAGAGAGCGAAACCAGAGGAAGGAGGGTCACAGAGAGCGAAACGAGAGGAAAGAGGGTAAGAGAGTGCGAAACGAGACGGTGGAGGGTGAAAGAGAGCGAAACAAGACGAAGGAGGGTGAAAGAGAGCGAAACAAGACGATGGAGGGTGAAAGAGAGCGAAACGAGAGGAAGGATGGTGAAAGAGAGCGAAACGAGATGAAGGAGCATGAAAAAGAGCGAAACGAGACGAAGGAGGATGAAAGAGAGCTAAACGAGACGAAGGAGGGTCACAGAGAGCGAAACGAGAGGAAAGAGGGTGAAAGAGAGCGAAACAAGACGATGGAGGGTGAAATAGAGCGAAACGAGGCAAAGGATGGTGAAAGAGAGCGAAACGAGACGAAGGAGGGTGAAAGAGAGAGAAACGAGACGAAGGAGGGTGAAAGAGAGCGAAACGAGACGAAGAAAGGTGAAAGAGAGCGAAACGAGACGAAGGAGGGTGAAAGAGAGCGAAAGGAAATGAAGGAGGGTGAAAGAGAGCGAAATGAGACGAAGGAGGGTGAAAGAGAGCGAAAGGAGTCGAAGGAGGGTGAAAGAGAGCGGAACGAGACGAAGGAGGGTGAAAGAGAACGAAACGAGACGAAGGAGGGTGAAAGAGAGCGAAAGGAGTCGAAGGAGGGTGAAAGAGAGCGAAACGAGATGATGGAGTGTGAAAGAGAGCGAAACGAGAGGAAGGAGGGTGAAAGAGAGCGAAACGAGAAGAAGGAGGGTGAAAGAGAGCGAAACGAGAAGAAGGAGGGTGAAAGAGAGCGAAACGAGATGAAGGAGGGTGAAAGATAGCTAAACGAGACGGTGGAGGGTGAAAGAGAGGGAAACGAGACGAAGGAGGGTGAAAGAGAGCGAAACAAGACGAAGGAGGGCGAAAGAGAGCGAAACGAGAGGAAGGAGGGTGAAAGAGAGCGAAACGACATGAAGGAGGGTGAAAGAGAGTGAAAGGAGATGAAGGAGGGTGTAAGAGAGCGAAACGAGACGAAGGAGGGTGAAAGAGAGCGAAAGGAGTCGAAGGAGGGTGAAAGAGAGCGGAACGAGACGAAGGAGGGTGAAAGAGAACGAAACGAGACGAAGGAGGGTGAAAGAGAGTGAAACGAGACGAAGGAGGGTGAAAGAGGGCGAAACGAGACGAAGGAGGGTGAAAGAGAGCGAAACGAGACGAAGGAGGGTGAAAGAGAGCGAAACAAGACGAAGAGGGCGAAAGAGAGCGAAACGAGAGGAAGGAGGGTGAAAGAGAGCGAAACGAGATGAAGGAGGGTGAAAGAGTGCGAAACGAGATGAAGGAGGGTGAAAGAGAGCGAAACCAGAGGAAGGAGGGTCACAGAGAGCGAAACGAGAGGAAAGAGAGTAAGAGAGTGCGAAACGAGACGGTGGAGGGTGAAAGAGAGCGAAACGAGACGAAGGAGGGTGAAAGAGAGCGAAACAAGACGATGGAGGGTGAAAGAGAGCGAAACGAGAGGATGGATGGTGAAAGAGAGCGAAACGAGATGAAGGAGCATGAAAAAGAGCGAAACGAGACGAAGGAGGATGAAAGAGAGCTAAACGAGACAAAGGAGGGTCACAGAGAGCGAAACGAGAGGAAAGAGGGTGAAAGAGAGCGAAACAAGACGATGGAGGGTGAAATAGAGCGAAACGAGGCAAAGGATGGTGAAAGAGAGCGAAACGAGACGAAGGAGGGTGAAAGAGAGCGAAACGAGACGAAGGAGGGTGAAAGAGAGCGAAACGAGACGAAGAAAGGTGAAAGAGAGCGAAACGAGACGAAGGAGTGTGAAAGAGAGCGAAAGGAAATGAAGGAGGGTGAAAGAGAGCGAAATGAGACGAAGGAGAGTGAAAGAGAGCGAAAGGAGTCGAAGGAGGGTGAAAGAGAGTGGAACGAGACGAAGGAGGGTGAAAGAGACCAAAACGAGACGAAGGAGGGTGAAAGAGAGCGAAACGAGACGAAGGAGGGTGAAAGAGTGCGAAACGAGATGAAGGAGGGTGAAAGAGAGCGAAACCAGAGGAAGGAGGGTCACAGAGAGCGAAACGAGAGGAAAGAGGGTAAGAGAGTGCGAAACGAGACGGTGGAGGGTGAAAGAGAGCGAAACGAGACGAAGGAGGGTGAAAGAGAGCGAAACAAGACGATGGAGGGTGAAAGAGAGCGAAACGAGAGGAAGGATGGTGAAAGAGAGCGAAACGAGATGAAGGAGGGTGAAAGAGAGCGAAACGAGACGAAGGAGGGTGAAAGAGAGCGAAACGAGACGAAGGTGGGTGAAAGAGAGCAAAACGAGAATAAGGAGGATGAAAGAGAGCGAAACGAGACGAAGGTGGGTGAAAGAGAGCAAAACGAGAATAAGGAGGATGAAAGAGAGCGAAACGAGACGAAGGAGGGTGAATGAGAGCGAAACGAGATGAAAGAAGGTCACAGAGAGCTAAACGAGACGAAGGAGGGTGAAAGAGAGCGAAACAAGATGAAGGAGGGTGAAGGAGAGCGAAAGGAGTCGAAGGAGGGTGAAAGAGAGCGGAACGAGACGAAGGAGGGTGAAAGAGAGCGAAACGAGACGAAGGAGGCTGAAAGAGAGCGAAAGAGTCGAAGGAGGGTGAAACAGAGCGGAACGAGACGAAGGAGGGTGAAAGAGAGCGAAACGAGACGAAGGAGGGTGAAAGAGAGCGAAACGAGATGAAGGAGGGTGAAAGAGAGCTAAACGAGACGGTGGAGGGTGAAAGAGAGCGATACGAGACGAAGGAGGGTGAAAGAGAGTGAAACAAGACGAAGGAGGGCGAAAGAGAGCGAAACGAGAGGAAGGAGGTTGAAAGAGAGCGACACGAGATGAAGGAGGGTGAAAGAGAGCGAAAGGAGATGAAGGAGGGTGTAAGAGAGCGAAACGAGACGAAGGAGGGTGAAAGAGAGTGAAAGGAGTCGAAGGAGGGTGAAAGAGAGCGGAACAAGACGAAGGAGGGTGAAAGAGAACGAAACGAGACGAAGGAGGGTGAAAGAGAGGGAAAGGAGTCGAAGGAGGGTGAAAGAGAGCGAAACGAGATGATGGAGTGTGAAAGAGAGCGAAACGAGAAGAAGGAGGGTGAAAGAGAGCGAAACGAGATGAAGGAGGGTGAAAGATAGCTAAACGAGACGGTGGAGGGTGAAAGAGAGGGAAACGAGACGAAGGAGGGTGAAAGAGAGCGAAACAAGACGAAGGAGGGCGAAAGAGAGCGAAACGAGAGGAAGGAGGGTGAAAGAGAGCGAAACGACATGAAGGAGGGTGAAAGAGAGTGAAAGGAGATGAAGGAGGGTGTAAGAGAGCGAAACGAGACGAAGGAGGGTGAAAGAGAGCGAAAGGAGTCGAAGGAGGGTGAAAGAGAGCGGAACGAGACGAAGGAGGGTGAAAGAGAACGAAACGAGACGAAGGAGGGTGAAAGAGAGTGAAACGAGACGAAGGAGGGTGAAAGAGGGCGAAACGAGACGAAGGAGGTTGAAAGAGAGCGAAACGAGACGAAGGAGGGTGAAAGAGAGCGAAACAAGACGAAGGAGGGCGAAAGAGAGCGAAACGAGAGGAAGGAGGGTGAAAGAGAGCGAAACGAGATGAAGGAGGGTGAAAGAGTGCGAAACGAGATGAAGGAGGGTGAAAGAGAGCGAAACCAGAGGAAGGAGGGTCACAGAGAGCGAAACGAGAGGAAAGAGGGTAAGAGAGTGCGAAACGAGACGGTGGAGGGTGAAAGAGAGCGAAACAAGACGAAGGAGGGTGAAAGAGAGCGAAACAAGACGATGGAGGGTGAAAGAGAGCGAAACGAGAGGAAGGATGGTGAAAGAGAGCGAAACGAGATGAAGGAGCATGAAAAAGAGCGAAACGAGACGAAGGAGGATGAAAGAGAGCTAAACGAGACGAAGGAGGGTCACAGAGAGCGAAACGAGAGGAAAGAGGGTGAAAGAGAGCGAAACAAGACGATGGAGGGTGAAATAGAGCGAAACGAGGCAAAGGATGGTGAAAGAGAGCGAAACGAGACGAAGGAGGGTGAAAGAGAGAGAAACGAGACGAAGGAGGGTGAAAGAGAGCGAAACGAGACGAAGAAAGGTGAAAGAGAGCGAAACGAGACGAAGGAGGGTGAAAGAGAGCGAAAGGAAATGAAGGAGGGTGAAAGAGAGCGAAATGAGACGAAGGAGAGTGAAAGAGAGCGAAAGGAGTCGAAGGAGGGTGAAAGAGAGTGGAACGAGACGAAGGAGGGTGAAAGAGACCAAAACGAGACGAAGGAGGGTGAAAGAGAGCGAAACGAGACGAAGGAGGGTGAAAGAGTGCGAAACGAGATGAAGGAGGGTGAAAGAGAGCGAAACCAGAGGAAGGAGGGTCACAGAGAGCGAAACGAGAGGAAAGAGGGTAAGAGAGTGCGAAACGAGACGGTGGAGGGTGAAAGAGAGCGAAACGAGACGAAGGAGGGTGAAAGAGAGCGAAACAAGACGATGGAGGGTGAAAGAGAGCGAAACGAGAGGAAGGATGGTGAAAGAGAGCGAAACGAGATGAAGGAGCATGAAAAAGAGCGAAACGAGACGAAGGAGGATGAAAGAGAGCGAAACGAGACGAAGGAGGGTGAAAGAGAGCGAAACGAGAAGAAGGAGGGTGAAAGAGAGCGAAATGAGACGAAGGACGGTGAAAGAGAGCGAAACGAGATGAAGGAGGGTGAAAGAGAGCGAAACGAGAAGAAGGAGGGTGAAAGAGAGCGAAATGAGACGAAGGAGGGTGAAAGAGAGCGAAACGAGATGAAGGAGGGTCAAAGAGAGCGAAACGAGACGAAGGAGGGTGAAAGAGAGCGAAACGCGATGAAGGAGGGTGAAAGAGCTAAACGAGATGAAGGAGGGTGAAAGAGTGCGAAACAAGATGAAGGAGGGTGAAAGAGAGCGAAACCAGACGAAGGAGGGTCACAGAGGGCGAAACGAGAGGAAAGAGGGTAAGAGAGTGCGAAACGAGATGGTGGAGGGTGAAAGAGAGCGAAACGAGGAGAAGGAGGGTGAAAGAGAGCGAAACAAGACGATGGAGGGTGAAAGAGAGCGAAACGACAGGAAGGATGGTGAAAGAGAGCGAAACGAGACGAAGGAGCATGAAACAGAGTGAAACGAGACGAAGGAGGATGAAAGAGAGCTAAACGAGACGAAGGAGGGTCACAGAGAGCGAAGCGAGAGGAAAGAGGGTGAAAGAGAGCGAAACAAGACGATGGAGGGTGAAAGAGAGCGAAACGAGACAAAGGATGGTGAAAGAGAGCAAAACGAGACGAAGGAGGGTGAAAGAGAGCGAAACGAGACGAAGGAGGGTGAAAGAGAGCGAAACGAGACGAAGAAAGGTGAAAGAGAGCGAAACGAGACGAAGGAGGGTGAAAGAGAGCGAAAGGAGATGAAGGAGGGTGAAAGAGAGCGAAATGAGACGAAGGAGAGTGAAAGAGAGCGAAAGGAGTCGAAGGAGGGTGAAAGAGAGTGGAACGAGACGAAGGAGGGTGAAAGAGACCAAAACGAGACGAAGGAGGGTGAAAGAGAGCTAAATGAGACGAAGGAGGGTGAAAGAGAGCGAAATGAGAAGAAGGAGGGTGAAAGAGAGGGAAATGAGACGAAGGAGGGTGAAAGAGAGCGAAACGAGATGAAGAAGGGTGAAAGAGAGCGAAACGAGAAGAAGGAGGGTGAAAGAGAGCGAAACGAGACGAAGGTGGGTGAAAGAGAGCGAAACGAGAATAAGGAGGATGAAAGAGAGCGAAACGAGACGAAGGAGGGTGAATGAGAGCGAAACGAGATGAAGGAGGGTCACAGAGAGCGAAACGAGACGAAGGAGGGTGAAAGAGAGCGAAACAAGATGAAGGAGGGTGAAAGAGAGCTAAACGAGACGGTGGAGGGTGAAAGAGAGCGATACGAGAGAAGGAGGGTGAAAGAGAGCGAAACAAGATGAAGGAGGGCGAAAGAGAGCGAAACGAGAGGTAGGAGGGTGAAAGAGAGCAAAACGAGATGAAGGAGTGTGAAAGAGAGCGAAACGAGATGAAGGAGGGTGAAAGAGAGCGAAACGAGACGAAGGAGGCTGAAAGAGAGCGAAAGGAGTCGAAGGAGGGTGAAAGAGAGCGGAACGAGACGAAGGAGGGTGAAAGAGAGCGAAACGAGACGAAGGAGGGTGAAAGAGAGCGAAACGAGATGAAGGAGGGTGAAAGAGAGCTAAACGAGACGGTGGAGGGTGAAAGAGAGCGAAACGAGACGAAGAAAGGTGAAAGAGAGCGAAACGAGACGAAGGAGGGTGAAAGAGAGCGAAAGGAGATGAAGGAGGGTGAAAGAGAGCGAAATGAGACGAAGGAGAGTGAAAGAGAGCGAAAGGAGTCGAAGGAGGGTGAAAGAGAGTGGAACGAGACGAAGGAGGGTGAAAGAGACCAAAACGAGACGAAGGAGGGTGAAAGAGAGCTAAATGAGACGAAGGAGGGTGAAAGAGAGCGAAATGAGAAGAAGGAGGGTGAAAGAGAGGGAAATGAGACGAAGGAGGGTGAAAGAGAGCGAAACGAGATGAAGAAGGGTGAAAGAGAGCGAAACGAGAAGAAGGAGGGTGAAAGAGAGCGAAACGAGACGAAGGTGGGTGAAAGAGAGCGAAACGAGAATAAGGAGGATGAAAGAGAGCGAAACGAGACGAAGGAGGGTGAATGAGAGCGAAACGAGATGAAGGAGGGTCACAGAGAGCGAAACGAGACGAAGGAGGGTGAAAGAGAGCGAAACAAGATGAAGGAGGGTGAAAGAGAGCTAAACGAGACGGTGGAGGGTGAAAGAGAGCGATACGAGAGAAGGAGGGTGAAAGAGAGCGAAACAAGATGAAGGAGGGCGAAAGAGAGCGAAACGAGAGGTAGGAGGGTGAAAGAGAGCAAAACGAGATGAAGGAGTGTGAAAGAGAGCGAAACGAGATGAAGGAGGGTGAAAGAGAGCGAAACGAGACGAAGGAGGCTGAAAGAGAGCGAAAGGAGTCGAAGGAGGGTGAAAGAGAGCGGAACGAGACGAAGGAGGGTGAAAGAGAGCGAAACGAGACGAAGGAGGGTGAAAGAGAGCGAAACGAGATGAAGGAGGGTGAAAGAGAGCTAAACGAGACGGTGGAGGGTGAAAGAGAGCGAAACGAGACGAAGGAGGGTGAAAGAGAACGAAACAAGACGATGGAGGGTGAAAGAGAGCGAAACGAGAGGAAGGATGGTGAAAGAGAGCGAAACGAGACGATGGAGCGTGAAAGAGAGCGAAATGAGACAAAGGAGGGTGAAAGAGAGCGAAACGAGATGAAGGAGGGTGAAAGAGAACGAAACGAGAAGAAGGAGGGTGAAAGAGAGCGGAACGAGACGAAGGAGGGTGAAAGAGAGCGAAACGAGACGAAGGAGGCTGAAAGAGAGCGAAAGAGTCGAAGGAGGGTGAAAGAGAGCGGAACGAGACGAAGGAGGGTGAAAGAGAGCGAAACGAGACGAAGGAGGGTGAAAGAGAGCGAAACGAGATAAAGGAGGGTGAAAGAGAGCTAAACGAGACGGTGGAGGGTGAAAGAGAGCGATACGAGACGAAGGAGGGTGAAAGAGAGCGAAACAAGACGAAGGAGGGCGAAAGAGAGCGAAACGAGAGGAAGGAGGTTGAAAGAGAGCGACACGAGATGAAGGAGGGTGAAAGAGAGCGAAAGGAGATGAAGGAGGGTGTAAGAGAGCGAAACGAGACGAAGGAGGGTGAAAGAGAGTGAAAGGAGTCGAAGGAGGGTGAAAGAGAGCGGAACAAGACGAAGGAGGGTGAAAGAGAACGAAACAAGACGAAGGAGGGTGAAAGAGAGCGAAAGGAGTCGAAGGAGGGTGAAAGAGAGCGAAACGAGATGATGGAGTGTGAAAGAGAGCGAAACGAGAAGAAGGAGGGTGAAAGAGAGCTAAACGAGACGAAGGAGGGTCACAGAGAGCGAAACGAGAGGAAAGAGGGTGAAAGAGAGCGAAACAAGACGATGGAGGGTGAAATAGAGCGAAACGAGGCAAAGGATGGTGAAAGAGAGCAAAACGAGACGAAGGAGGGTGAAAGAGAGAGAAACGAGACGAATGAGGGTGAAAGAGAGCGAAACGAGACGAAGAAAGGTGAAAGAGAGCGAAACGAGACGAAGGAGGGTGAAAGAGAGCGAAAGGAAATGAAGGAGGGTGAAAGAGAGCGAAATGAGACGAAGGAGAGTGAAAGAGAGCGAAAGGAGTCGAAGGAGGGTGAAAGAGCGTGGAACGAGACGAAGGAGGGTGAAAGAGACCAAAACGAGACGAAGGAGGGTGAAAGAGAGCGAAACGAGACGAAGGAGGGTGAAAGAGTGCGAAACGAGATGAAGGAGGGTGAAAGAGAGCGAAACCAGAGGAAGGAGGGTCACAGAGAGCGAAACGAGAGGAAAGAGGGTAAGAGAGTGCGAAACGAGACGGTGGAGGGTGAAAGAGAGCGAAACGAGACGAAGGAGGGTGAAAGAGAGCGAAACAAGACGATGGAGGGTGAAAGAGAGCGAAACGAGAGGAAGGATGGTGAAAGAGAGCGAAACGAGATGAAGGAGCATGAAAAAGAGCGAAACGAGACGAAGGAGGATGAAAGAGAGCTAAACGAGACGAAGGAGGGTCACAGAGAGCGAAACGAGAGGAAAGAGGGTGAAAGAGAGCGAAACAAGACGATGGAGGGTGAAATAGAGCGAAACGAGGCAAAGGATGGTGAAAGAGAGCGAAACGAGACGAAGGAGGGTGAAAGAGAGCGAAACGAGACGAAGAAAGGTGAAAGAGAGCGAAACGAGACGAAGGAGGGTGAAAGAGAGCGAAAGGAAATGAAGGAGGGTGAAAGAGAGCGAAATGAGACGAAGGAGAGTGAAAGAGAGCGAAATGAGTCGAAGGAGGGTGAAAGAGAGTGGAACGAGACGAAGGAGGGTGAAAGAGACCAAAACGAGACGAAGGAGGGTGAAAGAGAGCGAAACGAGACGAAGGAGGGTGAAAGAGAGCGAAACGAGAAGAAGGAGGGTGAAAGAGAGCGAAATGAGACGAAGGAGGGTGAAAGAGAGCGAAACGAGATGAAGGAGGGTGAAAGAGAGCGAAACGAGAAGAAGGAGGGTGAAAGAGAGCGAAATGAGACGAAGGAGGGTGAAAGAGAGCGAAACGAGATGAAGGAGGGTCAAAGAGAGCGAAACGAGACGAAGGAGGGTGAAAGAGAGCGAAACGCGATGAAGGAGGGTGAAAGAGCTAAACGAGATGAAGGAGGGTGAAAGAGTGCGAAACAAGATGAAGGAATGTGAAAGAGAGCGAAACCAGACGAAGGAGGGTCACAGAGGGCGAAACGAGAGGAAAGAGGGTAAGAGAGTGCGAAACGAGATGGTGGAGGGTGAAAGAGAGCGAAACGAGGAGAAGGAGGGTGAAAGAGAGCGAAACAAGACGATGGAGGGTGAAAGAGAGCGAAACGACAGGAAGGATGGTGAAAGAGAGCGAAACGAGACGAAGGAGCATGAAACAGAGTGAAACGAGACGAAGGAGGATGAAAGATAGCTAAACGAGATGAAGGAGGGTCACAGAGAGCGAAACGAGAGGAAAGAGGGTGAAAGAGAGCGAAACAAGACGATGGAGGGTGAAAGAGAGCGAAACGAGACAAAGGATGGTGAAAGAGAGCAAAACGAGACGAAGGAGGGTGAAAGAGAGCGAAACGAGACGAAGGAGGGTGAAAGAGAGCGAAACGAGACGAAGAAAGGTGAAAGAGAGCGAAACGAGACGAAGGAGGGTGAAAGAGAGCGAAAGGAGATGAAGGAGGGTGAAAGAGAGCGAAATGAGACGAAGGAGAGTGAAAGAGAGCGAAAGGAGTCGAAGGAGGGTGAAAGAGAGTGGAACGAGACGAAGGAGGGTGAAAGAGACCAAAACGAGACGAAGGAGGGTGAAAGAGAGCTAAATGAGACGAAGGAGGGTGAAAGAGAGCGAAATGAGAAGAAGGAGGGTGAAAGAGAGGGAAATGAGACGAAGGAGGGTGAAAGAGAGCGAAACGAGATGAAGAAGGGTGAAAGAGAGCGAAACGAGAAGAAGGAGGGTGAAAGAGAGCGAAACGAGACGAAGGTGGGTGAAAGAGAGCGAAACGAGAATAAGGAGGATGAAAGAGAGCGAAACGAGATGAAGGAGGGTGAATGAGAGCGAAACGAGATGAAGGAGGGTCACAGAGAGCGAAACGAGACGAAGGAGGGTGAAAGAGAGCGAAACAAGATGAAGGAGGGTGAAAGAGAGCTAAACGAGACGGTGGAGGGTGAAAGAGAGCGATACGAGAGAAGGAGGGTGAAAGAGAGCGAAACAAGATGAAGGAGGGCGAAAGAGAGCGAAACGAGAGGAAGGAGGGTGAAAGAGAGCAAAACGAGATGAAGGAGGGTGAAAGAGAGCGAAACGAGATGAAGGAGGGTGAAAGAGAGCGAAACGAGACGAAGGAGGCTGAAAGAGAGCGAAAGGAGTCGAAGGAGGGTGAAAGAGAGCGGAACGAGACGAAGGAGGGTGAAAGAGAGCGAAACGAGACGAAGGAGGGTGAAAGAGAGCGAAACGAGATGAAGGAGGGTGAAAGAGAGCTAAACGAGACGGTGGAGGGTGAAAGAGAGCGAAACGAGATGAAGGAGGGTGAAAGAGAGCGAAACAAGACGATGGAGGGTGAAAGAGAGCGAAACGAGAGGAAGGATGGTGAAAGAGAGCGAAACGAGACGAAGGAGCGTGAAAGAGAGCGAAATGAGACAAAGGAGGGTGAAAGAGAGCGAAACGAGATGAAGGAGGGTGAAAGAGAACGAAACGAGAAGAAGGAGGGTGAAAGAGAGCGAAATGAGACGAAGGAGGGTGAAAGAGAGCGAAACGAGATGAAGGAGGGTCAAAGAGAGCGAAACGAGACGAAGGAGGGTGAAAGAGAGCGAAACGCGATGAAGGAGGGTGAAAGAGCTAAACGAGATGAAGGAGGGTGAAAGAGTGCGAAACGAGATGAAGGAGGGTGAAAGAGAGCGAAACCAGACGAAGGAGGGTCACAGAGGGCTAAACGAGAGGAAAGAGGGTAAGAGAGTGCGAAACGAGACGGTGGAGGGTGAAAGAGAGCGAAACGAGGAGAAGGAGGGTGAAAGAGAGCGAAACAAGACGATGGAGGGTGAAAGAGAGCGAAACGACAGGAAGGAAGGTGAAAGAGAGCAAAACGAGACGAAGGAGCATGAAACAGAGTGAAACGAGACGAAGGAGGATGAAAGAGAGCTAAACGAGACGAAGGAGGGTCGCAGAGAGCGAAACGAGAGGAAAGAGGGTGAAAGAGAGCGAAACAAGACGATGGAGGGTGAAAGAGAGCGAAACGAGAGGAAGGAGGATGAAAGAGAGCTAAACGAGACGAAGGAGGGTCACAGAGAGCGAAACGAGAGTAAAGAGGGTGAAAGAGAGCGAAACAAGACGATGGAGGGTGAAAGAGAGCGAAACAAGACAAAGGATGGTGAAAGAGAGCGAAACGAGACGAAGGAGGGTGAAAGAGAGCGAAACAAGACGGTGGAGGCTGAAAGAGAGCGAAACGAGACGAAGGAGGGTGAAAGAGAGCGAAACGAGATGATGGAGTGTGAAAGAGAGCGAAACGAGAGGAAGGAGGGTGAAAGAGAGCGAAACGAGAAGAAGTAGGGTGAAAGAGAGCGAAACGAGATGAAGGAGGGTGGAAGAGAGTGAAACGAGACGAAGGAGGGTGAAAGAGAGAGAAACGAGACGAAGGAGGGTGAAAGAGAGCGAAAGGAGATGAAGGAGGGTGTAAGAGAGCGAAATGAGACGAAGGAGGGTGAAAGAGAGCGAAAGGAGTCGAAGGAGGGTGAAAGAGAGCGAAACGAGATGATGGAGTGTGAAAGAGAGCGAAACGAGAGGAAGGAGGGTGAAAGAGAACGAAACAAGAAGAAGGAGGGTGAAAGAGAGCGAAACGAGATGAAGGAGGGTGAAAGAGAGCGAAACGAGATGAAGGAGGGTGAAAGATAGCTGAACGAGACGGTGGAGGGTGAAAGAGAGGGAAACGAGACGAAGGAGGGTGAAAGAGAGCGAAACAAGACGAAGGAGGGCGAAAGAGAGCGAAACGAGAGGAAGGAGGGTGAAAGAGAGCGAAACGACATGAAGGAGGGTGAAAGAGAGTGAAAGGAGATGAAGGAGGGTGTAAGAGAGCGAAACGAGACGAAGGAGGGTGAAAGAGAGCGAAAGGAGTCGAAGGAGGGTGAAAGAGAGCGGAACGAGACGAAGGAGGGTGAAAGAGAACGAAACGAGACGAAGGAGGGTGACAGAGAGTGAAACGAGACGAAGGAGGGTGAAAGAGGGCGAAACGAGACGAAGGAGGGTGAAAGAGAGCGAAACGAGACGAAGGAGGGTGAAAGAGAGCGAAACAAGACGAAGGAGGGCGAAAGAGAGCGAAACGAGAGGAAGGAGGGTGAAAGAGAGCGAAACGAGATGAAGGAGGGTGAAAGAGTGCGAAACGAGATGAAGGAGTGTGAAAGAGAGCGAAACGAGACGAAGGAGGGTGAAAGAGAGCGAAACAAGACGATGGAGGGTGAAAGAGAGCGAAACGAGAGGAAGGAGGATGAAAGAGAGCGAAACAAGATGAAGGAGGGCGAAAGAGAGCGAAACGAGAGGTAGGAGGGTGAAAGAGAGCAAAACGAGATGAAGGAGTGTGAAAGAGAGCGAAACGAGATGAAGGAGGGTGAAAGAGAGCGAAACGAGACGAAGGAGGCTGAAAGAGAGCGAAAGGAGTCGAAGGAGGGTGAAAGAGAGCGGAACGAGACGAAGGAGGGTGAAAGAGAGCGAAACGAGACGAAGGAGGGTGAAAGAGAGCGAAACGAGATGAAGGAGGGTGAAAGAGAGCTAAACGAGACGGTGGAGGGTGAAAGAGAGCGAAACGAGACGAAGGAGGGTGAAAGAGAACGAAACAAGACGATGGAGGGTGAAAGAGAGCGAAACGAGAGGAAGGATGGTGAAAGAGAGCGAAACGAGACGATGGAGCGTGAAAGAGAGCGAAATGAGACAAAGGAGGGTGAAAGAGAGCGAAACGAGATGAAGGAGGGTGAAAGAGAACGAAACGAGAAGAAGGAGGGTGAAAGAGAGCGGAACGAGACGAAGGAGGGTGAAAGAGAGCGAAACGAGACGAAGGCGGCTGAAAGAGAGCGAAAGAGTCGAAGGAGGGTGAAAGAGAGCGGAACGAGACGAAGGAGGGTGAAAGAGAGCGAAACGAGACGAAGGAGGGTGAAAGAGAGCGAAACGAGATAAAGGAGGGTGAAAGAGAGCTAAACGAGACGGTGGAGGGTGAAAGAGAGCGATACGAGACGAAGGAGGGTGAAAGAGAGCGAAACAAGACGAAGGAGGGCGAAAGAGAGCGAAACGAGAGGAAGGAGGTTGAAAGAGAGCGATACGAGATGAAGGAGGGTGAAAGAGAGCGAAAGGAGATGAAGGAGGGTGTAAGAGAGCGAAACGAGACGAAGGAGGGTGAAAGAGAGTGAAAGGAGTCGAAGGAGGGTGAAAGAGAGCGGAACAAGACGAAGGAGGGTGAAAGAGAACGAAACAAGACGAAGGAGGGTGAAAGAGAGCGAAAGGAGTCGAAGGAGGGTGAAAGAGAGCGAAACGAGATGATGGAGTGTGAAAGAGAGCGAAACGAGAAGAAGGAGGGTGAAAGAGAGCTAAACGAGACGAAGGAGGGTCACAGAGAGCGAAACGAGAGGAAAGAGGGTGAAAGAGAGCGAAACAAGACGATGGAGGGTGAAAGAGAGAGAAACGAGACGAATGAGGGTGAAAGAGAGCGAAACGAGACGAAGAAAGGTGAAAGAGAGCGAAACGAGACGAAGGAGGGTGAAAGAGAGCGAAAGGAAATGAAGGAGGGTGAAAGAGAGCGAAATGAGACGAAGGAGAGTGAAAGAGAGCGAAAGGAGTCGAAGGAGGGTGAAAGAGCGTGGAACGAGACGAAGGAGGGTGAAAGAGACCAAAACGAGACGAAGGAGGGTGAAAGAGAGCGAAACGAGACGAAGGAGGGTGAAAGAGTGCGAAACGAGATGAAGGAGGGTGAAAGAGAGCGAAACCAGAGGAAGGAGGGTCACAGAGAGCGAAACGAGAGGAAAGAGGGTAAGAGAGTGCGAAACGAGACGGTGGAGGGTGAAAGAGAGCGAAACGAGACGAAGGAGGGTGAAAGAGAGCGAAACAAGACGATGGAGGGTGAAAGAGAGCGAAACGAGAGGAAGGATGGTGAAAGAGAGCGAAACGAGATGAAGGAGCATGAAAAAGAGCGAAACGAGACGAAGGAGGATGAAAGAGAGCTAAACGAGACGAAGGAGGGTCACAGAGAGCGAAACGAGAGGAAAGAGGGTGAAAGAGAGCGAAACAAGACGATGGAGGGTGAAATAGAGCGAAACGAGGCAAAGGATGGTGAAAGAGAGCGAAACGAGACGAAGGAGGGTGAAAGAGAGCGAAACGAGACGAAGAAAGGTGAAAGAGAGCGAAACGAGACGAAGGAGGGTGAAAGAGAGCGAAAGGAAATGAAGGAGGGTGAAAGAGAGCGAAATGAGACGAAGGAGAGTGAAAGAGAGCGAAATGAGTCGAAGGAGGGTGAAAGAGAGTGGAACGAGACGAAGGAGGGTGAAAGAGACCAAAACGAGACGAAGGAGGGTGAAAGAGAGCGAAACGAGACGAAGGAGGGTGAAAGAGAGCGAAACGAGAAGAAGGAGGGTGAAAGAGAGCGAAATGAGACGAAGGAGGGTGAAAGAGAGCGAAACGAGATGAAGGAGGGTGAAAGAGAGCGAAACGAGAAGAAGGAGGGTGAAAGAGAGCGAAATGAGACGAAGGAGGGTGAAAGAGAGCGAAACGAGATGAAGGAGGGTCAAAGAGAGCGAAACGAGACGAAGGAGGGTGAAAGAGAGCGAAACGCGATGAAGGAGGGTGAAAGAGCTAAACGAGATGAAGGAGGGTGAAAGAGTGCGAAACAAGATGAAGGAATGTGAAAGAGAGCGAAACCAGACGAAGGAGGGTCACAGAGGGCGAAACGAGAGGAAAGAGGGTAAGAGAGTGCGAAACGAGATGGTGGGGGGTGAAAGAGAGCGAAACGAGGAGAAGGAGGGTGAAAGAGAGCGAAACAAGACGATGGAGGGTGAAAGAGAGCGAAACGACAGGAAGGATGGTGAAAGAGAGCGAAACGAGACGAAGGAGCATGAAACAGAGTGAAACGAGACGAAGGAGGATGAAAGATAGCTAAACGAGATGAAGGAGGGTCACAGAGAGCGAAACGAGAGGAAAGAGGGTGAAAGAGAGCGAAACAAGACGATGGAGGGTGAAAGAGAGCGAAACGAGACAAAGGATGGTGAAAGAGAGCAAAACGAGACGAAGGAGGGTGAAAGAGAGCGAAACGAGACGAAGGAGGGTGAAAGAGAGCGAAACGAGACGAAGAAAGGTGAAAGAGAGCGAAACGAGACGAAGGAGGGTGAAAGAGAGCGAAAGGAGATGAAGGAGGGTGAAAGAGAGCGAAATGAGACGAAGGAGAGTGAAAGAGAGCGAAAGGAGTCGAAGGAGGGTGAAAGAGAGTGGAACGAGACGAAGGAGGGTGAAAGAGACCAAAACGAGACGAAGGAGGGTGAAAGAGAGCTAAATGAGACGAAGGAGGGTGAAAGAGAGCGAAATGAGAAGAAGGAGGGTGAAAGAGAGGGAAATGAGACGAAGGAGGGTGAAAGAGAGCGAAACGAGATGAAGAAGGGTGAAAGAGAACGAAACAAGAAGAAGGAGGGTGAAAGAGAGCGAAACGAGATGAAGGAGGGTGAAAGAGAGCGAAACGAGATGAAGGAGGGTGAAAGATAGCTGAACGAGACGGTGGAGGGTGAAAGAGAGGGAAACGAGACGAAGGAGGGTGAAAGAGAGCGAAACGAGATGAAGGAGGGTGAAAGAGAGCGAAACGAGATGAAGGAGGGTGAAAGATAGCTGAACGAGACGGTGGAGGGTGAAAGAGAGGGAAACGAGACGAAGGAGGGTGAAAGAGAGCGAAACAAGACGAAGGAGGGCGAAAGAGAGCGAAACGAGAGGAAGGAGGGTGAAAGAGAGCGAAACGACATGAAGGAGGGTGAAAGAGAGTGAAAGGAGATGAAGGAGGGTGTAAGAGAGCGAAACGAGACGAAGGAGGGTGAAAGAGAGCGAAAGGAGTCGAAGGAGGGTGAAAGAGAGCGGAACGAGACGAAGGAGGGTGAAAGAGAACGAAACGAGACGAAGGAGGGTGACAGAGAGTGAAACGAGACGAAGGAGGGTGAAAGAGGGCGAAACGAGACGAAGGAGGGTGAAAGAGAGCGAAACGAGACGAAGGAGGGTGAAAGAGAGCGAAACAAGACGAAGGAGGGCGAAAGAGAGCGAAACGAGAGGAAGGAGGGTGAAAGAGAGCGAAACGAGATGAAGGAGGGTGAAAGAGTGCGAAACGAGATGAAGGAGTGTGAAAGAGAGCGAAACGAGACGAAGGAGGGTGAAAGAGAGCGAAACAAGACGATGGAGGGTGAAAGAGAGCGAAACGAGAGGAAGGAGGATGAAAGAGAGCGAAACAAGATGAAGGAGGGCGAAAGAGAGCGAAACGAGAGGTAGGAGGGTGAAAGAGAGCAAAACGAGATGAAGGAGTGTGAAAGAGAGCGAAACGAGATGAAGGAGGGTGAAAGAGAGCGAAACGAGACGAAGGAGGCTGAAAGAGAGCGAAAGGAGTCGAAGGAGGGTGAAAGAGAGCGGAACGAGACGAAGGAGGGTGAAAGAGAGCGAAACGAGACGAAGGAGGGTGAAAGAGAGCGAAACGAGATGAAGGAGGGTGAAAGAGAGCTAAACGAGACGGTGGAGGGTGAAAGAGAGCGAAACGAGACGAAGGAGGGTGAAAGAGAACGAAACAAGACGAAGGAGGGTGAAAGAGAGCGAAACGAGACGAAGGAGGGTGAAAGAGAGCGAAACAAGACGAAGGAGGGCGAAAGAGAGCGAAACGAGAGGAAGGAGGGTGAAAGAGAGCGAAACGAGATGAAGGAGGGTGAAAGAGTGCGAAACGAGATGAAGGAGTGTGAAAGAGAGCGAAACGAGACGAAGGAGGGTGAAAGAGAGCGAAACAAGACGATGGAGGGTGAAAGAGAGCGAAACGAGAGGAAGGAGGATGAAAGAGAGCGAAACAAGATGAAGGAGGGCGAAAGAGAGCGAAACGAGAGGTAGGAGGGTGAAAGAGAGCAAAACGAGATGAAGGAGTGTGAAAGAGAGCGAAACGAGATGAAGGAGGGTGAAAGAGAGCGAAACGAGACGAAGGAGGCTGAAAGAGAGCGAAAGGAGTCGAAGGAGGGTGAAAGAGAGCGGAACGAGACGAAGGAGGGTGAAAGAGAGCGAAACGAGACGAAGGAGGGTGAAAGAGAGCGAAACGAGATGAAGGAGGGTGAAAGAGAGCTAAACGAGACGGTGGAGGGTGAAAGAGAGCGAAACGAGACGAAGGAGGGTGAAAGAGAACGAAACAAGACGATGGAGGGTGAAAGAGAGCGAAACGAGAGGAAGGATGGTGAAAGAGAGCGAAACGAGACGATGGAGCGTGAAAGAGAGCGAAATGAGACAAAGGAGGGTGAAAGAGAGCGAAACGAGATGAAGGAGGGTGAAAGAGAACGAAACGAGAAGAAGGAGGGTGAAAGAGAGCGGAACGAGACGAAGGAGGGTGAAAGAGAGCGAAACGAGACGAAGGAGGCTGAAAGAGAGCGAAAGAGTCGAAGGAGGGTGAAAGAGAGCGGAACGAGACGAAGGAGGGTGAAAGAGAGCGAAACGAGACGAAGGAGGGTGAAAGAGAGCGAAACGAGATAAAGGAGGGTGAAAGAGAGCTAAACGAGACGGTGGAGGGTGAAAGAGAGCGATACGAGACGAAGGAGGGTGAAAGAGAGCGAAACAAGACGAAGGAGGGCGAAAGAGAGCGAAACGAGAGGAAGGAGGTTGAAAGAGAGCGACACGAGATGAAGGAGGGTGAAAGAGAGCGAAAGGAGATGAAGGAGGGTGTAAGAGAGCGAAACGAGACGAAGGAGGGTGAAAGAGAGTGAAAGGAGTCGAAGGAGGGTGAAAGAGAGCGGAACAAGACGAAGGAGGGTGAAAGAGAACGAAACAAGACGAAGGAGGGTGAAAGAGAGCGAAAGGAGTCGAAGGAGGGTGAAAGAGAGCGAAACGAGATGATGGAGTGTGAAAGAGAGCGAAACGAGAAGAAGGAGGGTGAAAGAGAGCTAAACGAGACGAAGGAGGGTCACAGAGAGCGAAACGAGAGGAAAGAGGGTGAAAGAGAGCGAAACAAGACGATGGAGGGTGAAATAGAGCGAAACGAGGCAAAGGATGGTGAAAGAGAGCAAAACGAGACGAAGGAGGGTGAAAGAGAGAGAAACGAGACGAATGAGGGTGAAAGAGAGCGAAACGAGACGAAGAAAGGTGAAAGAGAGCGAAACGAGACGAAGGAGGGTGAAAGAGAGCGAAAGGAAATGAAGGAGGGTGAAAGAGAGCGAAATGAGACGAAGGAGAGTGAAAGAGAGCGAAAGGAGTCGAAGGAGGGTGAAAGAGCGTGGAACGAGACGAAGGAGGGTGAAAGAGACCAAAACGAGACGAAGGAGGGTGAAAGAGAGCGAAACGAGACGAAGGAGGGTGAAAGAGTGCGAAACGAGATGAAGGAGGGTGAAAGAGAGCGAAACCAGAGGAAGGAGGGTCACAGAGAGCGAAACGAGAGGAAAGAGGGTAAGAGAGTGCGAAACGAGACGGTGGAGGGTGAAAGAGAGCGAAACGAGACGAAGGAGGGTGAAAGAGAGCGAAACAAGACGATGGAGGGTGAAAGAGAGCGAAACGAGAGGAAGGATGGTGAAAGAGAGCGAAACGAGATGAAGGAGCATGAAAAAGAGCGAAACGAGACGAAGGAGGATGAAAGAGAGCTAAACGAGACGAAGGAGGGTCACAGAGAGCGAAACGAGAGGAAAGAGGGTGAAAGAGAGCGAAACAAGACGATGGAGGGTGAAATAGAGCGAAACGAGGCAAAGGATGGTGAAAGAGAGCGAAACGAGACGAAGGAGGGTGAAAGAGAGCGAAACGAGACGAAGAAAGGTGAAAGAGAGCGAAACGAGACGAAGGAGGGTGAAAGAGAACGAAAGGAAATGAAGGAGGGTGAAAGAGAGCGAAATGAGACGAAGGAGAGTGAAAGAGAGCGAAATGAGTCGAAGGAGGGTGAAAGAGAGTGGAACGAGACGAAGGAGGGTGAAAGAGACCAAAACGAGACGAAGGAGGGTGAAAGAGAGCGAAACGAGACGAAGGAGGGTGAAAGAGAGCGAAACGAGAAGAAGGAGGGTGAAAGAGAGCGAAATGAGACGAAGGAGGGTGAAAGAGAGCGAAACGAGATGAAGGAGGGTGAAAGAGAGCGAAACGAGAAGAAGGAGGGTGAAAGAGAGCGAAATGAGACGAAGGAGGGTGAAAGAGAGCGAAACGAGATGAAGGAGGGTCAAAGAGAGCGAAACGAGACGAAGGAGGGTGAAAGAGAGCGAAACGCGATGAAGGAGGGTGAAAGAGCTAAACGAGATGAAGGAGGGTGAAAGAGTGCGAAACAAGATGAAGGAATGTGAAAGAGAGCGAAACCAGACGAAGGAGGGTCACAGAGGGCGAAACGAGAGGAAAGAGGGTAAGAGAGTGCGAAACGAGATGGTGGGGGGTGAAAGAGAGCGAAACGAGGAGAAGGAGGGTGAAAGAGAGCGAAACAAGACGATGGAGGGTGAAAGAGAGCGAAACGACAGGAAGGATGGTGAAAGAGAGCGAAACGAGACGAAGGAGCATGAAACAGAGTGAAACGAGACGAAGGAGGATGAAAGATAGCTAAACGAGATGAAGGAGGGTCACAGAGAGCGAAACGAGAGGAAAGAGGGTGAAAGAGAGCGAAACAAGACGATGGAGGGTGAAAGAGAGCGAAACGAGACAAAGGATGGTGAAAGAGAGCAAAACGAGACGAAGGAGGGTGAAAGAGAGCGAAACGAGACGAAGGAGGGTGAAAGAGAGCGAAACGAGACGAAGAAAGGTGAAAGAGAGCGAAACGAGACGAAGGAGGGTGAAAGAGAGCGAAAGGAGATGAAGGAGGGTGAAAGAGAGCGAAATGAGACGAAGGAGAGTGAAAGAGAGCGAAAGGAGTCGAAGGAGGGTGAAAGAGAGTGGAACGAGACGAAGGAGGGTGAAAGAGACCAAAACGAGACGAAGGAGGGTGAAAGAGAGCTAAATGAGACGAAGGAGGGTGAAAGAGAGCGAAATGAGAAGAAGGAGGGTGAAAGAGAGGGAAATGAGACGAAGGAGGGTGAAAGAGAGCGAAACGAGATGAAGAAGGGTGAAAGAGAACGAAACAAGAAGAAGGAGGGTGAAAGAGAGCGAAACGAGATGAAGGAGGGTGAAAGAGAGCGAAACGAGATGAAGGAGGGTGAAAGATAGCTGAACGAGACGGTGGAGGGTGAAAGAGAGGGAAACGAGACGAAGGAGGGTGAAAGAGAGCGAAACGAGATGAAGGAGGGTGAAAGAGAGCGAAACGAGATGAAGGAGGGTGAAAGATAGCTGAACGAGACGGTGGAGGGTGAAAGAGAGGGAAACGAGACGAAGGAGGGTGAAAGAGAGCGAAACAAGACGAAGGAGGGCGAAAGAGAGCGAAACGAGAGGAAGGAGGGTGAAAGAGAGCGAAACGACATGAAGGAGGGTGAAAGAGAGTGAAAGGAGATGAAGGAGGGTGTAAGAGAGCGAAACGAGACGAAGGAGGGTGAAAGAGAGCGAAAGGAGTCGAAGGAGGGTGAAAGAGAGCGGAACGAGACGAAGGAGGGTGAAAGAGAACGAAACGAGACGAAGGAGGGTGACAGAGAGTGAAACGAGACGAAGGAGGGTGAAAGAGGGCGAAACGAGACGAAGGAGGGTGAAAGAGAGCGAAACGAGACGAAGGAGGGTGAAAGAGAGCGAAACAAGACGAAGGAGGGCGAAAGAGAGCGAAACGAGAGGAAGGAGGGTGAAAGAGAGCGAAACGAGATGAAGGAGGGTGAAAGAGTGCGAAACGAGATGAAGGAGTGTGAAAGAGAGCGAAACGAGACGAAGGAGGGTGAAAGAGAGCGAAACAAGACGATGGAGGGTGAAAGAGAGCGAAACGAGAGGAAGGAGGATGAAAGAGAGCGAAACAAGATGAAGGAGGGCGAAAGAGAGCGAAACGAGAGGTAGGAGGGTGAAAGAGAGCAAAACGAGATGAAGGAGTGTGAAAGAGAGCGAAACGAGATGAAGGAGGGTGAAAGAGAGCGAAACGAGACGAAGGAGGCTGAAAGAGAGCGAAAGGAGTCGAAGGAGGGTGAAAGAGAGCGGAACGAGACGAAGGAGGGTGAAAGAGAGCGAAACGAGACGAAGGAGGGTGAAAGAGAGCGAAACGAGATGAAGGAGGGTGAAAGAGAGCTAAACGAGACGGTGGAGGGTGAAAGAGAGCGAAACGAGACGAAGGAGGGTGAAAGAGAACGAAACAAGACGAAGGAGGGTGAAAGAGAGCGAAACGAGACGAAGGAGGGTGAAAGAGAGCGAAACAAGACGAAGGAGGGCGAAAGAGAGCGAAACGAGAGGAAGGAGGGTGAAAGAGAGCGAAACGAGATGAAGGAGGGTGAAAGAGTGCGAAACGAGATGAAGGAGTGTGAAAGAGAGCGAAACGAGACGAAGGAGGGTGAAAGAGAGCGAAACAAGACGATGGAGGGTGAAAGAGAGCGAAACGAGAGGAAGGAGGATGAAAGAGAGCGAAACAAGATGAAGGAGGGCGAAAGAGAGCGAAACGAGAGGTAGGAGGGTGAAAGAGAGCAAAACGAGATGAAGGAGTGTGAAAGAGAGCGAAACGAGATGAAGGAGGGTGAAAGAGAGCGAAACGAGACGAAGGAGGCTGAAAGAGAGCGAAAGGAGTCGAAGGAGGGTGAAAGAGAGCGGAACGAGACGAAGGAGGGTGAAAGAGAGCGAAACGAGACGAAGGAGGGTGAAAGAGAGCGAAACGAGATGAAGGAGGGTGAAAGAGAGCTAAACGAGACGGTGGAGGGTGAAAGAGAGCGAAACGAGGAGAAGGAGGGTGAAAGAGAGCGAAACAAGACGATGGAGGGTGAAAGAGAGCGAAACGACAGGAAGGATGGTGAAAGAGAGCGAAACGAGACGAAGGAGCATGAAACAGAGTGAAACGAGACGAAGGAGGATGAAAGATAGCTAAACGAGATGAAGGAGGGTCACAGAGAGCGAAACGAGAGGAAAGAGGGTGAAAGAGAGCGAAACAAGACGATGGAGGGTGAAAGAGAGCGAAACGAGACAAAGGATGGTGAAAGAGAGCAAAACGAGACGAAGGAGGGTGAAAGAGAGCGAAACGAGACGAAGGAGGGTGAAAGAGAGCGAAACGAGACGAAGAAAGGTGAAAGAGAGCGAAACGAGACGAAGGAGGGTGAAAGAGAGCGAAAGGAGATGAAGGAGGGTGAAAGAGAGCGAAATGAGACGAAGGAGAGTGAAAGAGAGCGAAAGGAGTCGAAGGAGGGTGAAAGAGAGTGGAACGAGACGAAGGAGGGTGAAAGAGACCAAAACGAGACGAAGGAGGGTGAAAGAGAGCTAAATGAGACGAAGGAGGGTGAAAGAGAGCGAAATGAGAAGAAGGAGGGTGAAAGAGAGGGAAATGAGACGAAGGAGGGTGAAAGAGAGCGAAACGAGATGAAGAAGGGTGAAAGAGAGCGAAACGAGAAGAAGGAGGGTGAAAGAGAGCGAAACGAGACGAAGGTGGGTGAAAGAGAGCGAAACGAGAATAAGGAGGATGAAAGAGAGCGAAACGAGATGAAGGAGGGTGAATGAGAGCGAAACGAGATGAAGGAGGGTCACAGAGAGCGAAACGAGACGAAGGAGGGTGAAAGAGAGCGAAACAAGATGAAGGAGGGTGAAAGAGAGCTAAACGAGACGGTGGAGGGTGAAAGAGAGCGATACGAGAGAAGGAGGGTGAAAGAGAGCGAAACAAGATGAAGGAGGGCGAAAGAGAGCGAAACGAGAGGAAGGAGGGTGAAAGAGAGCAAAACGAGATGAAGGAGGGTGAAAGAGAGCGAAACGAGATGAAGGAGGGTGAAAGAGAGCGAAACGAGACGAAGGAGGCTGAAAGAGAGCGAAAGGAGTCGAAGGAGGGTGAAAGAGAGCGGAACGAGACGAAGGAGGGTGAAAGAGAGCGAAACGAGACGAAGGAGGGTGAAAGAGAGCGAAACGAGATGAAGGAGGGTGAAAGAGAGCTAAACGAGACGGTGGAGGGTGAAAGAGAGCGAAACGAGACGAAGGAGGGTGAAAGAGAGCGAAACAAGACGATGGAGGGTGAAAGAGAGCGAAACGAGAGGAAGGATGGTGAAAGAGAGCGAAACGAGACGAAGGAGCGTGAAAGAGAGCGAAATGAGACAAAGGAGGGTGAAAGAGAGCGAAACGAGATGAAGGAGGGTGAAAGAGAACGAAACGAGAAGAAGGAGGGTGAAAGAGAGCGAAATGAGACGAAGGAGGGTGAAAGAGAGCGAAACGAGATGAAGGAGGGTCAAAGAGAGCGAAACGAGACGAAGGAGGGTGAAAGAGAGCGAAACGCGATGAAGGAGGGTGAAAGAGCTAAACGAGATGAAGGAGGGTGAAAGAGTGCGAAACGAGATGAAGGAGGGTGAAAGAGAGCGAAACCAGACGAAGGAGGGTCACAGAGGGCTAAACGAGAGGAAAGAGGGTAAGAGAGTGCGAAACGAGACGGTGGAGGGTGAAAGAGAGCGAAACGAGGAGAAGGAGGGTGAAAGAGAGCGAAACAAGACGATGGAGGGTGAAAGAGAGCGAAACGACAGGAAGGAAGGTGAAAGAGAGCAAAACGAGACGAAGGAGCATGAAACAGAGTGAAACGAGACGAAGGAGGATGAAAGAGAGCTAAACGAGACGAAGGAGGGTCGCAGAGAGCGAAACGAGAGGAAAGAGGGTGAAAGAGAGCGAAACAAGACGATGGAGGGTGAAAGAGAGCGAAACGAGAGGAAGGAGGATGAAAGAGAGCTAAACGAGACGAAGGAGGGTCACAGAGAGCGAAACGAGAGTAAAGAGGGTGAAAGAGAGCGAAACAAGACGATGGAGGGTGAAAGAGAGCGAAACAAGACAAAGGATGGTGAAAGAGAGCGAAACGAGACGAAGGAGGGTGAAAGAGAGCGAAACAAGACGGTGGAGGCTGAAAGAGAGCGAAACGAGACGAAGGAGGGTGAAAGAGAGCGAAACGAGATGATGGAGTGTGAAAGAGAGCGAAACGAGAGGAAGGAGGGTGAAAGAGAGCGAAACGAGAAGAAGTAGGGTGAAAGAGAGCGAAACGAGATGAAGGAGGGTGGAAGAGAGTGAAACGAGACGAAGGAGGGTGAAAGAGAGAGAAACGAGACGAAGGAGGGTGAAAGAGAGCGAAAGGAGATGAAGGAGGGTGTAAGAGAGCGAAATGAGACGAAGGAGGGTGAAAGAGAGCGAAAGGAGTCGAAGGAGGGTGAAAGAGAGCGAAACGAGATGATGGAGTGTGAAAGAGAGCGAAACGAGAGGAAGGAGGGTGAAAGAGAACGAAACAAGAAGAAGGAGGGTGAAAGAGAGCGAAACGAGATGAAGGAGGGTGAAAGAGAGCGAAACGAGATGAAGGAGGGTGAAAGATAGCTGAACGAGACGGTGGAGGGTGAAAGAGAGGGAAACGAGACGAAGGAGGGTGAAAGAGAGCGAAACAAGACGAAGGAGGGCGAAAGAGAGCGAAACGAGAGGAAGGAGGGTGAAAGAGAGCGAAACGACATGAAGGAGGGTGAAAGAGAGTGAAAGGAGATGAAGGAGGGTGTAAGAGAGCGAAACGAGATGAAGGAGGGTGAAAGAGAGCGAAAGGAGTCGAAGGAGGGTGAAAGAGAGCGGAACGAGACGAAGGAGGGTGAAAGAGACCAAAACGAGACGAAGGAGGGTGAAAGAGAGCGAAACGAGACGAAGGAGGGTGAAAGAGTGCGAAACGAGATGAAGGAGGGTGAAAGAGAGCGAAACCAGAGGAAGGAGGGTCACAGAGAGCGAAACGAGAGGAAAGAGGGTAAGAGAGTGCGAAACGAGACGGTGGAGGGTGAAAGAGAGCGAAACGAGACGAAGGAGGGTGAAAGAGAGCGAAACAAGACGATGGAGGGTGAAAGAGAGCGAAACGAGAGGAAGGATGGTGAAAGAGAGCGAAACGAGATGAAGGAGCATGAAAAAGAGCGAAACGAGACGAAGGAGGATGAAAGAGAGCTAAACGAGACGAAGGAGGGTCACAGAGAGCGAAACGAGAGGAAAGAGGGTGAAAGAGAGCGAAACAAGACGATGGAGGGTGAAATAGAGCGAAACGAGGCAAAGGATGGTGAAAGAGAGCGAAACGAGACGAAGGAGGGTGAAAGAGAGCGAAACGAGACGAAGAAAGGTGAAAGAGAGCGAAACGAGACGAAGGAGGGTGAAAGAGAGCGAAAGGAAATGAAGGAGGGTGAAAGAGAGCGAAATGAGACGAAGGAGAGTGAAAGAGAGCGAAATGAGTCGAAGGAGGGTGAAAGAGAGTGGAACGAGACGAAGGAGGGTGAAAGAGACCAAAACGAGACGAAGGAGGGTGAAAGAGAGCGAAACGAGACGAAGGAGGGTGAAAGAGAGCGAAACGAGAAGAAGGAGGGTGAAAGAGAGCGAAATGAGACGAAGGAGGGTGAAAGAGAGCGAAACGAGATGAAGGAGGGTGAAAGAGAGCGAAACGAGAAGAAGGAGGGTGAAAGAGAGCGAAATGAGACGAAGGAGGGTGAAAGAGAGCGAAACGAGATGAAGAAGGGTCAAAGAGAGCGAAACGAGACGAAGGAGGGTGAAAGAGAGCGAAACGCGATGAAGGAGGGTGAAAGAGCTAAACGAGATGAAGGAGGGTGAAAGAGTGCGAAACAAGATGAAGGAATGTGAAAGAGAGCGAAACCAGACGAAGGAGGGTCACAGAGGGCGAAACGAGAGGAAAGAGGGTAAGAGAGTGCGAAACGAGATGGTGGAGGGTGAAAGAGAGCGAAACGAGGAGAAGGAGGGTGAAAGAGAGCGAAACAAGACGATGGAGGGTGAAAGAGAGCGAAACGACAGGAAGGATGGTGAAAGAGAGCGAAACGAGACGAAGGAGCATGAAACAGAGTGAAACGAGACGAAGGAGGATGAAAGATAGCTAAACGAGATGAAGGAGGGTCACAGAGAGCGAAACGAGAGGAAAGAGGGTGAAAGAGAGCGAAACAAGACGATGGAGGGTGAAAGAGAGCGAAACGAGACAAAGGATGGTGAAAGAGAGCAAAACGAGACGAAGGAGGGTGAAAGAGAGCGAAACGAGACGAAGGAGGGTGAAAGAGAGCGAAACGAGACGAAGAAAGGTGAAAGAGAGCGAAACGAGACGAAGGAGGGTGAAAGAGAGCGAAAGGAGATGAAGGAGGGTGAAAGAGAGCGAAATGAGACGAAGGAGAGTGAAAGAGAGCGAAAGGAGTCGAAGGAGGGTGAAAGAGAGTGGAACGAGACGAAGGAGGGTGAAAGAGACCAAAACGAGACGAAGGAGGGTGAAAGAGAGCTAAATGAGACGAAGGAGGGTGAAAGAGAGCGAAATGAGAAGAAGGAGGGTGAAAGAGAGGGAAATGAGACGAAGGAGGGTGAAAGAGAGCGAAACGAGATGAAGAAGGGTGAAAGAGAGCGAAACGAGAAGAAGGAGGGTGAAAGAGAGCGAAACGAGACGAAGGTGGGTGAAAGAGAGCGAAACGAGAATAAGGAGGATGAAAGAGAGCGAAACGAGATGAAGGAGGGTGAATGAGAGCGAAACGAGATGAAGGAGGGTCACAGAGAGCGAAACGAGACGAAGGAGGGTGAAAGAGAGCGAAACAAGATGAAGGAGGGTGAAAGAGAGCTAAACGAGACGGTGGAGGGTGAAAGAGAGCGATACGAGAGAAGGAGGGTGAAAGAGAGCGAAACAAGATGAAGGAGGGCGAAAGAGAGCGAAACGAGAGGAAGGAGGGTGAAAGAGAGCAAAACGAGATGAAGGAGGGTGAAAGAGAGCGAAACGAGATGAAGGAGGGTGAAAGAGAGCGAAACGAGACGAAGGAGGCTGAAAGAGAGCGAAAGGAGTCGAAGGAGGGTGAAAGAGAGCGGAACGAGACGAAGGAGGGTGAAAGAGAGCGAAACGAGACGAAGGAGGGTGAAAGAGAGCGAAACGAGATGAAGGAGGGTGAAAGAGAGCTAAACGAGACGGTGGAGGGTGAAAGAGAGCGAAACGAGACGAAGGAGGGTGAAAGAGAGCGAAACAAGACGATGGAGGGTGAAAGAGAGCGAAACGAGAGGAAGGATGGTGAAAGAGAGCGAAACGAGACGAAGGAGCGTGAAAGAGAGCGAAATGAGACAAAGGAGGGTGAAAGAGAGCGAAACGAGATGAAGGAGGGTGAAAGAGAACGAAACGAGAAGAAGGAGGGTGAAAGAGAGCGAAATGAGACGAAGGAGGGTGAAAGAGAGCGAAACGAGATGAAGGAGGGTCAAAGAGAGCGAAACGAGACGAAGGAGGGTGAAAGAGAGCGAAACGCGATGAAGGAGGGTGAAAGAGCTAAACGAGATGAAGGAGGGTGAAAGAGTGCGAAACGAGATGAAGGAGGGTGAAAGAGAGCGAAACCAGACGAAGGAGGGTCACAGAGGGCTAAACGAGAGGAAAGAGGGTAAGAGAGTGCGAAACGAGACGGTGGAGGGTGAAAGAGAGCGAAACGAGGAGAAGGAGGGTGAAAGAGAGCGAAACAAGACGATGGAGGGTGAAAGAGAGCGAAACGACAGGAAGGAAGGTGAAAGAGAGCAAAACGAGACGAAGGAGCATGAAACAGAGTGAAACGAGACGAAGGAGGATGAAAGAGAGCTAAACGAGACGAAGGAGGGTCGCAGAGAGCGAAACGAGAGGAAAGAGGGTGAAAGAGAGCGAAACAAGACGATGGAGGGTGAAAGAGAGCGAAACGAGAGGAAGGAGGATGAAAGAGAGCTAAACGAGACGAAGGAGGGTCACAGAGAGCGAAACGAGAGTAAAGAGGGTGAAAGAGAGCGAAACAAGACGATGGAGGGTGAAAGAGAGCGAAACAAGACAAAGGATGGTGAAAGAGAGCGAAACGAGACGAAGGAGGGTGAAAGAGAGCGAAACAAGACGGTGGAGGCTGAAAGAGAGCGAAACGAGACGAAGGAGCGTGAAAGAGAGCGAAATGAGACAAAGGAGGGTGAAAGAGAGCGAAACGAGATGAAGGAGGGTGAAAGAGAACGAAACGAGAAGAAGGAGGGTGAAAGAGAGCGAAATGAGACGAAGGAGGGTGAAAGAGAGCGAAACGAGATGAAGGAGGGTCAAAGAGAGCGAAACGAGACGAAGGAGGGTGAAAGAGAGCGAAACGCGATGAAGGAGGGTGAAAGAGCTAAACGAGATGAAGGAGGGTGAAAGAGTGCGAAACGAGATGAAGGAGGGTGAAAGAGAGCGAAACCAGACGAAGGAGGGTCACAGAGGGCTAAACGAGAGGAAAGAGGGTAAGAGAGTGCGAAACGAGACGGTGGAGGGTGAAAGAGAGCGAAACGAGGAGAAGGAGGGTGAAAGAGAGCGAAACAAGACGATGGAGGGTGAAAGAGAGCGAAACGACAGGAAGGAAGGTGAAAGAGAGCAAAACGAGACGAAGGAGCATGAAACAGAGTGAAACGAGACGAAGGAGGATGAAAGAGAGCTAAACGAGACGAAGGAGGGTCGCAGAGAGCGAAACGAGAGGAAAGAGGGTGAAAGAGAGCGAAACAAGACGATGGAGGGTGAAAGAGAGCGAAACGAGAGGAAGGAGGATGAAAGAGAGCTAAACGAGACGAAGGAGGGTCACAGAGAGCGAAACGAGAGTAAAGAGGGTGAAAGAGAGCGAAACAAGACGATGGAGGGTGAAAGAGAGCGAAACAAGACAAAGGATGGTGAAAGAGAGCGAAACGAGACGAAGGAGGGTGAAAGAGAGCGAAACAAGACGGTGGAGGCTGAAAGAGAGCGAAACGAGACGAAGGAGGGTGAAAGAGAGCGAAACGAGATGATGGAGTGTGAAAGAGAGCGAAACGAGAGGAAGGAGGGTGAAAGAGAGCGAAACGAGAAGAAGTAGGGTGAAAGAGAGCGAAACGAGATGAAGGAGGGTGGAAGAGAGTGAAACGAGACGAAGGAGGGTGAAAGAGAGAGAAACGAGACGAAGGAGGGTGAAAGAGAGCGAAAGGAGATGAAGGAGGGTGTAAGAGAGCGAAATGAGACGAAGGAGGGTGAAAGAGAGCGAAAGGAGTCGAAGGAGGGTGAAAGAGAGCGAAACGAGATGATGGAGTGTGAAAGAGAGCGAAACGAGAGGAAGGAGGGTGAAAGAGAACGAAACAAGAAGAAGGAGGGTGAAAGAGAGCGAAACGAGATGAAGGAGGGTGAAAGAGAGCGAAACGAGATGAAGGAGGGTGAAAGATAGCTGAACGAGACGGTGGAGGGTGAAAGAGAGGGAAACGAGACGAAGGAGGGTGAAAGAGAGCGAAACAAGACGAAGGAGGGCGAAAGAGAGCGAAACGAGAGGAAGGAGGGTGAAAGAGAGCGAAACGACATGAAGGAGGGTGAAAGAGAGTGAAAGGAGATGAAGGAGGGTGTAAGAGAGCGAAACGAGATGAAGGAGGGTGAAAGAGAGCGAAAGGAGTCGAAGGAGGGTGAAAGAGAGCGGAACGAGACGAAGGAGGGTGAAAGAGAACGAAACGAGACGAAGGAGGGTGACAGAGAGTGAAACGAGACGAAGGAGGGTGAAAGAGGGCGAAACGAGACGAAGGAGGGTGAAAGAGAGCGAAACGAGACGAAGGAGGGTGAAAGAGAGCGAAACAAGACGAAGGAGGGCGAAAGAGAGCGAAACGAGAGGAAGGAGGGTGAAAGAGAGCGAAACGAGATGAAGGAGGGTGAAAGAGTGCGAAACGAGATGAAGGAGTGTGAAAGAGAGCGAAACGAGACGAAGGAGGGTGAAAGAGAGCGAAACAAGACGATGGAGGGTGAAAGAGAGCGAAACGAGAGGAAGGAGGATGAAAGAGAGCTAAACGAGACGAAGGAGGGTCACAGAGAGCGAAACGAGAGGAAAGAGGGTGAAAGAGAGCGAAACAAGACGATGGAGGGTGAAAGAGAGCGAAACAAGACAAAGGATGGTGAAAGAGAGCGAAACGAGACGAAGGAGGGTGAAAGAGAGCGAAACGAGAAGAAGGAGGGTGAAAGAGAGCGAAACGAGACGAAGGTGGGTGAAAGAGAGCGAAACGAGAATAAGGAGGATGAAAGAGAGCGAAACGAGACGAAGGAGGGTGAATGAGAGCGAAACGAGATGAAGGAGGGTCACAGAGAGCTAAACGAGACGGTGGAGGGTGAAAGAGAGCGATACGAGAGAAGGAGGGTGAAAGAGAGCGAAACAAGATGAAGGAGGGCGAAAGAGAGCGAAACGAGAGGTAGGAGGGTGAAAGAGAGCAAAACGAGATGAAGGAGTGTGAAAGAGAGCGAAACGAGATGAAGGAGGGTGAAAGAGAGCGAAACGAGACGAAGGAGGCTGAAAGAGAGCGAAAGGAGTCGAAGGAGGGTGAAAGAGAGCGGAACGAGACGAAGGAGGGTGAAAGAGAGCGAAACGAGACGAAGGAGGGTGAAAGAGAGCGAAACGAGATGAAGGAGGGTGAAAGAGAGCTAAACGAGACGGTGGAGGGTGAAAGAGAGCGAAACGAGACGAAGGAGGGTGAAAGAGAACGAAACAAGACGATGGAGGGTGAAAGAGAGCGAAACGAGAGGAAGGATGGTGAAAGAGAGCGAAACGAGACGATGGAGCGTGAAAGAGAGCGAATTGAGACAAAGGAGGGTGAAAGAGAGCGAAACGAGATGAAGGAGGGTGAAAGAGAACGAAACGAGAAGAAGGAGGGTGAAAGAGAGCGGAACGAGACGAAGGAGGGTGAAAGAGAACGAAACGAGACGAAGGAGGGTGACAGAGAGTGAAACGAGACGAAGGAGGGTGAAAGAGGGCGAAACGAGACGAAGGAGGGTGAAAGAGAGCGAAACGAGACGAAGGAGGGTGAAAGAGAGCGAAACAAGACGAAGGAGGGCGAAAGAGAGCGAAACGAGAGGAAGGAGGGTGAAAGAGAGCGAAACGAGATGAAGGAGGGTGAAAGAGTGCGAAACGAGATGAAGGAGTGTGAAAGAGAGCGAAACGAGACGAAGGAGGGTGAAAGAGAGCGAAACAAGACGATGGAGGGTGAAAGAGAGCGAAACGAGAGGAAGGAGGATGAAAGAGAGCTAAACGAGACGAAGGAGGGTCACAGAGAGCGAAACGAGAGGAAAGAGGGTGAAAGAGAGCGAAACAAGACGATGGAGGGTGAAAGAGAGCGAAACAAGACAAAGGATGGTGAAAGAGAGCGAAACGAGACGAAGGAGGGTGAAAGAGAGCGAAACGAGAAGAAGGAGGGTGAAAGAGAGCGAAACGAGACGAAGGTGGGTGAAAGAGAGCGAAACGAGAATAAGGAGGATGAAAGAGAGCGAAACGAGACGAAGGAGGGTGAATGAGAGCGAAACGAGATGAAGGAGGGTCACAGAGAGCTAAACGAGACGGTGGAGGGTGAAAGAGAGCGATACGAGAGAAGGAGGGTGAAAGAGAGCGAAACAAGATGAAGGAGGGCGAAAGAGAGCGAAACGAGAGGTAGGAGGGTGAAAGAGAGCAAAACGAGATGAAGGAGTGTGAAAGAGAGCGAAACGAGATGAAGGAGGGTGAAAGAGAGCGAAACGAGACGAAGGAGGCTGAAAGAGAGCGAAAGGAGTCGAAGGAGGGTGAAAGAGAGCGGAACGAGACGAAGGAGGGTGAAAGAGAGCGAAACGAGACGAAGGAGGGTGAAAGAGAGCGAAACGAGATGAAGGAGGGTGAAAGAGAGCTAAACGAGACGGTGGAGGGTGAAAGAGAGCGAAACGAGACGAAGGAGGGTGAAAGAGAACGAAACAAGACGATGGAGGGTGAAAGAGAGCGAAACGAGAGGAAGGATGGTGAAAGAGAGCGAAACGAGACGATGGAGCGTGAAAGAGAGCGAATTGAGACAAAGGAGGGTGAAAGAGAGCGAAACGAGATGAAGGAGGGTGAAAGAGAACGAAACGAGAAGAAGGAGGGTGAAAGAGAGCGGAACGAGACGAAGGAGGGTGAAAGAGAGCGAAACGAGACGAAGGAGGCTGAAAGAGAGCGAAAGAGTCGAAGGAGGGTGAAAGAGAGCGGAACGAGACGAAGGAGGGTGAAAGAGAGCGAAACGAGACGAAGGAGGGTGAAAGAGAGCGAAACGAGATAAAGGAGGGTGAAAGAGAGCTAAACGAGACGGTGGAGGGTGAAAGAGAGCGATACGAGACGAAGGAGGGTGAAAGAGAGCGAAACAAGACGAAGGAGGGCGAAAGAGAGCGAAACGAGAGGAAGGAGGTTGAAAGAGAGCGACACGAGATGAAGGAGGGTGTAAGAGAGCGAAACGAGACGAAGGAGGGTGAAAGAGAGTGAAAGGAGTCGAAGGAGGGTGAAAGAGAGCGGAACAAGACGAAGGAGGGTGAAAGAGAACGAAACAAGACGAAGGAGGGTGAAAGAGAGCGAAAGGAGTCGAAGGAGGGTGAAAGAGAGCGAAACGAGATGATGGAGTGTGAAAGAGAGCGAAACGAGAAGAAGGAGGGTGAAAGAGAGCGAAACGAGAAGAAGGAGGGTGAAAGAGAGCGAAATGAGACGAAGGAGGGTGAAAGAGAGCGAAACGAGATGAAGGAGGGTGAAAGAGAGCGAAACGAGAAGAAGGAGGGTGAAAGAGAGCGAAATGAGACGAAGGAGGGTGAAAGAGAGCGAAACGAGATGAAGAAGGGTCAAAGAGAGCGAAACGAGACGAAGGAGGGTGAAAGAGAGCGAAACGCGATGAAGGAGGGTGAAAGAGCTAAACGAGATGAAGGAGGGTGAAAGAGTGCGAAACAAGATGAAGGAATGTGAAAGAGAGCGAAACCAGACGAAGGAGGGTCACAGAGGGCGAAACGAGAGGAAAGAGGGTAAGAGAGTGCGAAACGAGATGGTGGAGGGTGAAAGAGAGCGAAACGAGGAGAAGGAGGGTGAAAGAGAGCGAAACAAGACGATGGAGGGTGAAAGAGAGCGAAACGACAGGAAGGATGGTGAAAGAGAGCGAAACGAGACGAAGGAGCATGAAACAGAGTGAAACGAGACGAAGGAGGATGAAAGATAGCTAAACGAGATGAAGGAGGGTCACAGAGAGCGAAACGAGAGGAAAGAGGGTGAAAGAGAGCGAAACAAGACGATGGAGGGTGAAAGAGAGCGAAACGAGACAAAGGATGGTGAAAGAGAGCAAAACGAGACGAAGGAGGGTGAAAGAGAGCGAAACGAGACGAAGGAGGGTGAAAGAGAGCGAAACGAGACGAAGAAAGGTGAAAGAGAGCGAAACGAGACGAAGGAGGGTGAAAGAGAGCGAAAGGAGATGAAGGAGGGTGAAAGAGAGCGAAATGAGACGAAGGAGAGTGAAAGAGAGCGAAAGGAGTCGAAGGAGGGTGAAAGAGAGTGGAACGAGACGAAGGAGGGTGAAAGAGACCAAAACGAGACGAAGGAGGGTGAAAGAGAGCTAAATGAGACGAAGGAGGGTGAAAGAGAGCGAAATGAGAAGAAGGAGGGTGAAAGAGAGGGAAATGAGACGAAGGAGGGTGAAAGAGAGCGAAACGAGATGAAGAAGGGTGAAAGAGAGCGAAACGAGAAGAAGGAGGGTGAAAGAGAGCGAAACGAGACGAAGGTGGGTGAAAGAGAGCGAAACGAGAATAAGGAGGATGAAAGAGAGCGAAACGAGATGAAGGAGGGTGAATGAGAGCGAAACGAGATGAAGGAGGGTCACAGAGAGCGAAACGAGACGAAGGAGGGTGAAAGAGAGCGAAACAAGATGAAGGAGGGTGAAAGAGAGCTAAACGAGACGGTGGAGGGTGAAAGAGAGCGATACGAGAGAAGGAGGGTGAAAGAGAGCGAAACAAGATGAAGGAGGGCGAAAGAGAGCGAAACGAGAGGAAGGAGGGTGAAAGAGAGCAAAACGAGATGAAGGAGGGTGAAAGAGAGCGAAACGAGATGAAGGAGGGTGAAAGAGAGCGAAACGAGACGAAGGAGGCTGAAAGAGAGCGAAAGGAGTCGAAGGAGGGTGAAAGAGAGCGGAACGAGACGAAGGAGGGTGAAAGAGAGCGAAACGAGACGAAGGAGGGTGAAAGAGAGCGAAACGAGATGAAGGAGGGTGAAAGAGAGCTAAACGAGACGGTGGAGGGTGAAAGAGAGCGAAACGAGACGAAGGAGGGTGAAAGAGAGCGAAACAAGACGATGGAGGGTGAAAGAGAGCGAAACGAGAGGAAGGATGGTGAAAGAGAGCGAAACGAGACGAAGGAGCGTGAAAGAGAGCGAAATGAGACAAAGGAGGGTGAAAGAGAGCGAAACGAGATGAAGGAGGGTGAAAGAGAACGAAACGAGAAGAAGGAGGGTGAAAGAGAGCGAAATGAGACGAAGGAGGGTGAAAGAGAGCGAAACGAGATGAAGGAGGGTCAAAGAGAGCGAAACGAGACGAAGGAGGGTGAAAGAGAGCGAAACGCGATGAAGGAGGGTGAAAGAGCTAAACGAGATGAAGGAGGGTGAAAGAGTGCGAAACGAGATGAAGGAGGGTGAAAGAGAGCGAAACCAGACGAAGGAGGGTCACAGAGGGCTAAACGAGAGGAAAGAGGGTAAGAGAGTGCGAAACGAGACGGTGGAGGGTGAAAGAGAGCGAAACGAGGAGAAGGAGGGTGAAAGAGAGCGAAACAAGACGATGGAGGGTGAAAGAGAGCGAAACGACAGGAAGGAAGGTGAAAGAGAGCAAAACGAGACGAAGGAGCATGAAACAGAGTGAAACGAGACGAAGGAGGATGAAAGAGAGCTAAACGAGACGAAGGAGGGTCGCAGAGAGCGAAACGAGAGGAAAGAGGGTGAAAGAGAGCGAAACAAGACGATGGAGGGTGAAAGAGAGCGAAACGAGAGGAAGGAGGATGAAAGAGAGCTAAACGAGACGAAGGAGGGTCACAGAGAGCGAAACGAGAGTAAAGAGGGTGAAAGAGAGCGAAACAAGACGATGGAGGGTGAAAGAGAGCGAAACAAGACAAAGGATGGTGAAAGAGAGCGAAACGAGACGAAGGAGGGTGAAAGAGAGCGAAACAAGACGGTGGAGGCTGAAAGAGAGCGAAACGAGACGAAGGAGCGTGAAAGAGAGCGAAATGAGACAAAGGAGGGTGAAAGAGAGCGAAACGAGATGAAGGAGGGTGAAAGAGAACGAAACGAGAAGAAGGAGGGTGAAAGAGAGCGAAATGAGACGAAGGAGGGTGAAAGAGAGCGAAACGAGATGAAGGAGGGTCAAAGAGAGCGAAACGAGACGAAGGAGGGTGAAAGAGAGCGAAACGCGATGAAGGAGGGTGAAAGAGCTAAACGAGATGAAGGAGGGTGAAAGAGTGCGAAACGAGATGAAGGAGGGTGAAAGAGAGCGAAACCAGACGAAGGAGGGTCACAGAGGGCTAAACGAGAGGAAAGAGGGTAAGAGAGTGCGAAACGAGACGGTGGAGGGTGAAAGAGAGCGAAACGAGGAGAAGGAGGGTGAAAGAGAGCGAAACAAGACGATGGAGGGTGAAAGAGAGCGAAACGACAGGAAGGAAGGTGAAAGAGAGCAAAACGAGACGAAGGAGCATGAAACAGAGTGAAACGAGACGAAGGAGGATGAAAGAGAGCTAAACGAGACGAAGGAGGGTCGCAGAGAGCGAAACGAGAGGAAAGAGGGTGAAAGAGAGCGAAACAAGACGATGGAGGGTGAAAGAGAGCGAAACGAGAGGAAGGAGGATGAAAGAGAGCTAAACGAGACGAAGGAGGGTCACAGAGAGCGAAACGAGAGTAAAGAGGGTGAAAGAGAGCGAAACAAGACGATGGAGGGTGAAAGAGAGCGAAACAAGACAAAGGATGGTGAAAGAGAGCGAAACGAGACGAAGGAGGGTGAAAGAGAGCGAAACAAGACGGTGGAGGCTGAAAGAGAGCGAAACGAGACGAAGGAGGGTGAAAGAGAGCGAAACGAGATGATGGAGTGTGAAAGAGAGCGAAACGAGAGGAAGGAGGGTGAAAGAGAGCGAAACGAGAAGAAGTAGGGTGAAAGAGAGCGAAACGAGATGAAGGAGGGTGGAAGAGAGTGAAACGAGACGAAGGAGGGTGAAAGAGAGAGAAACGAGACGAAGGAGGGTGAAAGAGAGCGAAAGGAGATGAAGGAGGGTGTAAGAGAGCGAAATGAGACGAAGGAGGGTGAAAGAGAGCGAAAGGAGTCGAAGGAGGGTGAAAGAGAGCGAAACGAGATGATGGAGTGTGAAAGAGAGCGAAACGAGAGGAAGGAGGGTGAAAGAGAACGAAACAAGAAGAAGGAGGGTGAAAGAGAGCGAAACGAGATGAAGGAGGGTGAAAGAGAGCGAAACGAGATGAAGGAGGGTGAAAGATAGCTGAACGAGACGGTGGAGGGTGAAAGAGAGGGAAACGAGACGAAGGAGGGTGAAAGAGAGCGAAACAAGACGAAGGAGGGCGAAAGAGAGCGAAACGAGAGGAAGGAGGGTGAAAGAGAGCGAAACGACATGAAGGAGGGTGAAAGAGAGTGAAAGGAGATGAAGGAGGGTGTAAGAGAGCGAAACGAGATGAAGGAGGGTGAAAGAGAGCGAAAGGAGTCGAAGGAGGGTGAAAGAGAGCGGAACGAGACGAAGGAGGGTGAAAGAGAACGAAACGAGACGAAGGAGGGTGACAGAGAGTGAAACGAGACGAAGGAGGGTGAAAGAGGGCGAAACGAGACGAAGGAGGGTGAAAGAGAGCGAAACGAGACGAAGGAGGGTGAAAGAGAGCGAAACAAGACGAAGGAGGGCGAAAGAGAGCGAAACGAGAGGAAGGAGGGTGAAAGAGAGCGAAACGAGATGAAGGAGGGTGAAAGAGTGCGAAACGAGATGAAGGAGTGTGAAAGAGAGCGAAACGAGACGAAGGAGGGTGAAAGAGAGCGAAACAAGACGATGGAGGGTGAAAGAGAGCGAAACGAGAGGAAGGAGGATGAAAGAGAGCTAAACGAGACGAAGGAGGGTCACAGAGAGCGAAACGAGAGGAAAGAGGGTGAAAGAGAGCGAAACAAGACGATGGAGGGTGAAAGAGAGCGAAACAAGACAAAGGATGGTGAAAGAGAGCGAAACGAGACGAAGGAGGGTGAAAGAGAGCGAAACGAGAAGAAGGAGGGTGAAAGAGAGCGAAACGAGACGAAGGTGGGTGAAAGAGAGCGAAACGAGAATAAGGAGGATGAAAGAGAGCGAAACGAGACGAAGGAGGGTGAATGAGAGCGAAACGAGATGAAGGAGGGTCACAGAGAGCTAAACGAGACGGTGGAGGGTGAAAGAGAGCGATACGAGAGAAGGAGGGTGAAAGAGAGCGAAACAAGATGAAGGAGGGCGAAAGAGAGCGAAACGAGAGGTAGGAGGGTGAAAGAGAGCAAAACGAGATGAAGGAGTGTGAAAGAGAGCGAAACGAGATGAAGGAGGGTGAAAGAGAGCGAAACGAGACGAAGGAGGCTGAAAGAGAGCGAAAGGAGTCGAAGGAGGGTGAAAGAGAGCGGAACGAGACGAAGGAGGGTGAAAGAGAGCGAAACGAGACGAAGGAGGGTGAAAGAGAGCGAAACGAGATGAAGGAGGGTGAAAGAGAGCTAAACGAGACGGTGGAGGGTGAAAGAGAGCGAAACGAGACGAAGGAGGGTGAAAGAGAACGAAACAAGACGATGGAGGGTGAAAGAGAGCGAAACGAGAGGAAGGATGGTGAAAGAGAGCGAAACGAGACGATGGAGCGTGAAAGAGAGCGAATTGAGACAAAGGAGGGTGAAAGAGAGCGAAACGAGATGAAGGAGGGTGAAAGAGAACGAAACGAGAAGAAGGAGGGTGAAAGAGAGCGGAACGAGACGAAGGAGGGTGAAAGAGAGCGAAACGAGACGAAGGAGGCTGAAAGAGAGCGAAAGAGTCGAAGGAGGGTGAAAGAGAGCGGAACGAGACGAAGGAGGGTGAAAGAGAGCGAAACGAGACGAAGGAGGGTGAAAGAGAGCGAAACGAGATAAAGGAGGGTGAAAGAGAGCTAAACGAGACGGTGGAGGGTGAAAGAGAGCGATACGAGACGAAGGAGGGTGAAAGAGAGCGAAACAAGACGAAGGAGGGCGAAAGAGAGCGAAACGAGAGGAAGGAGGTTGAAAGAGAGCGACACGAGATGAAGGAGGGTGTAAGAGAGCGAAACGAGACGAAGGAGGGTGAAAGAGAGTGAAAGGAGTCGAAGGAGGGTGAAAGAGAGCGGAACAAGACGAAGGAGGGTGAAAGAGAACGAAACAAGACGAAGGAGGGTGAAAGAGAGCGAAAGGAGTCGAAGGAGGGTGAAAGAGAGCGAAACGAGATGATGGAGTGTGAAAGAGAGCGAAACGAGAAGAAGGAGGGTGAAAGAGAGCTAAACGAGACGAAGGAGGGTCACAGAGAGCGAAACGAGAGGAAAGAGGGTGAAAGAGAGCGAAACAAGACGATGGAGGGTGAAATAGAGCGAAACGAGGCAAAGGATGGTGAAAGAGAGCAAAACGAGACGAAGGAGGGTGAAAGAGAGAGAAACGAGACGAATGAGGGTGAAAGAGAGCGAAACGAGACGAAGAAAGGTGAAAGAGAGCGAAACGAGACGAAGGAGGGTGAAAGAGAGCGAAAGGAAATGAAGGAGGGTGAAAGAGAGCGAAATGAGACGAAGGAGAGTGAAAGAGAGCGAAAGGAGTCGAAGGAGGGTGAAAGAGCGTGGAACGAGACGAAGGAGGGTGAAAGAGACCAAAACGAGACGAAGGAGGGTGAAAGAGAGCGAAACGAGACGAAGGAGGGTGAAAGAGTGCGAAACGAGATGAAGGAGGGTGAAAGAGAGCGAAACCAGAGGAAGGAGGGTCACAGAGAGCGAAACGAGAGGAAAGAGGGTAAGAGAGTGCGAAACGAGACGGTGGAGGGTGAAAGAGAGCGAAACGAGACGAAGGAGGGTGAAAGAGAGCGAAACAAGACGATGGAGGGTGAAAGAGAGCGAAACGAGAGGAAGGATGGTGAAAGAGAGCGAAACGAGATGAAGGAGCATGAAAAAGAGCGAAACGAGACGAAGGAGGATGAAAGAGAGCTAAACGAGACGAAGGAGGGTCACAGAGAGCGAAACGAGAGGAAAGAGGGTGAAAGAGAGCGAAACAAGACGATGGAGGGTGAAATAGAGCGAAACGAGGCAAAGGATGGTGAAAGAGAGCGAAACGAGACGAAGGAGGGTGAAAGAGAGCGAAACGAGACGAAGAAAGGTGAAAGAGAGCGAAACGAGACGAAGGAGGGTGAAAGAGAGCGAAAGGAAATGAAGGAGGGTGAAAGAGAGCGAAATGAGACGAAGGAGAGTGAAAGAGAGCGAAATGAGTCGAAGGAGGGTGAAAGAGAGTGGAACGAGACGAAGGAGGGTGAAAGAGACCAAAACGAGACGAAGGAGGGTGAAAGAGAGCGAAACGAGACGAAGGAGGGTGAAAGATAGCTGAACGAGACGGTGGAGGGTGAAAGAGAGGGAAACGAGACGAAGGAGGGTGAAAGAGAGCGAAACAAGACGAAGGAGGGCGAAAGAGAGCGAAACGAGAGGAAGGAGGGTGAAAGAGAGCGAAACGACATGAAGGAGGGTGAAAGAGAGTGAAAGGAGATGAAGGAGGGTGTAAGAGAGCGAAACGAGACGAAGGAGGGTGAAAGAGAGCGAAAGGAGTCGAAGGAGGGTGAAAGAGAGCGGAACGAGACGAAGGAGGGTGAAAGAGAACGAAACGAGACGAAGGAGGGTGACAGAGAGTGAAACGAGACGAAGGAGGGTGAAAGAGGGCGAAACGAGACGAAGGAGGGTGAAAGAGAGCGAAACGAGACGAAGGAGGGTGAAAGAGAGCGAAACAAGACGAAGGAGGGCAAAAGAGAGCGAAACGAGAGGAAGGAGGGTGAAAGAGAGCGAAACGAGATGAAGGAGGGTGAAAGAGTGCGAAACGAGATGAAGGAGTGTGAAAGAGAGCGAAACGAGACGAAGGAGGGTGAAAGAGAGCGAAACAAGACGATGGAGGGTGAAAGAGAGCGAAACGAGAGGAAGGAGGATGAAAGAGAGCTAAACGAGACGAAGGAGGGTCACAGAGAGCGAAACGAGAGGAAAGAGGGTGAAAGAGAGCGAAACAAGACGATGGAGGGTGAAAGAGAGCGAAACAAGACAAAGGATGGTGAAAGAGAGCGAAACGGGAGGAAGGAGGGTGAAAGAGAGCGAAACGAGATGAAGGAGGGTGAAAGAGTGCGAAACGAGATGAAGGAGGGTGAAAGAGAGCGAAACCAGAGGAAGGAGGGTCACAGAGAGCGAAACGAGATGAAGGAGGGTCAAAGAGAGCGAAACGAGACGAAGGAGGGTGAAAGAGAGCGAAACGCGATGAAGGAGGGTGAAAGAGCTAAACGAGATGAAGGAGGGTGAAAGAGTGCGAAACGAGATGAAGGAGGGTGAAAGAGAGCGAAACCAGACGAAGGAGGGTCACAGAGGGCGAAACGAGAGGAAAGAGGGTAAGAGAGTGCGAAACGAGACGGTGGAGGGTGAAAGAGAGCGAAACGAGGAGAAGGAGGGTGAAAGAGAGCGAAACAAGACGATGGAGGGTGAAAGAGAGCGAAACGACAGGAAGGAAGGTGAAAGAGAGCAAAACGAGACGAAGGAGCATGAAACAGAGTGAAACGAGACGAAGGAGGATGAAAGAGAGCTAAACGAGACGAAGGAGGGTCACAGAGAGCGAAACGAGAGGAAAGAGGGTGAAAGAGAGCGAAACAAGACGATGGAGGGTGAAAGAGAGCGAAACGAGAGGAAGGAGGATGAAAGAGAGCTAAACGAGACGAAGGAGGGTCACAGAGAGCGAAACGAGAGTAAAGAGGGTGAAAGAGAGCGAAACAAGACGATGGAGGGTGAAAGAGAGCGAAACAAGACAAAGGATGGTGAAAGAGAGCGAAACGAGACGAAGGAGGGTGAAAGAGAGCGAAACAAGACGGTGGAGGCTGAAAGAGAGCGAAACGAGACGAAGGAGGGTGAAAGAGAGCGAAACGAGATGATGGAGTGTGAAAGAGAGCGAAACGAGAGGAAGGAGGGTGAAAGAGAGCGAAACGAGAAGAAGTAGGGTGAAAGAGAGCGAAACGAGATGAAGGAGGGTGGAAGAGAGTGAAACGAGACGAAGGAGGGTGAAAGAGAGAGAAACGAGACGAAGGAGGTTGAAAGAGAACGAAAGGAGATGAAGGAGGGTGTAAGAGAGCGAAATGAGACGAAGGAGGGTGAAAGAGAGCGAAAGGAGTCGAAAGAGGGTGAAAGAGAGCGAAACGAGATGATGGAGTGTGAAAGAGAGCGAAACGAGAGGAAGGAGGGTGAAAGAGAGCGAAACAAGAAGAAGGAGGGTGAAAGAGAGCGAAACGAGATGAAGGAGGGTGAAAGAGAGCGAAACGAGATGAAGGAGGGTGAAAGATAGCTGAACGAGACGGTGGAGGGTGAAAGAGAGGGAAACGAGACGAAGGAGGGTGAAAGAGAGCGAAACAAGACGAAGGAGGGCGAAAGAGAGCGAAACGAGAGGAAGGAGGGTGAAAGAGAGCGAAACGACATGAAGGAGGGTGAAAGAGAGTGAAAGGAGATGAAGGAGGGTGTAAGAGAGCGAAACGAGACGAAGGAGGGTGAAAGAGAGCGAAAGGAGTCGAAGGAGGGTGAAAGAGAGCGGAACGAGACGAAGGAGGGTGAAAGAGAACGAAACGAGACGAAGGAGGGTGACAGAGAGTGAAACGAGACGAAGGAGGGTGAAAGAGGGCGAAACGAGACGAAGGAGGGTGAAAGAGAGCGAAACGAGACGAAGGAGGGTGAAAGAGAGCGAAACAAGACGAAGGAGGGCAAAAGAGAGCGAAACGAGAGGAAGGAGGGTGAAAGAGAGCGAAACGAGATGAAGGAGGGTGAAAGAGTGCGAAACGAGATGAAGGAGTGTGAAAGAGAGCGAAACGAGACGAAGGAGGGTGAAAGAGAGCGAAACAAGACGATGGAGGGTGAAAGAGAGCGAAACGAGAGGAAGGAGGATGAAAGAGAGCTAAACGAGACGAAGGAGGGTCACAGAGAGCGAAACGAGAGGAAAGAGGGTGAAAGAGAGCGAAACAAGACGATGGAGGGTGAAAGAGAGCGAAACAAGACAAAGGATGGTGAAAGAGAGCGAAACGAGACGAAGGAGGGTGAAAGAGAGCGAAACGAGACGAAGGAGGGTGAAAGAGAGCGAAACGAGACGAAGAAAGGTGAAAGAGAGCGAAACGAGACGAAGGAGGGTGAAAGAGAGCGAAATGAGACGAAGGAGAGTGAAAGAGAGCGAAAGGGGTCGAAGGAGGGTGAAAGAGAGTGGAACGAGACGAAGGAGGGTGAAAGAGACCAAAACGAGACGAAGGAGGGTGAAAGAGAGCAAAACGAGACGAAGGAGGGTGAAAGAGAGCGAAACGAGAAGAAGGAGGGTGAAAGAGAGCGAAATGAGACGAAGGAGGGTGAAAGAGAGCGAAACGAGATGAAGGAGGGTGAAAGAGAGCGAAACGAGAAGAAGGAGGGTGAAAGAGCGCGAAACAAGACGAAGAAGGGCGAAAGAGAGCGAAACGGGAGGAAGGAGGGTGAAAGAGAGCGAAACGAGATGAAGGAGGGTGAAAGAGTGCGAAACGAGATGAAGGAGGGTGAAAGAGAGCGAAACCAGAGGAAGGAGGGTCACAGAGAGCGAAACGAGAGGAAAGAGGGTAAGAGAGTGCGAAACGAGACGGTGGAGGGTGAAAGAGAGCGAAACGAGACGAAGGAGGGTGAAAGAGAGCGAAACAAGACGATGGAAGGTGAAAGAGAGCGAAACGAGAGGAAGGATGGTGAAAGAGAGCGAAACGAGACGAAGGTGCATGAAACAGAGCGAAACGAGACGAAGGAGGATGAAAGAGAGCTAAACGAGACGAAGGAGGGTCACAGAGAGCGAAACGAGAGGAAAGAGGGTGAAAGAGAGCGAAACAAGACGATGGAGGGTGAAAGAGAGCGAAACGAGACAAAGGATGGTGAAAGAGAGCGAAACGAGACGAAGGAGGGTGAAAGAGAGCGAAACGAGACGAAGGAGGGTGAAAGAGAGCGAAACGAGACGAAGAAAGGTGAAAGAGAACGAAACGAGACAGAGGAGGGTGAAAGAGAGCGAAAGGAGATGAAGGAGGGTGAAAGAGAGCGAAATGAGACGAAGGAGAGTGAAAGAGAGCGAAAGGAGTTGAAGGAGGGTGAAAGAGAGTGGAACGAGACGAAGGAGGGTGAAAGAGACCAAAACGAGAAGAAGTAGGGTGAAAGAGAGCGAAACGAGACGAAGGAGGGTGAAAGAGAGCGAAAGGAGATGAAGGAGGGTGAAAGAGAGCGAAATGAGACGAAGGAGAGTGAAAGAGAGCGAAAGGGGTCGAAGGAGGGTGAAAGAGAGTGGAACGAGACGAAGGAGGGTGAAAGAGACCAAAACGAGACGAAGGAGGGTGAAAGAGAGCAAAACGAGACGAAGGAGGGTGAAAGAGAGCGAAACGAGAAGAAGGAGGGTGAAAGAGAGCGAAATGAGACGAAGGAGGGTGAAAGAGAGCGAAACGAGATGAAGGAGGGTGAAAGAGAGCGAAACGAGAAGAAGGAGGGTGAAAGAGCGCGAAACAAGACGAAGAAGGGCGAAAGAGAGCGAAACGGGAGGAAGGAGGGTGAAAGAGAGCGAAACGAGATGAAGGAGGGTGAAAGAGTGCGAAACGAGATGAAGGAGGGTGAAAGAGAGCGAAACCAGAGGAAGGAGGGTCACAGAGAGCGAAACGAGAGGAAAGAGGGTAAGAGAGTGCGAAACGAGACGGTGGAGGGTGAAAGAGAGCGAAACGAGACGAAGGAGGGTGAAAGAGAGCGAAACGAGACGATGGAAGGTGAAAGAGAGCGAAACGAGAGGAAGGATGGTGAAAGAGAGCGAAACGAGACGAAGGTGCATGAAACAGAGCGAAACGAGACGAAGGAGGATGAAAGAGAGCTAAACGAGACGAAGAAGGGTCACAGAGAGCGAAACGAGAGGAAAGAGGGTGAAAGAGAGCGAAACAAGACGATGGAGGGTGAAAGAGAGCGAAACGAGACAAAGGATGGTGAAAGAGAGCGAAACGAGACGAAGGAGGGTGAAAGAGAGCGAAACGAGACGAAGGAGGGTGAAAGAGAGCGAAACGAGACGAAGAAAGGTGAAAGAGAACGAAACGAGACAGAGGAGGGTGAAAGAGAGCGAAAGGAGATGAAGGAGGGTGAAAGAGAGCGAAATGAGACGAAGGAGAGTGAAAGAGAGCGAAAGGAGTTGAAGGAGGGTGAAAGAGAGTGGAACGAGACGAAGGAGGGTGAAAGAGACCAAAACGAGAAGAAGTAGGGTGAAAGAGAGCGAAACGAGACGAAGGAGGGTGAAAGAGAGCGAAACGAGAAGAAGGAGGGTGAAAGAGAGCGAAAGGAGTTGAAGGAGGGTGAAAGAGAGTGGAACGAGACGAAGGAGGGTGAAAGAGACCAAAACGAGAAGAAGTAGGGTGAAAGAGAGCGAAACGAGACGAAGGAGGGTGAAAGAGAGCGAAACGAGAAGAAGGAGGGTGAAAGAGAGCGAAATGAGACGAAGGAGGGTGAAAGAGAGCGAAACGAGATGAAGGAGGGTGAAAGAGAGCGAAACGAGAAGAAGGAGGGTGAAAGAGAGCGAAATGAGACGAAGGAGGGTGAAAGAGAGCGAAACGAGATGAAGGAGGGTCAAAGAGAGCGAAACGAGACGAAGGAGGGTGAAAGAGAGCGAAACGCGAAGAAGGAGGATGAAAGAGCTAAACGAGATGAAGGAGGGTGAAAGAGAGCTAAACGAGACGAAGGAGGGTGAAAGAGAGCGAAAGGAGATTAAGGAGGGTGAAAGAGTGCGAAATGAGACGAAGGAGGGTGAAAGAGAACAAAAGGAGTCGAAGGAGGGTGAAAGAGAGTGGAACGAGACGAAGGAGGGTGAAAGAGACCGAAATGAGACGGTGGAGGGTGAAAGAGAGCGAAACGAGACGAAGGACGGTGAAAGAGAGCAAAACAAGACGAAGGAGGGCGAAAGAGAGCGAAACGAGAGGAACGAGGTTGAAAAAGAGCGAAACGAGATGAAGGAGGGTGAAAGAGAGCGAAACGAGACGAAGGAGGGCGAAAGAGTGCGAAACGAGAGGAAGGAGGGTGAAAGAGAGCTAAACGAGATGAAGGATGGTGAAAGAGAGCGAAACAAGACGATGGTGGGTGAAAGAGAGCGAAACGAGAGGAAGGAGGGTGAAAGAGAGCGAAACGAGACGAAGGAGGGTGAAAGAGAGCGAAACGAGAAGAAGGAGGGTGAAAGAGAGCGAAACGTGACGAAGGAGGGTCAAAAAGAGCGAAACGAGATGAAGGAGGGTCAAAGAGACCGAAACGAGACGAAGGCGTTTGAAAGAGAGCGAAACGGGATGAAGGAGGGTCAAAGAGAGCGAAACGAGACGAAGGAGGGTGAAAGAGAGCGAAACGAGACGAAGGAGGGTGAAAGAGAAACGAGACGAAGAAAGGTGAAAGAGAGCGAAACGAGACATAGGAGGGTGAAAGGGAGCGAAACGAGATGAAGGAGGGTGAAAGTGAGCGAAACGAGATGAAGGAGGGTGAAAGAGAGCGAAACGAGAGGAAGGAGGGTGAAAGAGGGCGAAACGAGACGAAGGCGGGTGGAACAGAGCGAAACAAGACGAAAGAAGGGTGAAAGAGAGCAAAACGAGACGAAGGAGGGTGAACGAGGGCGAAGCGAGACAAAGGAGCACGAAACAGAGCGAAACGAGACGAAGGAGGATGAAAGCGCTAAACGAGACGAAGGAGGGTCACAGAGAGCGAAACGAGAGGAAAGAGGGTAAGAGAGTGCGAAACGAGACGGTGGAGGGTGAAAGAGAGCGAAACGAGTCGAAGGAGGGATAAAGAGAGCGAAACAAGACGATGGAGGGTGAAAGAGATCGAAACGAGAGGAAGGAGGGTGAAAGAGAGCGAAACGAGACAAAGGATGGTGAAAGAGAGCGAAACGAGATGAAGGAGGGTGAAAGAGAGCGAAACAAGACGAAGGAGGGCGAAAGAGAGCGAAACGAGAGGAAGGAGGGTGAAAGAGAGCGAAACGACATGAAGGAGGGTGAAAGAGAGTGAAAGGAGATGAAGGAGGGTGTAAGAGAGCGAAACGAGACGAAGGAGGGTGAAAGAGAGCGAAAGGAGTCGAAGGAGGGTGAAAGAGAGCGGAACGAGACGAAGGAGGGTGAAAGAGAACGAAACGAGACGAAGGAGGGTGACAGAGAGTGAAACGAGACGAAGGAGGGTGAAAGAGGGCGAAACGAGACGAAGGAGGGTGAAAGAGAGCGAAACGAGACGAAGGAGGGTGAAAGAGAGCGAAACAAGACGAAGGAGGGCGAAAGAGTGCGAAACGAGATGAAGGAGTGTGAAAGAAAGCGAAACGAGACGAAGGAGGGTGAAAGAGAGCGAAACAAGACGATGGAGGGTGAAAGAGAGCGAAACGAGAGGAAGGAGGATGAAAGAGAGCTAAACGAGACGAAGGAGGGTCACAGAGAGCGAAACGAGAGGAAAGAGGGTGAAAGAGAGCGAAACAAGACGATGGAGGGTGAAAGAGAGCGAAACAAGACAAAGGATGGTGAAAGAGAGCGAAACGGGAGGAAGGAGGGTGAAAGAGAGCGAAACGAGATGAAGGAGGGTGAAAGAGTGCGAAACGAGATGAAGGAGGGTGAAAGAGAGCGAAACCAGAGGAAGGAGGGTCACAGAGAGCGAAACGAGATGAAGGAGGGTCAAAGAGAGCGAAACGAGACGAAGGAGGGTGAAAGAGAGCGAAACGCGATGAAGGAGGGTGAAAGAGCTAAACGAGATGAAGGAGGGTGAAAGAGTGCGAAACGAGATGAAGGAGGGTGAAAGAGAGCGAAACCAGACGAAGGAGGGTCACAGAGGGCGAAACGAGAGGAAAGAGGGTAAGAGAGTGCGAAACGAGACGGTGGAGGGTGAAAGAGAGCGAAACGAGGAGAAGGAGGGTGAAAGAGAGCGAAACAAGACGATGGAGGGTGAAAGAGAGCGAAACGACAGGAAGGAAGGTGAAAGAGAGCAAAACGAGACGAAGGAGCATGAAACAGAGTGAAACGAGACGAAGGAGGATGAAAGAGAGCTAAACGAGACGAAGGAGGGTCACAGAGAGCGAAACGAGAGGAAAGAGGGTGAAAGAGAGCGAAACAAGACGATGGAGGGTGAAAGAGAGCGAAACGAGATGAAGGAGGATGAAAGAGAGCTAAACGAGACGAAGGAGGGTCACAGAGAGCGAAACGAGAGTAAAGAGGGTGAAAGAGAGCGAAACAAGACGATGGAGGGTGAAAGAGAGCGAAACAAGACAAAGGATGGTGAAAGAGAGCGAAACGAGACGAAGGAGGGTGAAAGAGAGCGAAACAAGACGGTGGAGGCTGAAAGAGAGCGAAACGAGACGAAGGAGGGTGAAAGAGAGCGAAACGAGATGATGGAGTGTGAAAGAGAGCGAAACGAGAGGAAGGAGGGTGAAAGAGAGCGAAACGAGAAGAAGTAGGGTGAAAGAGAGCGAAACGAGATGAAGGAGGGTGGAAGAGAGTGAAACGAGACGAAGGAGGGTGAAAGAGAGAGAAACGAGACGAAGGAGGGTGAAAGAGAACGAAAGGAGATGAAGGAGGGTGTAAGAGAGCGAAATGAGACGAAGGAGGGTGAAAGAGAGCGAAAGGAGTCGAAAGAGGGTGAAAGAGAGCGAAACGAGATGATGGAGTGTGAAAGAGAGCGAAACGAGAGGAAGGAGGGTGAAAGAGAGCGAAACAAGAAGAAGGAGGGTGAAAGAGAGCGAAACGAGATGAAGGAGGGTGAAAGAGAGCGAAACGAGATGAAGGAGGGTGAAAGATAGCTGAACGAGACGGTGGAGGGTGAAAGAGAGGGAAACGAGACGAAGGAGGGTGAAAGAGAGCGAAACAAGACGAAGGAGGGCGAAAGAGAGCGAAACGAGAGGAAGGAGGGTGAAAGAGAGCGAAACGACATGAAGGAGGGTGAAAGAGAGTGAAAGGAGATGAAGGAGGGTGTAAGAGAGCGAAACGAGACGAAGGAGGGTGAAAGAGAGCGAAAGGAGTCGAAGGAGGGTGAAAGAGAGCGGAACGAGACGAAGGAGGGTGAAAGAGAACGAAACGAGACGAAGGAGGGTGACAGAGAGTGAAACGAGACGAAGGAGGGTGAAAGAGGGCGAAACGAGACGAAGGAGGGTGAAAGAGAGCGAAACGAGACGAAGGAGGGTGAAAGAGAGCGAAACAAGACGAAGGAGGGCAAAAGAGAGCGAAACGAGAGGAAGGAGGGTGAAAGAGAGCGAAACGAGATGAAGGAGGGTGAAAGAGTGCAAAACGAGATGAAGGAGTGTGAAAGAGAGCGAAACGAGACGAAGGAGGGTGAAAGAGAGCGAAACAAGACGATGGAGGGTGAAAGAGAGCGAAACGAGAGGAAGGAGGATGAAAGAGAGCTAAACGAGACGAAGGAGGGTCACAGAGAGCGAAACGAGAGGAAAGAGGGTGAAAGAGAGCGAAACAAGACGATGGAGGGTGAAAGAGAGCGAAACAAGACAAAGGATGGTGAAAGAGAGCGAAACGAGACGAAGGAGGGTGAAAGAGAGCGAAACGAGACGAAGGAGGGTGAAAGAGAGCGAAACGAGATGAAGAAAGGTGAAAGAGAGCGAAACGAGACGAAGGAGGGTGAAAGAGAGCGAAAGGAGATGAAGGAGGGTGAAAGAGAGCGAAATGAGACGAAGGAGAGTGAAAGAGAGCGAAAGGGGTCGAAGGAGGGTGAAAGAGAGTGGAACGAGACGAAGGAGGGTGAAAGAGACCAAAACGAGACGAAGGAGGGTGAAAGAGAGCAAAACGAGACGAAGGAGGGTGAAAGAGAGCGAAACGAGAAGAAGGAGGGTGAAAGAGAGCGAAATGAGACGAAGGAGGGTGAAAGAGAGCGAAACGAGATGAAGGAGGGTGAAAGAGAGCGAAACGAGAAGAAGGAGGGTGAAAGAGCGCGAAACAAGACGAAGAAGGGCGAAAGAGAGCGAAACGGGAGGAAGGAGGGTGAAAGAGAGCGAAACGAGATGAAGGAGGGTGAAAGAGTGCGAAACGAGATGAAGGAGGGTGAAAGAGAGCGAAACCAGAGGAAGGAGGGTCACAGAGAGCGAAACGAGAGGAAAGAGGGTAAGAGAGTGCGAAACGAGACGGTGGAGGGTGAAAGAGAGCGAAACGAGACGAAGGAGGGTGAAAGAGAGCGAAACAAGACGATGGAAGGAGAAAGAGAGCGAAACGAGAGGAAGGATGGTGAAAGAGAGCGAAACGAGACGAAGGTGCATGAAACAGAGCGAAACGAGACGAAGGAGGATGAAAGAGAGCTAAACGAGACGAAGGAGGGTCACAGAGAGCGAAACGAGAGGAAAGAGGGTGAAAGAGAGCGAAACAAGACGATGGAGGGTGAAAGAGAGCGAAACGAGACAAAGGATGGTGAAAGAGAGCGAAACGAGACGAAGGAGGGTGAAAGAGAGCGAAACGAGACGAAGGAGGGTGAAAGAGAGCGAAACGAGACGAAGAAAGGTGAAAGAGAACGAAACGAGACAGAGGAGGGTGAAAGAGAGCGAAAGGAGATGAAGGAGGGTGAAAGAGAGCGAAATGAGACGAAGGAGAGTGAAAGAGAGCGAAAGGAGTTGAAGGAGGGTGAAAGAGAGTGGAACGAGACGAAGGAGGGTGAAAGAGACCAAAACGAGAAGAAGTAGGGTGAAAGAGAGCGAAACGAGACGAAGGAGGGTGAAAGAGAGCGAAACGAGAAGAAGGAGGGTGAAAGAGAGCGAAATGAGACGAAGGAGGGTGAAAGAGAGCGAAACGAGATGAAGGAGGGTGAAAGAGAGCGAAACGAGAAGAAGGAGGGTGAAAGAGAGCGAAATGAGACGATGGAGGGTGAAAGAGAGCGAAACGAGATGAAGGAGGGTCAAAGAGAGCGAAACGAGACGAAAGAGGGTGAAAGAGAGCGAAACGCGAAGAAGGAGGATGAAAGAGCTAAACGAGATGAAGGAGGGTGAAAGAGAGCTAAACGAGACGAAGGAGGGTGAAAGAGAGCGAAAGGAGATTAAGGAGGGTGAAAGAGAGCGAAATGAGACGAAGGAGGGTGAAAGAGAACAAAAGGAGTCGAAGGAGGGTGAAAGAGAGTGGAACGAGACGAAGGAGGGTGAAAGAGACCGAAATGAGACGGTGGAGGGTGAAAGAGAGCGAAACGAGACGAAGGACGGTGAAAGAGAGCAAAACAAGACGAAGGAGGGCGAAAGAGAGCGAAACGAGAGGAACGAGGTTGAAAAAGAGCGAAACGAGATGAAGGAGGGTGAAAGAGAGCGAAACGAGACGAAGGAGGGCGAAAGAGTGCGAAACGAGAGGAAGGAGGGTGAAAGAGAGCTAAACGAGATGAAGGATGGTGAAAGAGAGCGAAACAAGACGATGGTGGGTGAAAGAGAGCGAAACGAGAGGAAGGAGGGTGAAAGAGAGCGAAACGAGACGAAGGAGGGTGAAAGAGAGCGAAACGAGAAGAAGGAGGGTGAAAGAGAGCGAAACGTGACGAAGGAGGGTCAAAAAGAGCGAAACGAGATGAAGGAGGGTCAAAGAGACCGAAACGAGACGAAGGCGTTTGAAAGAGAGCGAAACGGGATGAAGGAGGGTCAAAGAGAGCGAAACGAGACGAAGGAGGGTGAAAGAGAGCGAAACGAGACGAAGGAGGGTGAAAGAGAAACGAGACGAAGAAAGGTGAAAGAGAGCGAAACGAGACATAGGAGGGTGAAAGGGAGCGAAACGAGATGAAGGAGGGTGAAAGTGAGCGAAACGAGATGAAGGAGGGTGAAAGAGAGCGAAACGAGAGGAAGGAGGGTGAAAGAGGGCGAAACGAGACGAAGGCGGGTGGAACAGAGCGAAACAAGACGAAAGAAGGGTGAAAGAGAGCAAAACGAGACGAAGGAGGGTGAACGAGGGCGAAGCGAGACAAAGGAGCACGAAACAGAGCGAAACGAGACGAAGGAGGATGAAAGAGCTAAACGAGACGAAGGAGGGTCACAGAGAGCGAAACGAGAGGAAAGAGGGTAAGAGAGTGCGAAACGAGACGGTGGAGGGTGAAAGAGAGCGAAACGAGTCGAAGGAGGGATAAAGAGAGCGAAACAAGACGATGGAGGGTGAAAGAGATCGAAACGAGAGGAAGGAGGGTGAAAGAGAGCGAAACGAGACAAAGGATGGTGAAAGAGAGCGAAACGAGATGAAGGAGGGTGAAAGAGAGCGAAACAAGACGAAGGAGGGCGAAAGAGAGCGAAACGAGAGGAAGGAGGGTGAAAGAGAGCGAAACGACATGAAGGAGGGTGAAAGAGAGTGAAAGGAGATGAAGGAGGGTGTAAGAGAGCGAAACGAGACGAAGGAGGGTGAAAGAGAGCGAAAGGAGTCGAAGGAGGGTGAAAGAGAGCGGAACGAGACGAAGGAGGGTGAAAGAGAACGAAACGAGACGAAGGAGGGTGACAGAGAGTGAAACGAGACGAAGGAGGGTGAAAGAGGGTGAAACGAGACGAAGGAGGGTGAAAGAGAGCGAAACGAGACGAAGGAGGGTGAAAGAGAGCGAAACAAGACGAAGGAGGGCGAAAGAGAGCGAAACGAGAGGAAGGAGGGTGAAAGAGAGCGAAACGAGATGAAGGAGGGTGAAAGAGTGCGAAACGAGGTGAAGGAGTGTGAAAGAGAGCGAAACCAGAGGAAGGAGGGTCACAGAGAGCGAAACGAGAGGAAAGAGGGTAAGAGAGTGCGAAACGAGATGGTGGATGGTGAAAGAGAGCGAAACGAGACGAAGCAGGGTGAAAGAGAGCGAAACAAGACGAAGGAGGGTCACAGAGAGCGAAACGAGAGGAAAGAGGGTGAAAGAGAGCGAAACAAGACGATGGAGGGTGAAAGAGAGCGAAACAAGACAAAGGATGGTGAAAGAGAGCGAAACGAGACGAAGGAGGGTGAAAGAGAGCGAAACGAGACGAAGGAGGGTGAAAGAGAGCGAAACGAGACGAAGAAAGGTGAAAGAGAGCGAAACGAGACGAAGGAGGGTGAAAGAGAGCGAAAGGAGATGAAGGAGGGTGAAAGAGAGTGAAATGGGACGAAGGAGAGTGAAAGAGAGCGAAAGGGGTCGAAGGAGGGTGAAAGAGAGTGGAACGAGACGAAGGAGGGTGAAAGAGACCAAAACGAGACGAAGGAGGGTGAAAGAGAGCAAAACGAGACGAAGGAGGGTGAAAGAGAGCGAAACGAGAAGAAGGAGGGTGAAAGAGAGCGAAATGAGACGAAGGAGGGTGAAAGAGAGCGAAACGAGATGAAGGAGGGTGAAAGAGAGCGAAACGAGAAGAAGGAGGGTGAAAGAGCGCGAAACAAGACGAAGAAGGGCGAAAGAGAGCGAAACGGGAGGAAGGAGGGTGAAAGAGAGCGAAACGAGATGAAGGAGGGTGAAAGAGTGCGAAACGAGATGAAGGAGGGTGAAAGAGAGCGAAACCAGAGGAAGGAGGGTCACAGAGAGCGAAACGAGAGGAAAGAGGGTAAGAGAGTGCGAAACGAGACGGTGGAGGGTGAAAGAGAGCGAAACGAGACGAAGGAGGGTGAAAGAGAGCGAAACAAGACGATGGAGGGTGAAAGAGAGCGAAACGAGAGGAAGGATGGTGAAAGAGAGCGAAACGAGACGAAGGTGCATGAAACAGAGCGAAACGAGACGAAGGAGGATGAAAGAGAGCTAAACGAGACGAAGGAGGGTCACAGAGAGCGATACGAGAGGAAAGAGGGTGAAAGAGAGCGAAACAAGACGATGGAGGGTGAAAGAGAGCGAAACGAGACAAAGGATGGTGAAAGAGAGCGAAACGAGATGAAGGAGGGTGAAAGAGAGCGAAACGAGATGAAGGAGGGTGAAAGAGAGCGAAACGAGACGAAGAAAGGTGAAAGAGAGCGAAACGAGACGGAGGAGGGTGAAAGAGAGCGAAAGGAGATGAAGGAGGGTGAAAGAGAGCGAAATGAGACGAAGGAGAGTGAAAGAGAGCGAAAGGAGTCGAAGGAGGGTGAAAGAGAGTGGAACGAGACGAAGGAGGGTGAAAGAGACCAAAACGAGAAGAAGTAGGGTGAAAGAGAGCGAAACGAGACGAAGGAGGGTGAAAGAGAGCGTAACGAGAAGAAGGAGGGTGAAAGAGAGCGAAATGAGACGAAGGAGGGTGAAAGAGAGCGAAAGGAGATGAAGGAGGGTGAAAGAGAGCGAAACGAGAAGAAGGAGGGTGAAAGAGAGCGAAATGAGACGAAGGAGAGTGAAAGAGAGCGAAACGAGATGAAGGAGGGTCAAAGAGAGCGAAACGAGACGAAGGAGGGTGAAAGAGAGCGAAACGCGAAGAAGGAGGGTGAAAGAGCTAAACGAGATGAAGGAGGGTGAAAGAGAGCTAAACGAGACGAAGGAGGGTGAAAGAGAGCGAAAGGAGATGAAGGAGGGTGAAAGAGAGCGAAATGAGACGAAGGAGGGTGAAAGAGAACAAAAGGAGTCGAAGGAGGGTGAAAGAGAGTGGAACGAGACGAAGGAGGGTGAAAGAGACCGAAATGAGACAGTGGAGGGTGAAAGAGAGCGAAACGAGACGAAGGACGGTGAAAGAGAGCAAAACAAGACGAAGGAGGGCGAAAGAGAGCGAAACGAGAGGAACGAGGTTGAAAAAGAGCGAAACGAGATGAAGGAGGGTGAAAGAGAGCGAAACGAGACGAAGGAGGGCGAAAGAGTGCGAAACGAGAGGAAGGAGGGTGAAAGAGAGCTAAACGAGATGAAGGAGGGTGAAAGAGAGCGAAACAAGTCGATGGTGGGTGAAAGAGAGCGAAACGAGAGGAAGGAGGGTGAAAGAGAGCGAAACGAGACGAAGGAGGGTGAAAGAGAGCGAAACGAGAAGAAGGAGGGTGAAAGAGAGCGAAACGTGACGAAGGAGGGTCAAAAAGAGCGAAACGAGATGAAGGAGGGTCAAAGAGACCGAAACGAGACGAAGGCGTTTGAAAGAGAGCGAAACGGGATGAAGGAGGGTCAAAGAGAGCGAAACGAGACAAAGGAGGGTGAAAGAGAGCGAAACGAGACGAAGGAGGGTGAAAGAGAAACGAGACGAAGAAAGGTGAAAGAGAGCGAAACGAGACATAGGAGGGTGAAAGGGAGCGAAACGAGATGAAGGAGGGTGAAAGTGAGCGAAACGAGATGAAGGAGGGTGAAAGAGAGCGAAACGAGAGGAAGGAGGGTGAAAGAGGGCGAAACGAGACGAAGGCGGGTGGAACAGAGCGAAACAAGACGAAAGAAGGGTGAAAGAGAGCAAAACGAGACGAAGGAGGGTGAACGAGGGCGAAGCGAGACAAAGGAGCACGAAACAGAGCGAAACGAGACGAAGGAGGATGAAAGAGCTAAACGAGACGAAGGAGGGTCACAGAGAGCGAAACGAGAGGAAAGAGGGTAAGAGAGTGCGAAACGAGACGGTGGAGGGTGAAAGAGAGCGAAACGAGTCGAAGGAGGGATAAAGAGAGCGAAACAAGACGATGGAGGGTGAAAGAGAGCGAAACGAGAGGAAGGAGGGTGAAAGAGAGCGAAACGAGACAAAGGATGGTGAAAGAGAGCGAAACGAGATGAAGGAGGGTGAAAGAGAGCGAAACGAGACGAAGGAGGGTGAAAGAGAGCGAAACGAGACGAAGAAACGTGAAAGAGAGCGAAACGAGACGAAGGAGGGTGAAAGAGAGCGAAAGGAGATGAAGGAGGGTGAAAGAGAGCGAAACGAGACGAAGGAGAGTGAAAGGGAGCGAAAGGAGTCGAAGGAGGGTGAAAGAGAGTGGAACGAGACGAAGGAGGGTGAAAGAAACCAAAACGAGATGAAGGAGGGTGAAAGAGAGCGAAACGAGACGAAGGAGGGTGAAAGAGAGCGAAACGAGAAGAAGGAGGGTGAAAGAGAGCGAAACGAGACGAAGGAGGGTGAAAGAGAGCGAAACGAGAAGTAGGAGGGTGAAAGAGAGCGAAATGAGACGAAGGAGGGTGAAAGAGAGCGAAACGAGATGAAGGAGGGTCAAAGAGAGCGAAACGAGACGAAGGAGGGTGAAAGAGAGCGAAACGCGATGAAGGAGGGTGAAAGAGAGCTAAACGAGATGAAGGATGGTGAAAGAGAGCTAAACGAGACGAAGGAGGGTGAAAGAGAGCGAAAGGAGATGAAGGAGGGTGAAAGAGAGCGAAATGAGATGAAGGAGGGTGAAAGAGAACAAAAGGAGTCGAAGGAGGGTGAAAGAGAGTGGAACGAGACGAAGGAGGGTGAAAGAGAGCGAAACAAGACGATGGAGGGTGAAAGAGAGCGAAACGAGAGGAAGGAGGGCGAAAGAGAGCGAAACGAGACAAAGCAGGGTGAAAGAGAGGGAAACGAGACGAAGGAGGCTGAAAGAGAGCGAAACAAGATGAAGGAGGGTGAAAGAGAGCAAAACGAGACAAAGAAAGGTGAAAGAGAGCGAAACGAGACGAAGGAGGGTGAAAGAGAGCGAAAGGAGATGAAGGAGGGTGAAAGTGAGCGAAAGGAGTCGAAGAAGGGTGAAAGAGAGTGGAACGAGACGAAGGAGGGTGAAGGAGACCGAAACGAGACGAAGGAGGGTGAAAGAGAGCGAAACGAGACGAAGGAGGGTGAAAGAGAGCGAAACGAGAAGAGGGAGGGTGAAAGAGAGCGAAACGAGATGAAGGAGGGTTAAAGAGAGCAAAACGAGACGAAGGAGGGTGAAAGAGAGCGAAACGAGATGAAGGAGGGTGAAAGAGAGCTAAACGAGACGAAGGAGGGTCACAGAGAGCGAAACGAGACGAAAGAGGGTAAAACAGCGAAACGAGACGGTGGAGGGTGAAAGAGAGCGAAACGAGGCGAAGGAGGGCGAAAGAGAGCGAAACGAGAGGAAGGAGGGTGAAATAGAGCGAAACGAGATGAAGGAGGGTGAAAGAGAGCAAAACGAGACGAAGGAGGGTGAAAGAGAGTGAAACGAGACGAAGGAGGGTGAAGGAGAGCGAAAGGAGTCGAAGGAGGGTGAAAGAGAGCGGAACGAGACGAAGGAGGGTGAAAGAGAACGAAACGAGACGAAGGAGTGTGAAAGAGAGTGAAACGAGACGAAGGAGGTTGAAAGAGGGCGAAACGAGACGAAGGCGGGTGGAACAGAGCGAAACGAGACGAAGGAGGGTGAATGAGAGCGAAACGAGATGAAGAAAGGTGGAAGAGAGCGAAACGAGACGAAGGAGGGTGAAAGAGAGCGAAAGGAGATGAAGGAGGGTGAAAGAGAGCGAAAGGAGTCGATGGAGGGTGAACGAGAGCGAAACGAGAAGAAGGAGGGTGAAAGAGAGCGAAACGAGACGAAGGAGGGTGAAAGAGAGCGAAACGAGACGTAGGAGGGTGAAAGAGAGCGAAACGAGAAGAAGGAGCGTGAAAGAGAGCGAAACGAGAGGAAGGAGGGTGAAGGAGGGCGAAACGAGACGAAGGCGGGTGGAACAGAGCGAAACAAGACGAAGGAAGGGTGAAAGAGAGCAAAACGAGACGAAGGAGGGTGAAAGAGGGCGAAGCGAGACAAAGGAGCATGAAACAGAGCGAAACGAGATGAAGGAGGATGAAAGAGCTAAACGAGACGAAGGAGGGTCACAGAGAGCGAAACGAGAGGAAAGAGGGTAAGAGAGTGCGAAACGAGACGATGGAGGGTGAAAGAGAGCGAAACGAGTCGAAGGAGGGATAAAGAGAGTGCGAAACAAGACGATGGAGGGTGAAAGAGAGCGAAACAAGAGGAAGGAGGGTGAAAGAGAGCGAAATGAGACAAAGGATGGTGAAAGAGAGCGAAACGAGACGAAGGAGGGTGAAAGAGAGTGAAACGAGAAGAAGGAGGGTGAAAGAGAGCGAAACGAGACGAAGAAAGGTGAAAGAGAGCGAAACGAGACGAAGGAGGGTGAAAGAGAGCGAAAGGAGATGAAGGAGGGTGAAAGAGAGCGAAATGAGATGAAGGAGAGTGAAAGAGAGCGAAAGGAGTCGAAGGAGGGTGAAACAGTGTGGCACGAGACGAAGGAGGGTGAAAGAGAACAAAACGAGATGAAGGAGGGTGAAAGAGAGCGAAACGAGACGAAGGAGGGTGAAAGAGAGCGAAACGAGAAGAAGGAGGGTGAAAGAGAGCGAAACGAGACGAAGGAGGGTGAAAGAGAGCGAAACGAGAAGTAGGAGGATGAAAGAGAGCGAAATGAGACGAAGTAGGGTGAAAGAGAGCGAAACGAGATGAAGGAGGGTCAAAGAGAGCGAAACGAGACGAAGGAGGGTGAAAGAGAGCGAAACGCGATGAAGGAGGGTGAAAGAGAGCTAAACGAGATGAAGGAGGGGGAAAGAGAGCTAAACGAGACGAAGGAGGGTGAAAGAGAGCGAAAGGAGATGAAGGAGGGTGAAAGAGAGCGAAATGAGATGAAGGAGGGTGAAGGAGAACGAAAGGAGTCGAAGGAGGGTGAAAGAGAGTGGAACGAGACGAAGGAGGGTGAAAGAGAGCGAAACAAGACGATGGAGGGTGAAAGAGAGCGAAACGAGCGGAAGGAGGGTGAAAGAGAGCGAAACGAGACAAAGCAGGGTGAAAGAGAGGGAAACAAGACGAAGGAGGGTGAAAGAGAGCGAAACAAGACGAAGGAGGGTGAAAGAGAGCAAAACGAGACGAAGAAAGGTGATAGAGAGTGAAACGAGACGAAGGAGGGTGAAAGAGAGCGAAAGGAGATGAAGGAGGGTGAAAGTGAGCGAAAGGAGTCGAAGAAGGGTGAAAGAGAGTGGAACGAGACGAAGGAGGGTGAAGGAGACCGAAACGAGTCGAAGGAGGGTGAAAGATAGCGAAACGAGACGAAGGAGGGTGAAAGAGAGCGAAACGTGACGAAGGAGGGTCAAAAAGAGCGAAACGAGATGAAGGAGGGTCAAAGAGACCGAAACGAGACGAAGGCGTTTGAAAGAGAGCGAAACGGGATGAAGGAGGGTCAAAGAGAGCGAAACGAGACAAAGGAGGGTGAAAGAGAGCGAAACGAGACGAAGGAGGGTGAAAGAGAAACGAGACGAAGAAAGGTGAAAGAGAGCGAAACGAGACATAGGAGGGTGAAAGGGAGCGAAACGAGATGAAGGAGGGTGAAAGTGAGCGAAACGAGATGAAGGAGGGTGAAAGAGAGCGAAACGAGAGGAAGGAGGGTGAAAGAGGGCGAAACGAGACGAAGGCGGGTGGAACAGAGCGAAACAAGACGAAAGAAGGGTGAAAGAGAGCAAAACGAGACGAAGGAGGGTGAACGAGGGCGAAGCGAGACAAAGGAGCACGAAACAGAGCGAAACGAGACGAAGGAGGATGAAAGAGCTAAACGAGACGAAGGAGGGTCACAGAGAGCGAAACGAGAGGAAAGAGGGTAAGAGAGTGCGAAACGAGACGGTGGAGGGTGAAAGAGAGCGAAACGAGTCGAAGGAGGGATAAAGAGAGCGAAACAAGACGATGGAGGGTGAAAGAGAGCGAAACGAGAGGAAGGAGGGTGAAAGAGAGCGAAACGAGACAAAGGATGGTGAAAGAGAGCGAAACGAGATGAAGGAGGGTGAAAGAGAGCGAAACGAGACGAAGGAGGGTGAAAGAGAGCGAAACGAGACGAAGAAACGTGAAAGAGAGCGAAACGAGACGAAGGAGGGTGAAAGAGAGCGAAAGGAGATGAAGGAGGGTGAAAGAGAGCGAAACGAGACGAAGGAGAGTGAAAGGGAGCGAAAGGAGTCGAAGGAGGGTGAAAGAGAGTGGAACGAGACGAAGGAGGGTGAAAGAAACCAAAACGAGATGAAGGAGGGTGAAAGAGAGCGAAACGAGACGAAGGAGGGTGAAAGAGAGTGGAACGAGACGAAGGAGGGTGAAAGAGAGCGAAACAAGACGATGGAGGGTGAAAGAGAGCGAAACGAGAGGAAGGAGGGCGAAAGAGAGCGAAACGAGACAAAGCAGGGTGAAAGAGAGGGAAACGAGACGAAGGAGGCTGAAAGAGAGCGAAACAAGATGAAGGAGGGTGAAAGAGAGCAAAACGAGACAAAGAAAGGTGAAAGAGAGCGAAACGAGACGAAGGAGGGTGAAAGAGAGCGAAAGGAGATGAAGGAGGGTGAAAGTGAGCGAAAGGAGTCGAAGAAGGGTGAAAGAGAGTGGAACGAGACGAAGGAGGGTGAAGGAGACCGAAACGAGACGAAGGAGGGTGAAAGAGAGCGAAACGAGACGAAGGAGGGTGAAAGAGAGCGAAACGAGAAGAGGGAGGGTGAAAGAGAGCGAAACGAGATGAAGGAGGGTTAAAGAGAGCAAAACGAGACGAAGGAGGGTGAAAGAGAGCGAAACGAGATGAAGGAGGGTGAAAGAGAGCTAAACGAGACGAAGGAGGGTCACAGAGAGCGAAACGAGACGAAAGAGGGTAAAACAGCGAAACGAGACGGTGGAGGGTGAAAGAGAGCGAAACGAGGCGAAGGAGGGCGAAAGAGAGCGAAACGAGAGGAAGGAGGGTGAAATAGAGCGAAACGAGATGAAGGAGGGTGAAAGAGAGCAAAACGAGACGAAGGAGGGTGAAAGAGAGTGAAACGAGACGAAGGAGGGTGAAGGAGAGCGAAAGGAGTCGAAGGAGGGTGAAAGAGAGCGGAACGAGACGAAGGAGGGTGAAAGAGAACGAAACGAGACGAAGGAGTGTGAAAGAGAGTGAAACGAGACGAAGGAGGTTGAAAGAGGGCGAAACGAGACGAAGGCGGGTGGAACAGAGCGAAACGAGACGAAGGAGGGTGAATGAGAGCGAAACGAGATGAAGAAAGGTGGAAGAGAGCGAAACGAGACGAAGGAGGGTGAAAGAGAGCGAAAGGAGATGAAGGAGGGTGAAAGAGAGCGAAAGGAGTCGATGGAGGGTGAACGAGAGCGAAACGAGAAGAAGGAGGGTGAAAGAGAGCGAAACGAGACGAAGGAGGGTGAAAGAGAGCGAAACGAGACGTAGGAGGGTGAAAGAGAGCGAAACGAGAAGAAGGAGCGTGAAAGAGAGCGAAACGAGAGGAAGGAGGGTGAAGGAGGGCGAAACGAGACGAAGGCGGGTGGAACAGAGCGAAACAAGACGAAGGAAGGGTGAAAGAGAGCAAAACGAGACGAAGGAGGGTGAAAGAGGGCGAAGCGAGACAAAGGAGCATGAAACAGAGCGAAACGAGATGAAGGAGGATGAAAGAGCTAAACGAGACGAAGGAGGGTCACAGAGAGCGAAACGAGAGGAAAGAGGGTAAGAGAGTGCGAAACGAGACGATGGAGGGTGAAAGAGAGCGAAACGAGTCGAAGGAGGGATAAAGAGAGTGCGAAACAAGACGATGGAGGGTGAAAGAGAGCGAAACAAGAGGAAGGAGGGTGAAAGAGAGCGAAATGAGACAAAGGATGGTGAAAGAGAGCGAAACGAGACGAAGGAGGGTGAAAGAGAGTGAAACGAGAAGAAGGAGGGTGAAAGAGAGCGAAACGAGACGAAGAAAGGTGAAAGAGAGCGAAACGAGACGAAGGAGGGTGAAAGAGAGCGAAAGGAGATGAAGGAGGGTGAAAGAGAGCGAAATGAGATGAAGGAGAGTGAAAGAGAGCGAAAGGAGTCGAAGGAGGGTGAAACAGTGTGGCACGAGACGAAGGAGGGTGAAAGAGAACAAAACGAGATGAAGGAGGGTGAAAGAGAGCGAAACGAGACGAAGGAGGGTGAAAGAGAGCGAAACGAGAAGAAGGAGGGTGAAAGAGAGCGAAACGAGACGAAGGAGGGTGAAAGAGAGCGAAACGAGAAGTAGGAGGATGAAAGAGAGCGAAATGAGACGAAGTAGGGTGAAAGAGAGCGAAACGAGATGAAGGAGGGTCAAAGAGAGCGAAACGAGACGAAGGAGGGTGAAAGAGAGCGAAACGCGATGAAGGAGGGTGAAAGAGAGCTAAACGAGATGAAGGAGGGGGAAAGAGAGCTAAACGAGACGAAGGAGGGTGAAAGAGAGCGAAAGGAGATGAAGGAGGGTGAAAGAGAGCGAAATGAGATGAAGGAGGGTGAAGGAGAACGAAAGGAGTCGAAGGAGGGTGAAAGAGAGTGGAACGAGACGAAGGAGGGTGAAAGAGAGCGAAACAAGACGATGGAGGGTGAAAGAGAGCGAAACGAGCGGAAGGAGGGTGAAAGAGAGCGAAACGAGACAAAGCAGGGTGAAAGAGAGGGAAACAAGACGAAGGAGGGTGAAAGAGAGCGAAACAAGACGAAGGAGGGTGAAAGAGAGCAAAACGAGACGAAGAAAGGTGATAGAGAGTGAAACGAGACGAAGGAGGGTGAAAGAGAGCGAAAGGAGATGAAGGAGGGTGAAAGTGAGCGAAAGGAGTCGAAGAAGGGTGAAAGAGAGTGGAACGAGACGAAGGAGGGTGAAGGAGACCGAAACGAGTCGAAGGAGGGTGAAAGATAGCGAAACGAGACGAAGGAGGGTGAAAGAGAGCGAAACGTGACGAAGGAGGGTCAAAAAGAGCGAAACGAGATGAAGGAGGGTCAAAGAGACCGAAACGAGACGAAGGCGTTTGAAAGAGAGCGAAACGGGATGAAGGAGGGTCAAAGAGAGCGAAACGAGACAAAGGAGGGTGAAAGAGAGCGAAACGAGACGAAGGAGGGTGAAAGAGAAACGAGACGAAGAAAGGTGAAAGAGAGCGAAACGAGACATAGGAGGGTGAAAGGGAGCGAAACGAGATGAAGGAGGGTGAAAGTGAGCGAAACGAGATGAAGGAGGGTGAAAGAGAGCGAAACGAGAGGAAGGAGGGTGAAAGAGGGCGAAACGAGACGAAGGCGGGTGGAACAGAGCGAAACAAGACGAAAGAAGGGTGAAAGAGAGCAAAACGAGACGAAGGAGGGTGAACGAGGGCGAAGCGAGACAAAGGAGCACGAAACAGAGCGAAACGAGACGAAGGAGGATGAAAGAGCTAAACGAGACGAAGGAGGGTCACAGAGAGCGAAACGAGAGGAAAGAGGGTAAGAGAGTGCGAAACGAGACGGTGGAGGGTGAAAGAGAGCGAAACGAGTCGAAGGAGGGATAAAGAGAGCGAAACAAGACGATGGAGGGTGAAAGAGAGCGAAACGAGAGGAAGGAGGGTGAAAGAGAGCGAAACGAGACAAAGGATGGTGAAAGAGAGCGAAACGAGATGAAGGAGGGTGAAAGAGAGCGAAACGAGACGAAGGAGGGTGAAAGAGAGCGAAACGAGACGAAGAAACGTGAAAGAGAGCGAAACGAGACGAAGGAGGGTGAAAGAGAGCGAAAGGAGATGAAGGAGGGTGAAAGAGAGCGAAACGAGACGAAGGAGAGTGAAAGGGAGCGAAAGGAGTCGAAGGAGGGTGAAAGAGAGTGGAACGAGACGAAGGAGGGTGAAAGAAACCAAAACGAGATGAAGGAGGGTGAAAGAGAGCGAAACGAGACGAAGGAGGGTGAAAGAGAGCGAAACGAGAAGAAGGAGGGTGAAAGAGAGCGAAACGAGACGAAGGAGGGTGAAAGAGAGCGAAACGAGAAGTAGGACGGTGAAAGAGAGCGAAATGAGACGAAGGAGGGTGAAAGAGAGCGAAACGAGATGAAGGAGGGTCAAAGAGAGCGAAACGAGACGAAGGAGGGTGAAAGAGAGCGAAACGCGATGAAGGAGGGTGAAAGAGAGCTAAACGAGATGAAGGATGGTGAAAGAGAGCTAAACGAGACGAAGGAGGGTGAAAGAGAGCGAAAGGAGATGAAGGAGGGTGAAAGAGAGCGAAATGAGATGAAGGAGGGTGAAAGAGAACAAAAGGAGTCGAAGGAGGGTGAAAGAGAGTGGAACGAGACGAAGGAGGGTGAAAGAGAGCGAAACAAGACGATGGAGGGTGAAAGAGAGCGAAACGAGAGGAAGGAGGGCGAAAGAGAGCGAAACGAGACAAAGCAGGGTGAAAGAGAGGGAAACGAGACGAAGGAGGCTGAAAGAGAGCGAAACAAGATGAAGGAGGGTGAAAGAGAGCAAAACGAGACAAAGAAAGGTGAAAGAGAGCGAAACGAGACGAAGGAGGGTGAAAGAGAGCGAAAGGAGATGAAGGAGGGTGAAAGTGAGCGAAAGGAGTCGAAGAAGGGTGAAAGAGAGTGGAACGAGACGAAGGAGGGTGAAGGAGACCGAAACGAGACGAAGGAGGGTGAAAGAGAGCGAAACGAGACGAAGGAGGGTGAAAGAGAGCGAAACGAGAAGAGGGAGGGTGAAAGAGAGCGAAAGGAGATGAAGGAGGGTTAAAGAGAGCAAAACGAGACGAAGGAGGGTGAAAGAGAGCGAAACGAGATGAAGGAGGGTGAAAGAGAGCTAAACGAGACGAAGGAGGGTCACAGAGAGCGAAACGAGACGAAAGAGGGTAAAACAGCGAAACGAGACGGTGGAGGGTGAAAGAGAGCGAAACGAGGCGAAGGAGGGCGAAAGAGAGCGAAACGAGAGGAAGGAGGGTGAAATAGAGCGAAACGAGATGAAGGAGGGTGAAAGAGAGCAAAACGAGACGAAGGCGGGTGAAAGAGAGTGAAACGAGACGAAGGAGGGTGAAGGAGAGCGAAAGGAGTCGAAGGAGGGTGAAAGAGAGCGGAACGAGACGAAGGAGGGTGAAAGAGAACGAAACGAGACGAAGGAGTGTGAAAGAGAGTGAAACGAGACGAAGGAGGTTGAAAGAGGGCGAAACGAGACGAAGGCGGGTGGAACAGAGCGAAACGAGACGAAGGAGGGTGAATGAGAGCGAAACGAGATGAAGAAAGGTGGAAGAGAGCGAAACGAGACGAAGGAGGGTGAAAGAGAGCGAAAGGAGATGAAGGAGGGTGAAAGAGAGCGAAAGGAGTCGAAGGAGGGTGAACGAGAGCGAAACGAGAAGAAGGAGGGTGAAAGAGAGCGAAACGAGACGAAGGAGGGTGAAAGAGAGCGAAACGAGACGTAGGAGGGTGAAAGAGAGCGAAACGAGAAGAAGGAGCGTGAAAGAGAGCGAAACGAGAGGAAGGAGGGTGAAGGAGGGCGAAACGAGACGAAGGCGGGTGGAACAGAGCGAAACAAGACGAAGGAAGGGTGAAAGAGAGCAAAACGAGACGAAGGAGGGTGAAAGAGGGCGAAGCGAGACAAAGGAGCATGAAACAGAGCGAAACGAGATGAAGGAGGATGAAAGAGCTAAACGAGACGAAGGAGGGTCACAGAGAGCGAAACGAGAGGAAAGAGGGTAAGAGAGTGCGAAACGAGACGATGGAGGGTGAAAGAGAGCGAAACGAGTCGAAGGAGGGATAAAGAGAGTGCGAAACAAGACGATGGAGGGTGAAAGAGAGCGAAACAAGAGGAAGGAGGGTGAAAGAGAGCGAAATGAGACAAAGGATGGTGAAAGAGAGCGAAACGAGACGAAGGAGGGTGAAAGAGAGTGAAACGAGAAGAAGGAGGGTGAAAGAGAGCGAAACGAGACGAAGAAAGGTGAAAGAGAGCGAAACGAGACGAAGGAGGGTGAAAGAGAGCGAAAGGAGATGAAGGAGGGTGAAAGAGAGCGAAATGAGACGAAGGAGAGTGAAAGAGAGCGAAAGGAGTCGAAGGAGGGTGAAACAGTGTGGCACGAGACGAAGGAGGGTGAAAGAGACCAAAACGAGATGAAGGAGGGTGAAAGAGAGCGAAACGAGACGAAGGAGGGTGAAAGAGAGCGAAACGAGAAGAAGGAGGGTGAAAGAGAGCGAAACGAGACGAAGGAGGGTGAAAGAGAGCGAAACGAGAAGTAGGAGGATGAAAGAGAGCGAAATGAGACGAAGGAGGGTGAAAGAGAGCGAAACGAGATGAAGGAGGGTCAAAGAGAGCGAAACGAGACGAAGGAGGGTGAAACAGAGCGAAACGCGATGAAGGAGGGTGAAAGAGAGCTAAACGAGATGAAGGAGGGGGAAAGAGAGCTAAACGAGACGAAGGAGGGTGAAAGAGAGCGAAAGGAGATGAAGGAGGGTGAAAGAGAGCGAAATGAGATGAAGGAGGGTGAAGGAGAACGAAAGGAGTCGAAGGAGGGTGAAAGAGAGTGGAACGAGACGAAGGAGGGTGAAAGAGAGCGAAACAAGACGATGGAGGGTGAAAGAGAGCGAAACGAGCGGAAGGAGGGTGAAAGAGAGCGAAACGAGACAAAGCAGGGTGAAAGAGAGGGAAACAAGACGAAGGAGGGTGAAAGAGAGCGAAACAAGACGAAGGAGGGTGAAAGAGAGCAAAACGAGACGAAGAAAGGTGATAGAGAGTGAAACGAGACGAAGGAGGGTGAAAGAGAGCGAAAGGAGATGAAGGAGGGTGAAAGTGAGCGAAAGGAGTCGAAGAAGGGTGAAAGAGAGTGGAACGAGACGAAGGAGGGTGAAGGAGACCGAAACGAGTCGAAGGAGGGTGAAAGATAGCGAAACGAGACGAAGGAGGGTGAAAGAGAGCGAAACGAGAAGAGGGAGGGTGAAAGAGAGCGAAACGTGATGAAGGAGGGTTAAAGAGAGCAAAACGAGACGAAGGAGGGTGAAAGAGAGCGAAACGAGATGAAGGAGGGTGAAAGAGAGCTAAACGAGATGAAGGAGGGTCACAGAGAGCGAAACGAGACGAAAGAGGGTAAAACAGAGCGAAACGAGACGGTGGAGGGTGAAAGAGAGCGAAACGAGACGAAGGAGGGTGAAAGAGAGCGAAACAAGACGAAGGAGGGCGAAAGAGAGCGAAACGAGAGGAAGGAGGGTGAAATAGAGCGAAACGAGATGAAGGAGGGTGAAAGAGAGCGAAACGAGATGAAGGAGGGTGAAAGAGAGTGAAACGAGACGAAGGAGGGTGAAGGAGAGCGAAAGGAGTCGAAGGAGGGTGAAAGAGAGCGGAACGAGACGAAGGAGGGTGAAAGAGAACGAAACGAGACGAAGGAGGGTGAAAGAGAGTGAAACGAGACGAAGGAGGGTGAAAGAGGGCGAAATGAGACGAAGGCGGGTGGAACAGAGCGAAACAAGACGATGGAGGGTGAAAGAGAGCGAAACGAGAGGAAGGATGGTGAAAGAGAGCGAAACGAGATGAAGGAGCATGAAAAAGAGCGAAACGAGACGAAGGAGGATGAAAGAGAGCTAAACGAGACGAAGGAGGGTGAAAGATAGCGAAACGAGACGAAGGAGGGTGAAAGAGAGCGAAACGAGAAGAGGGAGGGTGAAAGAGAGCGAAACGTGATGAAGGAGGGCGAAAGAGAGCGAAACGAGAGGAAGGAGGGTGAAATAGAGCGAAACGAGATGAAGGAGGGTGAAAGAGAGCGAAACGAGATGAAGGAGGGTGAAAGAGAGTGAAACGAGACGAAGGAGGGTGAAGTAGAGCGAAAGGAGTCGAAGGAGGGTGAAAGAGAGCGGAACGAGACGAAGGAGGGTGAAAGAGAACGAAACGAGACGAAGGAGGGTGAAAGAGAGTGAAACGAGACGAAGGAGGGTGAAAGAGGGCGAAACGAGACGAAGGCGGGTGGAACAGAGCGAAACAAGACGAAGGAGGGTGAAAGAGAGCGAAAAGAGACGAAGGAGGGTGAAAGAGAGCAAAACGAGATGAAGGAGTGTAAAACAGAGCGAAACTAGACGAAGGAGGGTGCAAGAGAGCTAAACGAGACGAAGGAGGGTCAAAGAGAGCGAAACAAGACGGTGGAGCGTGAAAGAGAGCGAAACGAGACGAAGGAGGGTGAAAGAGAGCGAAACGAGACGATGGAGGGTGAAAGAGAGCGAAACGAGAGGAAGGAGGGTGAAAGACAGCGAAACGAGACGAAGGAGGGTGAAAGAGAGCGAAACGAGATGAAGGAGGGTGGAAGAGAGCGAAACGATACGAAGGAGGGTGAAAGAGACAGAAACGAGACGAAGGAAGGTGAAAGAGAGTGAAACAAGACGAAGGAAGGTGAAACAGAGCGAAACGAGACAAAGGAGGGTGAAAGGGAGCTAAACGAGATGAAGGAGGGTGAAAGAGAGCGAAACGAGATGAAGGAGGGTGAAAGAGAGCGAAACGAGACGAAGGAGGGTGAAAGAGGGCGAAACGAGACGAAGGCAGGTGGAACAGAGCGAAACAAGACGAAAGAAGGGTGAAAGAGAGCAAAACGAGAGGAAGGAGGGTGAAAGAGAGCGAAACGAGATGAAGGAGGGTGAAAGAGAGCGAAAGGTGATGAAGGAGGGTGAAAGAGAGCGAAATGCGACGAAGGAGGGTGAAAGAGAGCGAAAGGAGTTGAAGGAGGGTGAAAGAGAGTGGAACGAGACGAAGGAGGGTGAAAGAGGGCGAAACGAGACGAAGGCGGGTGGAACAGAGCGAAACGAGACGAAGGAGGGTGAATGAGAGCGAAACGAGATGAAGAAAGGTGGAAGAGAGCGAAACGAGACGAAGGAGGGTGAAAGAGAGCGAAAGGAGATGAAGGAGGGTGAAAGAGAGCGAAAGGAGTCGAAGGAGGGTGAACGAGAGCGAAACGAGAAGAAGGAGGGTGAAAGAGAGCGAAACGAGACGAAGGAGGGTGAAAGAGAGCGAAACGAGACGTAGGAGGGTGAAAGAGAGCGAAACGAGAAGAAGGAGCGTGAAAGAGAGCGAAACGAGAGGAAGGAGGGTGAAGGAGGGCGAAACGAGACGAAGGCGGGTGGAACAGAGCGAAACAAGACGAAGGAAGGGTGAAAGAGAGCAAAACGAGACGAAGGAGGGTGAAAGAGGGCGAAGCGAGACAAAGGAGCATGAAACAGAGCGAAACGAGACGAAGGAGGATGAAAGAGCTAAACGAGACGAAGGAGGGTCACAGAGAGCGAAACGAGAGGAAAGAGGGTAAGAGAGTGCGAAACGAGACGATGGAGGGTGAAAGAGAGCGAAACGAGTCGAAGGAGGGATAAAGAGACTGCGAAACAAGACGATGGAGGGTGAAAGAGAGCGAAACAAGAGGAAGGAGGGTGAAAGAGAGCGAAATGAGACAAAGGATGGTGAAAGAGAGCGAAACGAGACGAAGGAGGGTGAAAGAGAGCGAAACGAGAAGAAGGAGGGTGAAAGAGAGCGAAACGAGACGAAGAAAGGTGAAAGAGAGCGAAACGAGACGAAGGAGGGTGAAAGAGAGCGAAAGGAGATGAAGGAGGGTGAAAGAGAGCGAAATGAGACGAAGGAGAGTGAAAGAGAGCGAAAGGAGTCGAAGGAGGTTGAAACAGTGTGGCACGAGACGAAGGAGGGTGAAAGAGACCAAAACGAGATGAAGGAGGGTGAAAGAGAGCGAAACGAGACGAAGGAGGGTGAAAGAGAGCGAAACGAGAAGAAGGAGGGTGAAAGAGAGCGAAACGAGACGACGGAGGGTGAAAGAGAGCGAAACGAGAAGTAGGAGGATGAAAGAGAGCGAAATGAGACGAAGGAGGGTGAAAGAGAGCGAAACGAGATGAAGGAGGGTCAAAGAGAGCAAAACGAGATGAAGGAGGGTGAAAGAGAGCGAAACGCGATGAAGGAGGGTGAAAGAGAGCTAAACGAGATGAAGGAGGGTGAAAGAGAGCTAAACGAGACGAAGGAGGGTGAAAGAGAGCGAAAGGAGATGAAGGAGGGTGAAAGAGAGCGAAATGAGATGAAGGAGGGTGAAGGAGAACGAAAGGAGTCGAAGGAGGGTGAAAGAGAGTGGAACGAGACGAAGGAGGGTGAAAGAGAGCGAAACAAGACGATGGAGGGTGAAAGAGAGCGAAACGAGCGGAAGGAGGGTGAAAGAGAGCGAAACGAGACAAAGCAGGGTGAAAGAGAGGGAAACAAGACGAAGGAGGGTGAAAGAGAGCGAAACAAGATGAAGGAGGGTGAAAGAGAGCAAAACGAGACGAAGAAAGGTGATAGAGAGTGAAACGAGACGAAGGAGGGTGAAAGAGAGCGAAAGGAGATGAAGGAGGGTGAAAGTGAGCGAAAGGAGTCGAAGAAGGGTGAAAGAGAGTGGAACGAGACGAAGGAGGGTGAAGGAGACCGAAACGAGTCGAAGGAGGGTGAAAGATAGCGAAACGAGACGAAGGAGGGTGAAAGAGAGCGAAACGAGAAGAGGGAGGGTGAAAGAGAGCGAAACGTGATGAAGGAGGGTTAAAGAGAGCAAAACGAGACGAAGGAGGGTGAAAGAGAGCGAAACGAGATGAAGGAGGGTGAAAGAGAGCTAAACGAGATGAAGGAGGGTCACAGAGAGCGAAACGAGATGAAAGAGGGTAAAACAGAGCGAAACGAGACGGTGGAGGGTGAAAGAGAGCGAAACGAGACGAAGGAGGGTGAAAGAGAGCGAAACAAGACGAAGGAGGGCGAAAGAGAGCGAAACGAGAGGAAGGAGGGTGAAATAGAGCGAAACGAGATGAAGGAGGGTGAAAGAGAGCGAAACGAGATGAAGGAGGGTGAAAGAGAGTGAAACGAGACGAAGGAGGGTGAAGGAGAGCGAAAGGAGTCGAAGGAGGGTGAAAGAGAGCGGAACGAGACGAAGGAGGGTGAAAGAGAACGAAACGAGACGAAGGAGGGTGAAAGAGAGTGAAACGAGACGAAGGAGGGTGAAAGAGGGCGAAACGAGACGAAGGCGGGTGGAACAGAGCGAAACAAGACGATGGAGGGTGAAAGAGAGCGAAACGAGAGGAAGGATGGTGAAAGAGAGCGAAACGAGATGAAGGAGCATGAAAAAGAGCGAAACGAGACGAAGGAGGATGAAAGAGAGCTAAACGAGACGAAGGAGGGTGAAAGATAGCGAAACGAGACGAAGGAGGGTGAAAGAGAGCGAAACGAGAAGAGGGAGGGTGAAAGAGAGCGAAACGTGATGAAGGAGGGTTAAAGAGAGCAAAACGAGACGAAGGAGGGTGAAAGAGAGCGAAACGAGATGAAGGAGGGTGAAAGAGAGCTAAACGAGATGAAGGAGGGTCACAGAGAGCGAAACGAGACGAAAGAGGGTAAAACAGAGCGAAACGAGACGGTGGAGGGTGAAAGAGAGCGAAACGAGACGAAGGAGGGTGAAAGAGAGCGAAACAAGACGAAGGAGGGCGAAAGAGAGCGAAACGAGAGGAAGGAGGGTGAAATAGAGCGAAACGAGATGAAGGAGGGTGAAAGAGAGCGAAACGAGATGAAGGAGGGTGAAAGAGAGTGAAACGAGACGAAGGAGGGTGAAGTAGAGCGAAAGGAGTCGAAGGAGGGTGAAATAGAGCGGAACGAGACGAAGGAGGGTGAAAGAGAACGAAACGAGACGAAGGAGGGTGAAAGAGAGTGAAACGAGACGAAGGAGGGTGAAAGAGGGCGAAACGAGACGAAGGCGGGTGGAACAGAGCGAAACAAGACGAAGGAGGGTGAAAGAGAGCGAAAAGAGACGAAGGAGGGTGAAAGAGAGCAAAACGAGATGAAGGAGTGTAAAACAGAGCGAAACTAGACGAAGGAGGGTGCAAGAGAGCTAAACGAGACGAAGGAGGGTCAAAGGGAGCGAAACAAGACGGTGGAGCGTGAAAGAGAGCGAAACGAGACGAAGGAGGGTGAAAGAGAGCGAAACGAGACGATGGAGGGTGAAAGAGAGCGAAACGAGAGGAAGGAGGGTGAAAGACAGCGAAACGAGACGAAGGAGGGTGAAAGAGAGCGAAACGAGATGAAGGAGGGTGGAAGAGAGCGAAACGAGACGAAGGAGGGTGAAAGAGACAGAAACGAGACGAAGGAAGGTGAAAGAGAGTGAAACAAGACGAAGGAAGGTGAAACAGAGCGAAACGAGACAAAGGAGGGTGAAAGGGAGCTAAACGAGATGAAGGAGGGTGAAAGAGAGCGAAACGAGATGAAGGAGGGTGAAAGAGAGCGAAACGAGACGAAGGAGGGTGAAAGAGGGCGAAACGAGACGAAGGCGGGTGGAACAGAGCGAAACAAGACGAAAGAAGGGTGAAAGAGAGCAAAACGAGAGGAAGGAGGGTGAAAGAGAGCGAAACGAGATGAAGGAGGGTGAAAGAGAGCGAAAGGAGATGAAGGAGGGTGAAAGAGAGCGAAATGCGACGAAGGAGGGTGAAAGAGAGCGAAAGGAGTTGAAGGAGGGTGAAAGAGAGTGGAACGAGGCGAAGGAGGGTGAAAGAGACCGAAACGAGATGAAGGAGGGTGAAAGAGAGCGAAACGAGACGAAGGAGGGTGAAAGAGAGTGAAACGAGAAGAAGGAGGGTGAAAGAGAGCGAAACGAGATGAAGGAGGGTCAAAGAGAGCGAATCGAGACGAAGGAGCGTGAAAGAGAGCGAAACGAGATGAAGGAGGGTGAAAGAGAGCTAAACGAGAAGAAGGAGGGTGAACGAGAGCGAAAGGAGTCGAAGGAGGGTGAAAGAGAGTGGTACGAGACGAAGGAGGGTGAAAGAGACTGAAACGAGACGAAGGAGGGTGAAAGAGAGCGAAACGAGACGAAGGAGGGTGAAAGAGAGCGAAACGAGAAGAAGGAGGGTGAAAGAGAGCGAAACGAGAAGAAGGAGGGTGAAAGAGAGCGAAACGAGACGAAGGAGGGTGAAAGAGAGCGAAACGAGATGAAGGAGGGTCAAAGAGGGAGAAACGAGACGGCGGAGGGTGAAAGAGAGCGAAACAAAACGGTGGAGGGTGAAAGAGAGCGAAACGAGACGAAGGAGGGTGAAAGAGAGTGAAACAAGACGATGGAGGGTGAAAGAGAGCGAAACGAGAGGAAGGAGGGTGAAAGAGCGCGAAACGAGACAAAGGAGGGTGAAAGAGAGCGAAACGAGACGAAGGAGGGAAAAAGAGAGCGAAACGAGACGAGGGAGGGTGAAAGAGAGCGAAACGAGACGAAGAAAGGTGAAAGAGAGCGAAACGAGACGAAGGAGGGTGAAAGAGAGCGAAAGGAGATAAAGGAGGGTGAAAGAGAGCAAAAGGAGTCGAAGGAGGGTGAAAGAGAGTGGAACGAGACGAAGGAGGGTGAAGGAGACCGAAACGAGATGAAGGAGGGTGAAAGAGAGCGAAACGAGACGAAGGTGGGTGAAAGAGAGCGAAACGAGTATAAGGAGGATGAAAGAGAGCGAAACGAGAAGAAGGAGGGTGAATGAGAGCGAAACGAGATGAAGGAGGGTCACAGAGAGCGAAACGAGACGCAGGAGGGTGAAAGAGAGCGAAACAAGATGAAGTAGGGTGAAAGAGAGCTAAACGAGACGGTGGAGGGTGAAAGAGAGCGAAACGAGACGAAGGACGGTGAAAGAGAGCGAAACAAGATGAAGGAGGGCGAAAGAGAGCGAAACGAGAGGAATGAGGGTGAAAGAGAGCAAAACGAGATGAAGGAGGGTGAAAGAGAGCGGAACGAGACGAAGGAGGGTGAAAGAGAGCGAAACGAAACGAAGGAGGGTGAAAGAGAGCGAAACGAGATGAAGGAGGGTGAAAGAGAGCTAAACGAGATGGTGGAGGGTGAAAAAGAGCGAAACGAGACGAAGAAGGGTGAAAGAGAGCGAAACAAGACGAAGGAGGGCGAAAGAGAGCGAAACGAGAGGAAGGAGGGTGAAAGAGAGTGAAACGAGAGGAAGGAGGGTGGAAGAGAGCGAAACGAGATGAAGGAGGGTGAAAGAGAGCGAAAGGAGATGAAGGAGGGTGTAAGAGAGCGAAACAAGATGAAGTAGGGTGAAAGAGAGCTAAACGAGACGGTGGAGGGTGAAAGAGAGCGAAACGAGACGAAGGACGGTGAAAGAGAGCGAAACAAGATGAAGGAGGGCGAAAGAGAGCGAAACGAGAGGAATGAGGGTGAAAGAGAGCAAAACGAGATGAAGGAGGGTGAAAGAGAGCGGAACGAGACGAAGGAGGGTGAAAGAGAGCGAAACGAAACGAAGGAGGGTGAAAGAGAGCGAAACGAGATGAAGGAGGGTGAAAGAGAGCTAAACGAGATGGTGGAGGGTGAAAAAGAGCGAAACGAGACGAAGAAGGGTGAAAGAGAGCGAAACAAGACGAAGGAGGGCGAAAGAGAGCGAAACGAGATGAAGGAGGGTGAAAGAGAGCTAAACGAGATGAAGGAGGGTCACAGAGAGCGAAACGAGACGAAAGAGGGTAAAACAGAGCGAAACGAGACGGTGGAGGGTGAAAGAGAGCGAAACGAGACGAAGGAGGGTGAAAGAGAGCGAAACTAGACGAAGGAGGGCGAAAGAGAGCGAAACGAGAGGAAGGAGGGTGAAATAGAGCGAAACGAGATGAAGGAGGGTGAAAGAGAGCGAAACGAGATGAAGGAGGGTGAAAGAGAGTGAAACGAGACGAAGGAGGGTGAAGTAGAGCGAAAGGAGTCGAAGGAGGGTGAAAGAGAGCGGAACGAGACGAAGGAGGGTGAAAGAGAACGAAACGAGACGAAGGAGGGTGAAAGAGAGTGAAACGAGACGAAGGAGGGTGAAAGAGGGCGAAACGAGACGAAGGCGGGTGGAACAGAGCGAAACAAGACGAAGGAGGGTGAAAGAGAGCGAAAAGAGACGAAGGAGGGTGAAAGAGAGCAAAACGAGATGAAGGAGTGTAAAACAGAGCGAAACTAGACGAAGGAGGGTGCAAGAGAGCTAAACGAGACGAAGGAGGGTCAAAGAGAGCGAAACAAGACGGTGGAGCGTGAAAGAGAGCGAAACGAGACGAAGGAGGGTGAAAGAGAGCGAAACGAGACGATGGAGGGTGAAAGAGAGCGAAACGAGAGGAAGGAGGGTGAAAGACAGCGAAACGAGACGAAGGAGGGTGAAAGAGAGCGAAACGAGATGAAGGAGGGTGGAAGAGAGCGAAACGAGACGAAGGAGGGTGAAAGAGACAGAAACGAGACGAAGGAAGGTGAAAGAGAGTGAAACAAGACGAAGGAAGGTGAAACAGAGCGAAACGAGACAAAGGAGGGTGAAAGGGAGCTAAACGAGATGAAGGAGGGTGAAAGAGAGCGAAACGAGATGAAGGAGGGTGAAAGAGAGCGAAACGAGACGAAGGAGGGTGAAAGAGGGCGAAACGAGACGAAGGCGGGTGGAACAGAGCGAAACAAGACGAAAGAAGGGTGAAAGAGAGCAAAACGAGAGGAAGGAGGGTGAAAGAGAGCGAAACGAGATGAAGGAGGGTGAAAGAGAGCGAAAGGAGATGAAGGAGGGTGAAAGAGAGCGAAATGCGACGAAGGAGGGTGAAAGAGAGCGAAAGGAGTTGAAGGAGGGTGAAAGAGAGTGGAACGAGGCGAAGGAGGGTGAAAGAGACCGAAACGAGATGAAGGAGGGTGAAAGAGAGCGAAACGAGACGAAGGAGGGTGAAAGAGAGTGAAACGAGAAGAAGGAGGGTGAAAGAGAGCGAAACGAGATGAAGGAGGGTCAAAGAGAGCGAATCGAGACGAAGGAGGGTGAAAGAGAGCGAAACGAGATGAAGGAGGGTGAAAGAGAGCTAAACGAGAAGAAGGAGGGTGAACGAGAGCGAAAGGAGTCGAAGGAGGGTGAAAGAGAGTGGTACGAGACGAAGGAGGGTGAAAGAGACTGAAACGAGACGAAGGAGGGTGAAAGAGAGCGAAACGAGACGAAGGAGGGTGAAAGAGAGCGAAACGAGAAGAAGGAGGGTGAAAGAGAGCGAAACGAGACGAAGGAGGGTGAAAGAGAGCGAAACGAGATGAAGGAGGGTCAAAGAGAGAGAAACGAGACGGCGGAGGGTGAAAGAGAGCGAAACAAAACGGTGGAGGGTGAAAGAGAGCGAAACGAGACGAAGGAGGGTGAAAGAGAGCAAAACGAGATGAAGGAGTGTAAAACAGAGCGAAACTAGACGAAGGAGGGTGCAAGAGAGCTAAACGAGACGAAGGAGGGTCAAAGAGAGCGAAACAAGACGGTGGAGCGTGAAAGAGAGCGAAACGAGACGAAGGAGGGTGAAAGAGAGCGAAACGAGACGATGGAGGGTGAAAGAGAGCGAAACGAGAGGAAGGAGGGTGAAAGACAGCGAAACGAGACGAAGGAGGGTGAAAGAGAGCGAAACGAGATGAAGGAGGGTGGAAGAGAGCGAAACGAGACGAAGGAGGGTGAAAGAGACAGAAACGAGACGAAGGAAGGTGAAAGAGAGTGAAACAAGACGAAGGAAGGTGAAACAGAGCGAAACGAGACAAAGGAGGGTGAAAGGGAGCTAAACGAGATGAAGGAGGGTGAAAGAGAGCGAAACGAGATGAAGGAGGGTGAAAGAGAGCGAAACGAGACGAAGGAGGGTGAAAGAGGGCGAAACGAGACGAAGGCGGGTGGAACAGAGCGAAACAAGACGAAAGAAGGGTGAAAGAGAGCAAAACGAGAGGAAGGAGGGTGAAAGAGAGCGAAACGAGATGAAGGAGGGTGAAAGAGAGCGAAAGGAGATGAAGGAGGGTGAAAGAGAGCGAAATGCGACGAAGGAGGGTGAAAGAGAGCGAAAGGAGTTGAAGGAGGGTGAAAGAGAGTGGAACGAGGCGAAGGAGGGTGAAAGAGACCGAAACGAGATGAAGGAGGGTGAAAGAGAGCGAAACGAGACGAAGGAGGGTGAAAGAGAGTGAAACGAGAAGAAGGAGGGTGAAAGAGAGCGAAACGAGATGAAGGAGGGTCAAAGAGAGCGAATCGAGACGAAGGAGGGTGAAAGAGAGCGAAACGAGATGAAGGAGGGTGAAAGAGAGCTAAACGAGAAGAAGGAGGGTGAACGAGAGCGAAAGGAGTCGAAGGAGGGTGAAAGAGAGTGGTACGAGACGAAGGAGGGTGAAAGAGACTGAAACGAGACGAAGGAGGGTGAAAGAGAGCGAAACGAGACGAAGGAGGGTGAAAGAGAGCGAAACGAGAAGAAGGAGGGTGAAAGAGAGCGATACGAGACGAAGGAGGGTGAAAGAGAGCGAAACGAGATGAAGGAGGGTCAAAGAGAGAGAAACGAGACGGCGGAGGGTGAAAGAGAGCGAAACAAAACGGTGGAGGGTGAAAGAGAGCGAAACGAGACGAAGGAGGGTGAAAGAGAGTGAAACAAGACGATGGAGGGTGAAAGAGAGCGAAACGAGAGGAAGGAGGGTGAAAGAGCGCGAAACGAGACAAAGGAGGGCGAAAGAGAGCGAAACGAGACGAAGGAGGGAAAAAGAGAGCGAAACGAGACGAGGGAGGGTGAAAGAGAGCGAAACGAGACGAAGAAAGGTGAAAGAGAGCGAAACGAGACGAAGGAGGGTGAAAGAGAGCGAAAGGAGATAAAGGAGGGTGAAAGAGAGCAAAAGGAGTCGAAGGAGGGTGAAAGAGAGTGGAACGAGACGAAGGAGGGTGAAGGAGACCGAAACGAGATGAAGGAGGGTGAAAGAGAGCGAAACGAGAAGAAGGAGGGTGAATGAGAGCGAAACGAGATGAAGGAGGGTCACAGAGAGCGAAACGAGACGCAGGAGGGTGAAAGAGAGCGAAACAAGATGAAGTAGGGTGAAAGAGAGCTAAACGAGACGGTGGAGGGTGAAAGAGAGCGAAACGAGACGAAGGACGGTGAAAGAGAGCGAAACAAGATGAAGGAGGGCGAAAGAGAGCGAAACGAGAGGAATGAGGGTGAAAGAGAGCAAAACGAGATGAAGGAGGGTGAAAGAGAGCGGAACGAGACGAAGGAGGGTGAAAGAGAGCGAAACGAAACGAAGGAGGGTGAAAGAGAGCGAAACGAGATGAAGGAGGGTGAAAGAGAGCTAAACGAGATGGTGGAGGGTGAAAAAGAGCGAAACGAGACGAAGAAGGGTGAAAGAGAGCGAAACAAGACGAAGGAGGGCGAAAGAGAGCGAAACGAGAGGAAGGAGGGTGAAAGAGAGTGAAACGAGAGGAAGGAGGGTGGAAGAGAGCGAAACGAGATGAAGGAGGGTGAAAGAGAGCGAAAGGAGATGAAGGAGGGTGTAAGAGAGCGAAACAAGATGAAGTAGGGTGAAAGAGAGCTAAACGAGACGGTGGAGGGTGAAAGAGAGCGAAACGAGACGAAGGACGGTGAAAGAGAGCGAAACAAGATGAAGGAGGGCGAAAGAGAGCGAAACGAGAGGAATGAGGGTGAAAGAGAGCAAAACGAGATGAAGGAGGGTGAAAGAGAGCGGAACGAGACGAAGGAGGGTGAAAGAGAGCGAAACGAAATGAAGGAGGGTGAAAGAGAGCGAAACGAGATGAAGGAGGGTGAAAGAGAGCTAAACGAGATGGTGGAGGGTGAAAAAGAGCGAAACGAGACGAAGAAGGGTGAAAGAGAGCGAAACAAGACGAAGGAGGGCGAAAGAGAGCGAAACGAGAGGAAGGAGGGTGAAAGAGAGTGAAACGAGAGGAAGGAGGGTGGAAGAGAGCGAAACGAGATGAAGGAGGGTGAAAGAGAGCGAAAGGAGATGAAGGAGGGTGTAAGAGAGCGAAACGAGACGAAGGAGGGTGAAAGAGAGCGAAAGGAGTCGAAGGAGGGTGAAAGAGAGTGGACCGAGACGAAGGAGGGTGAAAGAGAACGAAACGAGACGAAGGAGGGTGAAAGAGAGTGAAACGAGACGAAGGAGGGTGAAAGAGGGCGAAACGAGACGAATTGGGTGAAAGAGAGCGAAACGAGACGAAGGAGTGTAAAACAGAGCGAAACGAGACGAAGGAGGGTGAAAGAGAGCTAAACCAGACGAAGGAGGGTCAAAGAGAGCGAAACAAGACGGTGGAGGCTGAAAGAGAGCGGGACGAGACGAAGGAGGGTGAAAGAGAGCGAAACGAGATGATGGAGTGTGAAAGAGAGCGAAACGAGAGGAAGGAGGGTGTAAGAGAGAGAAACGAGACGAAGGAGGGTGAAAGAGAGCGAAACGAGATGAAGGAGGGTCGAAGAGAGCGAAACGAGACGAAGGAGGGTGAAAGAGAGAGAAACGAGACGAAGGAAGGTGAAAGATAGCGAAACGAGACGAAGGAGGGTGAAAGAGAGTGAAACGAGAAGAAGGAGGGTGAAAGAGAGCGAAACGAGATGAAGGAGGGTGAAAGAGAGCGAAACGAGATGAAGGAGGGTCAAAGAGAGCGAATCGAGACGAAGGAGGGTGAAAGAGAGCGAAACGAGATGAAGGAGGGTGAAGGAGAGCTAAAGGAGATGATGGAGGGTGAAAGAGAGCGAAAGGAGTCGAAGGAGGGTGAAAGAGAGTGGACCGAGACGAAGGAGGGTGAAAGAGACCGAAACGAGACGAAGGAGGGTGAAAGTGAGCGAAACGAGAAGAAGGAGGGTGAAAGAGAGCGAAACGAGACGAAGGAGGGTGAAAGAGAGCGAAACGAGATGAAGGAGGGTCAAAGAGAGAGAAACAAGACGGTGGAGGGTGAAAGAGAGCGAAACAAAACGGTGGAGGGTGAAAGAGAGCGAAACGAGACGAAGGAGGGTGAAAGAGAGTGAAACAAGACGATGGAGGGTGAAAGAGAGTGAAGCGAGAGGAAGGAGGGTGAAAGAGCGTGAAACGAGACAAAGGAGGGTGAAAGAGAGCGAAACGAGACGAAGGACGGTAAAAGAGAGCGAAACTAGACGAGGGAGGGTGAAAGAGAGCGAAACTAGACGAAGAAAGGTGAAAGAGAGCGAAACGAGACGAAGGAGGGTGAAAGAGAGCGAAAGGAGATGAAGGAGGGTGAAAGAGAGCGAAAGGAGTCGAAGGAGGGTGAAAGAGAGGGGAACGAGACGAATGAGGGTGAAGGAGACCGAAACGAGACGATGGAGGGTGAAAGAGAGCGAAACGAGATGAAGGAGGGTGAAAGAGAGCTAAACGAGAAGAAGGAGGGTGAACGAGAGCGAAAGGAGTCGAAGGAGGGTGAAAGAGAGTGGTACGAGACGAAGGAGGGTGAAAGAGACTGAAACGAGACGAAGGAGGGTGAAAGAGAGCGAAACGAGACGAAGGAGGGTGAAAGAGAGCGAAACGAGAAGAAGGAGGGTGAAAGAGAGCGAAACGAGATGAAGGAGGGTGAAAGAGAGCGAAACGAGATGAAGGAGGGTCAAAGAGAGCGAAACGAGACGGCGGAGGGTGAAAGAGAGCGAAACAAAACGGTGGAGGGTGAAAGAGAGCGAAACGAGACGAAGGAGGGTGAAAGAGAGTGAAACAAGACGATGGAGGGTGAAAGAGCGCGAAACGAGACAAAGGAGGGTGAAAGAGAGCGAAACGAGACGAAGGTGGGAAAAAGAGAGCGAAACGAGACGAGGGAGGGTGAAAGAGAGCGAAACGAGACGAAGAAAGGTGAAAGAGAGCGAAACGAGACGAAGGAGGGTGAAAGAGAGCGAAAGGAGATAAAGGAGGGTGAAAGAGAGCAAAAGGAGTCGAAGGAGGGTGAAAGAGAGTGGAACGAGACGAAGGAGGGTGAAGGACACCGAAACGAGACGAAGGAGGGTGAAAGAGAGCGAAACGAGACGAAGGTGGGTGAAAGAGAGCGAAACGAGTATAAGGAGGATGAAAGAGAGCGAAACGAGAAGCAGGAGGGTGAATGAGAGCGAAACGAGATGAAGGAGGGTCACAGAGAGCGAAACGAGACGCAGGAGGGTGAAAGAGAGCGAAACAAGATGAAGGAGGGTGAAAGAGAGCTAAACGAGACGGTGGAGGGTGAAAGAGAGCGAAACGAGACGAAGGACGGTGAAAGAGGGCGAAACAAGATGAAGGAGGGCGAAAGAGAGCGAAACGAGAGGAATGAGGGTGAAAGAGAGCAAAACGAGATGAAGGAGGGTGAAAGAGAGCGGAACGAGACGAAGGAGGGTGAAAGAGAGCGAAACGAGACGAAGGAGGGTGAAAGAGAGCGAAACGAGATGAAGGAGGGTGAAAGAGAGCTAAACGAGATGGTGGAGGGTGAAAAAGAGCGAAACGAGACGAAGAAGGGTGAAAGAGAGCGAAACAAGACGAAGGAGGGCAAAAGAGAGCGAAACGAGAGGAAGGAGGGTGAAAGAGAGCGAAACGAGAGGAAGGAGGGTGGAAGAGAGCGAAACGAGATGAAGGAGGGTGAAAGAGAGCGAAAGGAGATGAAGGTGGGTGTAAGAGAGCGAAACGAGACGAAGGAGGGTGAAAGAGAGCGAAAGGAGTCGAAGGAGGGTGAAAGAGAGTGGACCGAGACATAGGAGGGTGAAAGAGAACGAAACGAGACGAAGGAGGGTGAAAGAGAGTGAAACGAGACGAAGGAGGGTGAAAGAGGGCGAAACGAGACGAATTGGGTGAAAGAGAGCGAAACGAGACGAAGGAGTGTAAAACAGAGCGAATCGAGACGAAGGAGGGTGCAAGAGAGCTAAACCAGACGAAGGAGGGTCAAAGAGAGCGAAACAAGACGGTGGAGGCTGAAAGAGAGCGGAGCGAGACGAAGGAGGGTGAAAGAGAGCGAAACGAGATGATGGAGTGTGAAAGAGAGCGAAACGAGAGGAAGGAGGGTGAAAGAGAGAGAAACGAGACGAAGGAGGGTGAAAGAGAGCGAAACGAGATGAAGGTGGGTCGAAGAGAGCGGAACGAGACGAAGGAGGGTGAAAGAGAGAGAAACGAGACGAAGGAAGGTGAAAGATAGCGAAACGAGACGAAGGAGGGTGAAAGAGAGTGAAACAAGAAGAAGGAGGGTGAAAGAGAGCGAAACGAGATGAAGGAGGGTGAAAGAGAGCGAAACGAGATGAAGGAGGGTCAAAGAGAGCGAATCGAGACGAAGGAGGGTGAAAGAGAGCGAAACGAGATGAAGGAGGGTGAAGGAGAGCTAAAGGAGATGATGGAGGGTGAAAGAGAGCGAAAGGAGTCGAAGGAGGGTGAAAGAGAGTGGACCGAGACGAAGGAGGGTGAAAGAGACCGAAACGAGACGAAGGAGGGTGAAAGAGAGCGAAACGAGACGAAGGAGGGTGAAAGTGAGCGAAACGAGAAGAAGGAGGGTGAAAGAGAGCGAAACGAGACGAAGGAGGGTGAAAGAGAGCGAAACGAGATGAAGGAGGGTCAAAGAGAGAGAAACAAGACGGTGAAGGGTGAAAGAGAGCGAAACAAAACGGTGGAGGGTGAAAGAGAGCGAAACGAGACGAAGGAGGGTGAAAGAGAGTGAACCAAGACGATGGAGGGTGAAAGAGAGTGAAGCGAGAGGAAGGAGGGTGAAAGAGCGTGAAACGAGACAAAGGAGGGTGAAAGAGAGCGAAACGAGACGAAGGAGGGTAAAAGAGAGCGAAACTAGACGAGGGAGGGTGAAAGAGAGCAAAACTAGACGAAGAAAGGTGAAAGAGAGCGAAACGAGACGAAGGAGGGTGAAAGAGAGCGAAAGGAGATGAAGGAGGGTGAAAGAGAGCGAAAGGAGTCGAAGGAGGGTGAAAGAGAGGGGAACGAGACGAATGAGGGTGAAGGAGACCGAAACGAGACGAAGGACGGTGAAAGAGAGCGAAACAAGATGAAGGAGGGCGAAAGAGAGCGAAACGAGAGGAAGGAGGGTGAAAGAGAGCAAAACGAGATGAAGGAGGGTGGAAGAGAGCGAAACGAGATGAAGGAGGGTGAAAGAGAGCGAAACGAGACGAAGGAGGCTGAAAGAGAGCAAAGGAGTCGAAGGAGGGTGAAAGAGAGCGGAACGAGACGAAGGAGGGTGGAAGAGAACGAAACGAGATGAAGGAGGGTGAAAGAGAGCGAAAGGAGATGAAGGAGGGTGTAAGAGAGCGAAACGAGACGAAGGAGGGTGAAAGAGAGCGAAAGGAGTCGAAGGAGGGTCAAAGAGAGCGAATCGAGACGAAGGAGGGTGAAAGAGAGCGAAACGAGATGAAGGAGGGTGAAAGAGAGCTAAACGAGAAGAAGGAGGGTGAACGAGAGCGAAAGGAGTCGAAGGAGGGTGAAAGAGAGTGGTACGAGATGAAGGAGGGTGAAAGAGACTGAAACGAGACGAAGGAGGGTGAAAGAGAGCGAAACGAGACGAAGGAGGGTGAAAGAGAGCGAAACGAGAAGAAGGAGGGTGAAAGAGAGCGAAACGAGACGAAGGAGGGTGAAAGAGAGCGAAACGAGATGAAGGAGGGTCAAAGAGAGAGAAACGAGACGGCGGAGGGTGAAAGAGAGCGAAACAAAACGGTGGAGGGTGAAAGAGAGCGAAACGAGACGAAGGAGGGTGAAAGAGAGTGAAACAAGACGATGGAGGGTGAAAGAGAGCGAAACGAGAGGAAGGAGGGTGAAAGAGCGCGAAACGAGACAAAGGAGGGTGAAAGAGAGCGAAACGAGATGAAGGAGGGAAAAAGAGAGCGAAACGAGACGAGGGAGGGTGAAAGAGAGCGAAACGAGACGAAGAAAGGTGAAAGAGAGCGAAACGAGACGAAGGAGGGTGAAAGAGAGCGAAAGGAGATAAAGGAGGGTGAAACAGAGCAAAAGGAGTCGAAGGAGGGTGAAAGAGAGTGGAACGAGACGAAGGAGGGTGAAGGAGACCGAAACGAGACGAAGGAGGGTGAAAGAGAGCGAAACGAGACGGTGGAGGGTGAAAGAGAGCGAAACGAGACGAAGGACGGTGAAAGAGAGCGAAACAAGATGAAGGAGGGCGAAAGAGAGCGAAACGAGAGGAATGAGGGTGAAAGAGAGCAAAACGAGATGAAGGAGGGTGAAAGAGAGCGGAACGAGACGAAGGAGGGTGAAAGAGAGCGAAACGAGACAAAGGAGGGTGAAAGAGAGCGAAACGAGATGAAGGAGGGTGAAAGAGAGCTAAACGAGATGGTGGAGGGTGAAAAAGAGCGAAACGAGACGAAGAAGGGTGAAAGAGAGCGAAACAAGACGAAGGAGGGCGAAAGAGAGCGAAACGAGAGGAAGGAGGGTGAAAGAGAGCGAAACGAGAGGAAGGAGGGTGGAAGAGAGCGAAACGAGATGAAGGAGGGTGAAAGAGAGCGAAAGGAGATGAAGGAGGGTGTAAGAGAGCGAAACGAGACGAAGGAGGGTGAAAGAGAGCGAAAGGAGTCGAAGGAGGGTGAAAGAGAGTGGACCGAGACGAAGGAGGGTGAAAGAGAACGAAACGAGACGAAGGAGGGTGAAAGAGAGTGAAACGAGACGAAGGAGGGTGAAAGAGGGCGAAACGAGACGAATTGGGTGAAAGAGAGCGAAACGAGACGAAGGAGTGTAAAAGAGAGCGAAACGAGACGAAGGAGGGTGCAAGAGAGCTAAACCAGACGAAGGAGGGTCAAAGAGAGCGAAACAAGACGGTGGAGGCTGAAAGAGAGCGGAACGAGACGAAGGAGGGTGAAAGAGAGCGAAACGAGATGATGGAGTGTGAAAGAGAGCGAAACGAGAGGAAGGAGGGTGAAAGAGAGAGAAACGAGACGAAGGAGGGTGAAAGAGAGCGAAACGAGATGAAGGAGGGTCGAAGAGAGCAAAACGAGACGAAGGAGGGTGAAAGAGAGAGAAACGAGACGAAGGAAGGTGAAAGATAGCGAAACGAGACGAAGGAGGGTGAAAGAGAGAGAAACGAGACGAAGGAAGGTGAAAGATAGCGAAACGAGACGAAGGAGGGTGAAAGAGAGTGAAACGAGAAGAAGGAGGGTGAAAGAGAGCGAAACGAGATGAAGGAGGGTGAAAGAGAGCGAAACGAGATGAAGGAGGGTCAAAGAGAGCGAATCGAGACGAAGGAGGGTGAAAGAGAGCGAACCGAGATGAAGGAGGGTGAAGGAGAGCTAAAGGAGATGATGGAGGGTGAAAGAGAGCGAAAGGAGTCGAAGGAGGGTGAAAGAGAGTGGACCGAGACGAAGGAGGGTGAAAGAGACCGAAACGAGACGAAGGAGGGTGAAAGAGAGCGAAACGAGACGAAGGAGGGTGAAAGTGAGCGAAACGAGAAGAAGGAGGGTGAAAGAGAGCGAAACGAGACGAAGGAGGGTGAAAGAGAGCGAAACGAGATGAAGGAGGGTCAAAGAGAGAGAAACAAGACGGTGGAGGGTGAAAGAGAGCGAAACAAAACGGTGGAGGGTGAAAGGGAGCGAAACGAGACGAAGGAGGGTGAAAGTGAGTGAAACAAGACGATGGAGGGTGAAAGAGAGTGAAGCGAGAGGAAGGAGGGTGAAAGAGCGTGAAACGAGACAAAGGAGGGTGAAAGAGAGCGAAACGAGACGAATGAGGGTAAAAGAGAGCGAAACTAGACGAGGGAGGGTGAAAGAGAGCGAAACTAGACGAAGAAAGGTGAAAGAGAGCGAAACGAGACGAAGGAGGGTGAAAGAGAGCGAAAGGAGATGAAGGAGGGTGAAAGAGAGCGAAAGGAGTCGAAGGAGGGTGAAAGAGAGCGGAACGAGACGAAGGAGGGTGGAAGAGAGCGAAACGAGATGAAGGAGGGTGAAAGAGAGCGAAAGGAGATGAAGGAGGGTGTAAGAGAGCGAAACGAGACGAAGGAGGGTGAAAGAGAGCGAAAGGAGTCGAAGGAGGGTGAAAGAGAGTGGACCGAGACGAAGGAGGGTGAAAGAGAACGAAACGAGACGAAGGAGGGTGAAAGAGAGTAAAACGAGACGAAGGAGGGTGAAAGAGGGCGAAACGAGACGAATTGGGTGAAAGAGAGCGAAACGAGACGAAGGAGTGTAAAACAGAGCGAAACGAGACGAAGGTGGGTGCAAGAGAGCTAAACCAGACGAAGGAGTGTCAAAGAGAGCGAAACAAGACGGTGGAGGCTGAAAGAGAGCGGAACGAGACGAAGGAGGGTGAAAGAGAGCGAAACGAGATGATGGAGTGTGAAAGAGAGCGAAACGAGAGGAAGGAGGGTGAAAGAGAGCGAAACGAGACGAAGGAGGGTGAAAGAGAGCGAAACGAGATGAAGGAGGGTCGAAGAGAGCGAAACGAGACGAAGGAGGGTGAAAGAGAGAGAAACGAGACGAAGGAAGGTGAAAGAGAGCGAAACGAAACGAAGGAGGGTGAAAGAGAGCGAAACGAGAAGAAGGAGGGTGAAAGAGAGCGAAACGAGATGAAGGAGGGTGAAAGAGAGCGAAACGAGATGAAGGAGGGTCAAAGAGAGCGAATCGAGATGAAGGAGGGTGAAAGAGAGCGAAACGAGATGAAGGAGGGTGAAGGAGAGCTAAATGAGATGATGGAGGGTGAAAGAGAGCGAAAGGAGTCGAAGGAGGGTGAAAGAGAGTGGACCGAGACGAAGGAGGGTGAAAGAGACCGAAACGAGACGAAGGAGGGTGAAAGAGAGCGAAACGAGACGAAGGAGGGTGAAAGTGAGCGAAACGAGAAGAAGGAGGGTGAAAGAGAGCGAAACGAGACGAAGGAGGGTGAAAGAGAGCGAGACGAGATGAAGGAGGGTCAAAGAGAGAGAAACAAGACGGTGGAGGGTGAAAGAGAGCGAAACAAAACGGTGGAGGGTGAAAGAGAGCGAAACGAGACGAAGGAGGGTGAAAGAGAGTGAAACAAGACGATGGAGGGTGAAAGAGAGTGAAGCGAAGGGAAGGAGGGTGAAAGAGCGTGAAACGAGACAAAGGAGGGTGAAAGAGAGCGAAACGAGACGAAGGAGGGTAAAAGAGAGCGAAACTAGACGAGGGAGGGTGAAAGAGAGCGAAACTAGACGAAGAAAGGTGAAAGAGAGCGAAACGAGACGAACGAGGGTGAAAGAGAGCGAAAGGAGATGAAGGAGGGTGAAAGAGAGCGAAAGGAGTCGAAGGAGGGTGAAAGAGAGTGGAACGAGACGAATGAGGGTGAAGGAGACCGAAACGAGACGAAGGAGGGTGAAAGAGAGCGAAACAAGATGAAGGAGGGCGAAAGAGAGCGAAACGAGAGGAAGGAGGGTGAAAGAGAGCAAAACGAGATGAAGGAGGGTGGAAGAGAGCGAAACGAGATGAAGGAGGGTGAAAGAGAGCGAAACGAGACGAAGGAGGCTGAAAGAGAGCGAAAGGAGTCGAAGGAGGGTGAAAGAGAGCGGAACGAGACGAAGGAGGGTGAAAGAGAGCGAAACGAGACGAAGGAGGGTGAAAGAGAGCGAAACGAGACGAAGGTCGGTGAAAGAGAGCGAAACGAGAATAAGGAGGATGAAAGAGAGCGAAACGAGACGAAGGAGGGTGAATGAGAGCGAAACGAGATGAAGGAGGGTCACAGAGAGCGAAACGAGACGAAGGAGGGTGAAAGAGAGTGAAACAAGATGAAGGAGGGTGAAAGAGAGCTAAACGAGACGGTGGAGGGTGAAAGAGAGCGAAACGAGACGAAGGAGGGTGAAAGAGAGCGAAACAAGATGAAGGAGGGCGAAAGAGAGCGAAACGAGAGAAAGGAAGGTGAAAGAGAGCAAAACGAGATGAAGGAGGGTGAAAGAGAGCGAAACGAGATGAAGGAGGGTGAAAGAGAGCGAAACGAGACGAAGGAGGCTGAAAGAGAGCGAAAGGAGTCGAAGGAGGGTGAAAGAGAGCGGAACGAGACGAAGGAGGGTGAAAGAGAGCGAAACGAGACGAAGGAGGGTGAAAGAGAGCGAAACGAGATGAAGGAGGGTGAAAGAGAGCTAAACGAGACGGTGGAGGGTAAAAAAGAGCGAAACGAGACGAAGGAGGGTGAAAGAGAGCGAAACAAGACGAAGGAGGGCGAAAGAGAGCGAAACGAGAGGAAGGAGGGTGAAAGAGAGCGAAACGAGAGGAAGGAGGGTGAAAGAGAGCGAAACGAGATGAAGGAGGGTGAAAGAGAGCGAAAGGAGATGAAGGAGGGTGTAAGAGAGCGAAACGAGATGAAGGAGGGTGAAAGAGCGAAAGGAGTCGAAGGAGGGTGAAAGAGAGCGGAACGAGACGAAGGAGGGTGAAAGAGAACGAAACGAGACGAAGGAGGGTGAAAGAGAATGAAACGAGACGAAGGAGGGTGAAAGAGGGCGAAACGAGATGAAGGAGGGTGAAGGCGAGCTAAAGGAGATGATGGAGGGTGAAAGAGAGCGAAAGGAGTCGAAGGAGGGTGAAAGAGAGTGGACCGAGACGAAGGAGGGTGAAAGAGACCGAAACGAGACGAAGGAGGGTGAAAGAGAGCGAAACGAGACGAAGGAGGGTGAAAGTGAGCGAAACGAGAAGAAGGAGGGTGAAAGAGAGCGAAACGAGACGAAGGAGGGTGAAAGAGAGTGAAACGAGATGAAGGAGGGTCAAAGAGAGAGAAACAAGATGGTGGAGGGTGAAAGAGAGCGAAACAAAACGGTGGAGGGTGAAAGAGAGCGAAACGAGACGAAGGAGGGTGAAAGAGAGTGAAACAAGACGATGGAGGGTGAAAGAGAGTGAAGCGAGAGGAAGGAGGGTGAAAGAGCGTGAAACGAGACAAAGGAGGGTGAAAGAGAGCGAAACGAGACGAAGGAGGGTAAAAGAGAGCGAAACTAGACGAGGGAGGGTGAAAGAGAGCGAAAGGAGTCGAAGGAGGGTGAAAGAGAGGGGAACGAGACGAATGAGGGTGAAGGAGACCGAAACGAGACGAAGGAGGGTGAAAGAGAGCGAAACAAGATGAAGGAGGGCGAAAGAGAGCGAAACGAGAGGAAGGAGGGTGAAAGAGAGCAAAACGAGATGAAGGAGGGTGGAAGAGAGCGAAACGAGATGAAGGAGGGTGAAAGAGAGCGAAACGAGACGAAGGAGGCTGAAAGAGAGCGAAAGGAGTCGAAGGAGGGTGAAAGAGTGCGGAACGAGACGAAGGAGGGTGGAAGAGAGCGAAACGAGATGAAGGAGGGTGAAAGAGAGCGAAAGGAGATGAAGGAGGGTGAAAGAGGGCGCAACGAGACGAATTGGGTGAAAGAGAGCGAAACGAGACGAAGGAGTGTAAAACAGAGCGAAACGAGACGAAGGAGGGTGCAAGAGAGCTAAACCAGACGAAGGAGGGTCAAAGAGAGCGAAACAAGACGGTGGAGGCTGAAAGAGAGCGGAACGAGACGAAGGAGGGTGAAAGAGAGCGAAACGAGATGATGGAGTGTGAAAGAGAGCGAAACGAGAGGAAGGAGGGTGAAAGAGAGCGAAACGAGACGAAGGAGGGTGAAAGAGAGCGAAACGAGATGAAGGAGGGTCGAAGAGAGCGAAACGAGACGAAGGAGGGTGAAAGAGAGAGAAACGAGACGAAGGAAGGTGAAAGAGAGCGAAACGAAACGAAGGAGGGTGAAAGAGAGCGAAACGAGAAGAAGGAGGGTGAAAGAGAGCGAAACGAGATGAAGGAGGGTGAAAGAGAGCGAAACGAGATGAAGGAGGGTCAAAGAGAGCGAATCGAGATGAAGGAGGGTGAAAGAGAGCGAAACGAGATGAAGGAGGGTGAAGGAGAGCTAAAGGAGATGATGGAGGGTGAAAGAGAGCGAAAGGAGTCGAAGGAGGGTGAAAGAGAGTGGACCGAGACGAAGGAGGGTGAAAGAGACCGAAACGAGACGAAGGAGGGTGAAAGAGAGCGAAACGAGACGAAGGAGGGTGAAAGTGAGCGAAACGAGAAGAAGGAGGGTGAAAGAGAGCGAAACGAGACGAAGGAGGGTGAAAGAGAGCGAGACGAGATGAAGGAGGGTCAAAGAGAGAGAAACAAGACGGTGGAGGGTGAAAGAGAGCGAAACAAAACGGTGGAGGGTGAAAGAGAGCGAAACGAGACGAAGGAGGGTGAAAGAGAGTGAAACAAGACGATGGAGGGTGAAAGAGAGTGAAGCGAAGGGAAGGAGGGTGAAAGAGCGTGAAACGAGACAAAGGAGGGTGAAAGAGAGCGAAACGAGACGAAGGAGGGTAAAAGAGAGCGAAACTAGACGAGGGAGGGTGAAAGAGAGCGAAACTAGACGAAGAAAGGTGAAAGAGAGCGAAACGAGACGAACGAGGGTGAAAGAGAGCGAAAGGAGATGAAGGAGGGTGAAAGAGAGCGAAAGGAGTCGAAGGAGGGTGAAAGAGAGTGGAACGAGACGAATGAGGGTGAAGGAGACCGAAACGAGACGAAGGAGGGTGAAAGAGAGCGAAACAAGATGAAGGAGGGCGAAAGAGAGCGAAACGAGAGGAAGGAGGGTGAAAGAGAGCAAAACGAGATGAAGGAGGGTGGAAGAGAGCGAAACGAGATGAAGGAGGGTGAAAGAGAGCGAAACGAGACGAAGGAGGCTGAAAGAGAGCGAAAGGAGTCGAAGGAGGGTGAAAGAGAGCGGAACGAGACGAAGGAGGGTGAAAGAGAGCGAAACGAGACGAAGGAGGGTGAAAGAGAGCGAAACGAGACGAAGGTCGGTGAAAGAGAGCGAAACGAGAATAAGGAGGATGAAAGAGAGCGAAACGAGACGAAGGAGGGTGAATGAGAGCGAAACGAGATGAAGGAGGGTCACAGAGAGCGAAACGAGACGAAGGAGGGTGAAAGAGAGTGAAACAAGATGAAGGAGGGTGAAAGAGAGCTAAACGAGACGGTGGAGGGTGAAAGAGAGCGAAACGAGACGAAGGAGGGTGAAAGAGAGCGAAACAAGATGAAGGAGGGCGAAAGAGAGCGAAACGAGAGAAAGGAAGGTGAAAGAGAGCAAAACGAGATGAAGGAGGGTGAAAGAGAGCGAAACGAGATGAAGGAGGGTGAAAGAGAGCGAAACGAGACGAAGGAGGCTGAAAGAGAGCGAAAGGAGTCGAAGGAGGGTGAAAGAGAGCGGAACGAGACGAAGGAGGGTGAAAGAGAGCGAAACGAGACGAAGGAGGGTGAAAGAGAGCGAAACGAGATGAAGGAGGGTGAAAGAGAGCTAAACGAGACGGTGGAGGGTAAAAAAGAGCGAAACGAGACGAAGGAGGGTGAAAGAGAGCGAAACAAGACGAAGGAGGGCGAAAGAGAGCGAAACGAGAGGAAGGAGGGTGAAAGAGAGCGAAACGAGAGGAAGGAGGGTGAAAGAGAGCGAAACGAGATGAAGGAGGGTGAAAGAGAGCGAAAGGAGATGAAGGAGGGTGTAAGAGAGCGAAACGAGATGAAGGAGGGTGAAAGAGCGAAAGGAGTCGAAGGAGGGTGAAAGAGAGCGGAACGAGACGAAGGAGGGTGAAAGAGAACGAAACGAGACGAAGGAGGGTGAAAGAGAATGAAACGAGACGAAGGAGGGTGAAAGAGGGCGAAACGAGATGAAGGAGGGTGAAGGCGAGCTAAAGGAGATGATGGAGGGTGAAAGAGAGCGAAAGGAGTCGAAGGAGGGTGAAAGAGAGTGGACCGAGACGAAGGAGGGTGAAAGAGACCGAAACGAGACGAAGGAGGGTGAAAGAGAGCGAAACGAGACGAAGGAGGGTGAAAGTGAGCGAAACGAGAAGAAGGAGGGTGAAAGAGAGCGAAACGAGACGAAGGAGGGTGAAAGAGAGTGAAACGAGATGAAGGAGGGTCAAAGAGAGAGAAACAAGATGGTGGAGGGTGAAAGAGAGCGAAACAAAACGGTGGAGGGTGAAAGAGAGCGAAACGAGACGAAGGAGGGTGAAAGAGAGTGAAACAAGACGATGGAGGGTGAAAGAGAGTGAAGCGAGAGGAAGGAGGGTGAAAGAGCGTGAAACGAGACAAAGGAGGGTGAAAGAGAGCGAAACGAGACGAAGGAGGGTAAAAGAGAGCGAAACTAGACGAGGGAGGGTGAAAGAGAGCGAAAGGAGTCGAAGGAGGGTGAAAGAGAGGGGAACGAGACGAATGAGGGTGAAGGAGACCGAAACGAGACGAAGGAGGGTGAAAGAGAGCGAAACAAGATGAAGGAGGGCGAAAGAGAGCGAAACGAGAGGAAGGAGGGTGAAAGAGAGCAAAACGAGATGAAGGAGGGTGGAAGAGAGCGAAACGAGATGAAGGAGGGTGAAAGAGAGCGAAACGAGACGAAGGAGGCTGAAAGAGAGCGAAAGGAGTCGAAGGAGGGTGAAAGAGTGCGGAACGAGACGAAGGAGGGTGGAAGAGAGCGAAACGAGATGAAGGAGGGTGAAAGAGAGCGAAAGGAGATGAAGGAGGGTGAAAGAGGGCGCAACGAGACGAATTGGGTGAAAGAGAGCGAAACGAGACGAAGGAGTGTAAAACAGAGCGAAACGAGACGAAGGAGGGTGCAAGAGAGCTAAACCAGACGAAGGAGGGTCAAAGAGAGCGAAACAAGACGGTGGAGGCTGAAAGAGAGCGGAACGAGACGAAGGAGGGTGAAAGAGAGCGAAACGAGATGATGGAGTGTGAAAGAGAGCGAAACGAGAGGAAGGAGGGTGAAAGAGAGCGAAACGAGACGAAGGAGGGTGAAAGAGAGCGAAACGAGATGAAGGAGGGTCGAAGAGAGCGAAACGAGACGAAGGAGGGTGAAACAGACCGAAACGAGACGAAGGAGGGTGAAAGAGAGCAAAACGAGACGAAAGAAGGGTGAAAGTGAGCGAAACGAGAAGAAGGAGGGTGAAAGAGAGCGAAACGAGACGAAGGAGGGTGAAAGAGAGCGAAACGAGATGAAGGAGGGTCAAAGAGAGAGAAACAAGACGGTGGAGGGTGAAAGAGAGCGAAACAAAACGGTGGAGGGTGAAAGAGAGCGAAACGAGACGAAGGAGGGTGAAAGAGAGTGAAACAAGACGATGGAGGGTGAAAGAGAGTGAAGCGAAGGGAAGGAGGGTGAAAGAGCGTGAAACGAGACAAAGGAGGGTGAAAGAGAGCGAAACGAGACGAAGGAGGGTAAAAGAGAGCGAAACTAGAAGAGGGAGGGTGAAAGAGAGCGAAACTAGACGAAGAAAGGTGAAAGAGAGCGAAACGAGACGAAGGAGGGTGAAAGAGAGCGAAAGGAGATGAAGGAGGGTGAAAGAGAGCGAAAGGAGTCGAAGGAGGGTGAAAGAGAGTGGAACGAGACGAATGAGGGTGAAGGAGACCGAAACGAGACGAAGGAGGGTGAAAGAGAGCGAAACAAGATGAAGGAGGGCGAAAGAGAGCGAAACGAGAGGAAGGAGGGTGAAAGAGAGCAAAACGAGATGAAGGAGGGTGGAAGAGAGCGAAACGAGATGAAGGAGGGTGAAAGAGAGCGAAACGAGACGAAGGAGGCTGAAAGAGAGCGAAAGGAGTCGAAGGAGGGTGAAAGAGAGCGGAACGAGACGAAGGAGGGTGAAAGAGAGCGAAACGAGACAAAGGAGGGTGAAAGAGAGCGAAACGAGACGAAGGTCGGTGAAAGAGAGCGAAACGAGAATAAGGAGGATGAAAGAGAGCGAAACGAGACGAAGGAGGGTGAATGAGAGCGAAACGAGATGAAGGAGGGTCACAGAGAGCGAAACGAGACGAAGGAGGGTGAAAGAGAGTGAAACAAGATGAAGGAGGGTGAAAGAGAGCTAAACGAGACGGTGGAGGGTGAAAGAGAGCGAAACGAGACGAAGGAGGGTGAAAGAGAGCGAAACAAGATGAAGGAGGGCGAAAGAGAGCGAAACGAGAGGAAGGAGGGTGAAAGAGAGCAAAACGAGATGAAGGAGGGTGAAAGAGAGCGAAACGAGATGAAGGAGGGTGAAAGAGAGCTAAACGAGACGAAGGAGGCTGAAAGAGAGCGAAAGGAGTCGAAGGAGGGTGAAAGAGAGCGGAACGAGACGAAGGAGGGTGAAAGAGAGCGAAACGAGACGAAGGAGGGTGAAAGAGAGCGAAACGAGATGAAGGAGGGTGAAAGAGAGCTAAACGAGACGGTGGAGGGTAAAAAAGAGCGAAACGAGACGAAGGAGGGTGAAAGAGAGCGAAACAAGACGAAGAAGGGCGAAAGAGAGCGAAACGAGAGGAAGGAGGGTGAAAGAGAGCGAAACGAGAGGAAGGAGGGTGAAAGAGAGCGAAACGAGATGAAGGAGGGTGAAAGAGAGCGAAAGGAGATGAAGGAGGGTGTAAGAGAGCGAAACGAGATGAAGGAGGGTGAAAGAGAGCGAAAGGAGTCGAAGGAGGGTGAAAGAGAGCGGAACGAGACGAAGGAGGGTGAAAGAGAACGATACGAGACGAAGGAGGGTGAAAGAGAATGAAACGAGACGAAGGAGGGTGAAAGAGGGCGAAACGAGACGAAGGAGGGTGAAAGAGAGCGAAACGAGACGAAGGAGTGTAAAACAGAGCGAAACGAGACGAAGGAGGGTGCAAGAGAGCTAAACCAGACAAAGGAGGGTCAAAGAGAGCGAAACAAGACGGTGGAGGCTGAAAGAGAGCGAAACGAGACGAAGGAGGGTGAAAGAGAGCGAAACGAGAGGATGGAGTGTGAAAGAGAGCGAAACGAGAGGAAGGAGGGTGAAAGAGAGCGAAATGAGAAGAAGTAGGGTGAAAGAGAGCGAAACGAGATGAAGGAGGGTGGAAGAGAGTGAAACGAGACGAAGGAGGGTGAAAGAGAGCGAAATGAGACGAAGGAGGGTGAAAGAGAGCGAAACGAGAAGAAGGAGGGTGAAAGAGAGCGAAACGAGAAGAAGGAGGGTGAAAGAGAGCGAAACGAGAGGAAGGAGGGTGAAAGAGGGCGAAACGAGACGAAGGCGCGTGGAACAGAGCGAAACAAGACGAAAGAAGGGTGAAAGAGAGCAAAACGAGACGAAGGAGGGTGAAAGAGGGCGAAGCGAGACAAAGGAGCATGAAAAAGAGCGAAACGAGACGAAGGAGGATGAAAGTGCTAAACGAGACGAAGGAGGGTCACAGAGAGCGAAACGAGAGGAAAGAGGGTAAGAGAGTGCGAAACGAGACGCTGGAGGGTGAAAGAGAGCGAAACGAGTCGAAGGAGGGATAAAGAGACTGCGAAACAAGACGATGGAGGGTGAAAGAGAGCGAAACGAGAGGAAGGAGGGTGAAAGAGAGCGAAACGAGACAAAGGATGGTGAAAGAGAGCGAAACGAGACGAAGGAGGGTGAAAGAGAGCGAAACGAGAAGAAGGAGGGTGAAAGAGAGCGAAACGAGTCGAAGAAAGGTGAAAGAGTGCGAAACGAGACGAAGGAGGGTGAAAGAGAGCGAAAGGAGATGAAGGAGGGTGAAAGAGAGCGAAATGAGACGAAGGAGAGTGAAAGAGAGCGAAAGGAGTCGAAGGAGGGTGAAACAGAGTGGAACGAGACGAAGGAGGGTGAAAGAGACCAAAACGAGATGAAGGAGGGTGAAAGAGAGCGAAACGAGACGAAGGAGGGTGAAAGAGAGCGAAACGAGAAGAAGGAGGGTGAAAGAGAGCGAAAAGAGACGAAGGAGGGTGAAAGAGAGCGAAACGAGAAGTAGGAGGATGAAAGAGAGCGAAATGAGACGAAGGAGGGTGAAAGAGAGCGAAACGAGATGAAGGAGGGTCAAAGAGAGCGAAACGAGACGAAGGAGGGTGAAAGAGAGCGAAACGCGATGAAGGAGGGTGAAAGAGAGCTAAACGAGATGAAGGAGGGTGAAAGAGAGCTAAACGAGACAAAGGAGAGTGAAAGAGAGCGAAAGGAGATGAAGGAGGGTGAAAGAGAGCGAAATGAGACGAAGGAGGGTGAAAGAGAACGAAAGGAGTCGAAGGAGGGTGAAAGAGAGTGGAACGAGACGAAGGAGGGTGAAAGAGAGCGAAACAAGACGATGGAGGGTGAAAGAGAGCGACACGAGCGGAAGGAGGGTGAAAGAGAGCGAAACGAGACAAAGCAGGGTGAAAGAGAGGGAAACAAGACGAAGGAGGGTGAAAGAGAGCGAAACAAGACGAAGTAGGGTGAAAGAGAGCAAAACGAGACGAAGAAAGGTGAAAGAGAGCAAAACGAGACGAAGAAAGGTGATAGAGAGTGAAACGAGACGAAGGAGGGTGAAGGAGACCGAAACGAGTCGAAGGAGGGTGAAAGATAGCGAAACGAGACGAAGGAGGGTGAAAGAGAGCGAAACGAGAAGAGGGAGGGTGAAAGAGAGCGAAACGAGATGAAGGAGGGTTAAAGAGAGCAAAACGAGACGAAGGAGGGTGAAAGAGAGCGAAACGAGATGAAGGAGGGTGAAAGAGAGCTAAACGAGATGAAGGAGGGTCACAGAGAGCGAAACGAGACGAAAGAGGGTAAAACAGAGCGAAACGAGACGGTGGAGGGTGAAAGAGAGCGAAACGAGACGAAGGAGGGTGAAAGAGAGCGAAACAAGACGAAGGAGGGCGAAAGAGAGCGAAACGAGAGGAAGGAGGGTGAAATAGAGCGAAACGAGATGAAGGAGGGTGAAAGAGAGCGAAACGAGATGAAGGAGGGTGAAAGAGAGTGAAACGAGACGAAGGAGGGTGAAGGAGAGCGAAAGGAGTCGAAGGAGGGTGAAAGAGAGCGGAACGAGACGAAGGAGGGTGAAAGAGAACGAAACGAGACGAACGAGGGTGAAAGAGAGTGAAACGAGACGAAGGAGGGTGAAAGAGGGCGAAACGAGACGAAGGCGGGTGGAACAGAGCGAAACAAGACGAAGGAGGGTGAAAGAGAGCGAAAAGAGACGAAGGAGGGTGAAAGAGAGCAAAACGAGATGAAGGAGTGTAAAACAGAGTGAAACTAGACGAAGGAGGGTGCAAGAGAGCTAAACGAGATGAAGGAGGGTCAAAGAGAGCGAAACAAGACGGTGGAGCGTGAAAGAGAGCGAAACGAGACGAAGGAGGGTGAAAGAGAGCGAAACGAGACGATGGAGGGTGAAAGAGAGCGAAACGAGAGGAAGGAGGGTGAAAGAGAGCGAAACGAGACGAAGGAGGGTGAAAGAGAGCGAAACGAGATGAAGGAGGGTGGAAGAGAGCGAAACGAGACGAAGGAGGGTGAAAGAGACAGAAACGAGACGAAGGAAGGTGAAAGAGAGCGAAACGAGACGAAGGAAGGTGAAACAGAGCGAAACGAGACAAAGGAGGGTGAAAGTGAGCTAAACGAGATGAAGGAGGGTGAAAGAGAGCGAAACGAGATGAAGGAGGGTGAAAGAGAGCGAAACGAGACGAAGGAGGGTGAAAGAGGGCGAAACGAGACGAAGGCGGGTGGAACAGAGCGAAACAAGACGAAAGAAGGGTGAAAGAGAGCAAAACGAGATGAAGGAGGGTGAAAGATAGCGAAAGGAGTCGAAGGAGGGTGAAAGAGAGCGGAACGAGACTAAGGAGGGTGAAAGAGAACGAAACGAGACGAAGGAGGGTGAAAGAGAATGAAACGAGACGAAGGAGGGTGAAAGAGGGCGAAACGAGACGAAGGAGGGTGAAAGAGAGCGAAACGAGACGAAGGAGTGTAAAACAGAGCGAAACGAGACGAAGGAGGGTGCAAGAGAGCTAAACCAGACGAAGGAGGGTCAAAGAGAGCGAAACAAGACGGTGGAGGCTGAAAGAGAGCGAAACGAGACGAAGGAGGGTGAAAGAGAGCGAAACGAGAGGATGGAGTGTGAAAGAGAGCGAAACGAGAGGAAGGAGGGTGAAAGAGAGCGAAATGAGAAGAAGTAGGGTGAAAGAGAGCGAAACGAGATGAAGGAGGGTGGAAGAGAGTGAAACGAGACGAAGGAGGGTGAAAGAGAGCGAAATGAGACGAAGGAGGGTGAAAGAGAGCGAAACGAGAAGAAGGAGGGTGAAAGAGAGCGAAACGAGAAGAAGGAGGGTGAAAGAGAGCGAAACGAGACGAAGGCGCGTGGAACAGAGCGAAACAAGACGAAAGAAGGGTGAAAGAGAGCAAAACGAGACGAAGGAGGGTGAAAGAGGGCGAAGCGAGACAAAGGAGCATGAAACAGAGCGAAACGAGACGAAGGAGGATGAAAGAGCTAAACGAGACGAAGGAGGGTCACAGAGAGCGAAACGAGAGGAAAGAGGGTAAGAGAGTGCGAAACGAGATGGTGGAGGGTGAAAGAGAGCGAAACGAGTCGAAGGAGGGATAAAGAGACTGCGAAACAAGACGATGGAGGGTGAAAGAGAGCGAAACGAGAGGAAGGAGGGTGAAAGAGAGCGAAACGAGACAAAGGATGGTGAAAGAGAGCGAAACGAGACGAAGGAGGGTGAAAGAGAGCGAAACGAGAAGAAGGAGGGTGAAAGAGAGCGAAACGAGACGAAGAAAGGTGAAAGAGAGCGAAACGAGACGAAGGAGGGTGAAAGAGAGCAAAAGGAGATGAAGGAGGGTGAAAGAGAGCGAAATGAGACGAAGGAGAGTGAAAGAGAGCGAAAGGAGTCGAAGGAGGGTGAAACAGAATGGAACGAGACGAAGGAGGGTGAAAGAAACCAAAACGAGATGAAGGAGGGTGAAAGAGAGCGAAACGAGACGAAGGAGGGTGAAAGAGAGCGAAACGAGAAGAAGGAGGGTGAAAGAGAGCGAAACGAGACGAAGGAGGGTGAAAGAGAGCGAAACGAGAAGTAGGAGGATGAAAGAGAGCGAAATGAGACGAAGGAGGGTGAAAGAGAGCGAAACGAGATGAAGTAGGGTCAAAGAGAGCGAAACGAGACGAAGGAGGGTGAAAGAGAGCGAAACGCGATGAAGGAGGGTGAAAGAGAGCTAAACGAGATGAAGGAGGGTGAAAGAGAGCTAAACGAGACAAAGGAGGGTGAAAGAGAGCGAAAGGAGATGAAGGAGGGTGAAAGAGAACGAAAGGAGTCGAAGGATGGTGAAAGAGAGTGGAACGAGACGAAGGAGGGTGAAAGAGAGCGAAACAAGACGATGGAGGGTGAAAGAGAGCGAAACGAGCGGAAGGAGGGTGAAAGAGAGCGAAACGAGACAAAGCAGGGTGAAAGAGAGGGAAACAAGACGAAGGAGGGTGAAAGAGAGCGAAACAAGACGAAGGAGGGTGAAAGAGAGCAAAACGAGACGAAGAAAGGTGATAGAGAGTGAAACGAGACGAAGGAGGGTGAAAGAGAGCGAAAGGAGATGAAGGAGGGTGAAAGTGAGTGAAAGGAGTCGAGGAAGGATGAAAGAGAGTGGAACGAGACGAAGGAGGGTGAAGGAGACCGAAACGAGTCGAAGGAGGGTGAAAGATAGCGAAACGAGACGAAGGAGGGTGAAAGAGAGCGAAACGAGAAGAGGGAGGGTGAAAGAGAGCGAAACGAGATGAAGGAGGGTTAAAGAGAGCAAAACGAGACGAAGGAGGGTGAAAGAGAGCGAAACGAGATGAAGGAGGGTGAAAGAGAGCTAAACGAGATGAAGGAGGGTCACAGAGAGCGAAACGAGACGAAAGAGGGTAAAACAGAGCGAAACGAGACGGTGGAGGGTGAAAGAGAGCGAAACGAGACGAAGGAGGGTCAAAGAGAGCGAAACAAGACGAAGGAGGGCGAAAGAGAGCGAAACGAGAGGAAGGAGGGTGAAATAGAGCGAAACGAGATGAAGGAGGGTGAAAGAGAGCGAAACGAGATGAAGGAGGGTGAAAGAGAGTGAAACGAGACGAAGGAGTGTGAAGGAGAGCGAAAGGAGTCGAAGGAGGGTGAAAGAGAGCGGAACGAGACGAAGGAGGGTGAAAGAGAACGAAACGAGACGAAGGAGGGTGAAAGAGAGTGAAACGAGACGAAGGAGGGTGAAAGAGGGCGAAACGAGACGAAGGCGGGTGGAACAGAGCGAAACAAGACGAAGGAGGGTGAAAGAGAGCGAAAAGAGACGAAGGAGGGTGAAAGAGAGCAAAACGAGATGAAGGAGTGTAAAACAGAGCGAAACTAGACGAAGGAGGGTGCAAGAGAGCTAAACGAGACGAAGGAGGGTCAAAGAGAGCGAAACAAGACGGTGGAGCGTGAAAGAGAGCGAAACGAGACGAAGGAGGGTGAAAGAGAGCGAAACGAGACGATGGAGGGTGAAAGAGAGCGAAACGAGAGGAAGGAGGGTGAAAGAGAGCGAAACGAGACAAAGGAGGGTGAAAGAGAGCGAAACGAGATGAAGGAGGGTGGAAGAGAGCGGAACGAGACGAAGGAGGGTGAAAGAGACAGATACGAGACGAAGGAAGGTGAAAGAGAGCGAAACGAGACGAAGGAAGGTGAAACAGAGCGAAACGAGACAAAGGAGGGTGAAAGGGAGCTAAACGAGATGAAGGAGGGTGAAAGAGAGCGAAACGAGATGAAGGAGGGTGAAAGAGAGCGAAACGAGACGAAGGAGGGTGAAAGAGGGCGAAACGAGACGAAGGCGGGTGGAACAGAGCGAAACAAGACGAAAGAAGGGTGAAAGAGAGCAAAACGAGAGGAAGGAGGGTGAAAGAGAGCGAAACGAGATGAAGGAGGGTGAAAGAGAGTGAAAGGAGATGAAGGAGGGTGAAAGAGAGCGAAATGCGACGAAGGAGGGTGAAAGAGAGCGAAACGAGACGATGGAGGGTGAAAGAGAGCGAAACGAGAGGAAGGAGGGTGAAAGAGAGCGAAACGAGACGAAGGAGGGTGAAAGAGAGCGAAACGAGATGAAGGAGGGTGGAAGAGAGCGGAACGAGACGAAGGAGGGTGAAAGAGACAGAAACGAGACGAAGGAAGGTGAAAGAGAGCGAAACGAGACGAAGGAAGGTGAAACAGAGCGAAACGAGACAAAGGAGGGTGAAAGGGAGCTAAACGAGATGAAGGAGGGTGAAAGAGAGCGAAACGAGATGAAGGAGGGTGAAAGAGAGCGAAACGAGACGAAGGAGGGTGAAAGAGACAGAAACGAGACGAAGGAAGGTGAAAGAGAGCGAAACGAGACGAAGGAAGGTGAAACAGAGCGAAACGAGACAAAGGAGGGTGAAAGGGAGCTAAACGAGATGAAGGAGGGTGAAAGAGAGCGAAACGAGATGAAGGAGGGTGAAAGAGAGCGAAACGAGACGAAGGAGGGTGAAAGAGGGCGAAACGAGACGAAGGCGGGTGGAACAGAGCGAAACAAGACGAAAGAAGGGTGAAAGAGAGCAAAACGAGAGGAAGGAGGGTGAAAGAGAGCGAAACGAGATGAAGGAGGGTGAAAGAGAGTGAAAGGAGATGAAGGAGGGTGAAAGAGAGCGAAATGCGACGAAGGAGGGTGAAAGAGAGCGAAAGGCGTTGAAGGAGGGTGAAAGAGAGTGGAACGAGACGAAGGAGGGTGAAAGAGACCGAAACGAGATGAAGGAGGGTGAAAGAGAGCGAAACGAGAAGAAGGAGGGTGAAAGAGAGCGAAACGAGATGAAGGAGGGTCAAAGAGAGCGAATCGAGACGAAGGAGGGTGAAAGAGAGCGAAACGAGATGAAGGGGGGTGAAAGAGAGCTAAACGAGATGAAGGAGGGTGAACGAGAGTGAAAGGAGTCGAAGGAGGGTGAAAGAGAGTGGTACGAGACGAAGGAGGGTGAAAGAGACTGAAACGAGACGAAGGAGGGTGAAAGAGAGCGAAACGAGACGAAGGAGGGTGAAAGAGAGCGAAACGAGAAGAAGGAGGGTGAAGGAGAGCGAAACGAGACGAAGGAGGGTGAAAGAGAGCGAAACGAGATGAAGGAGGGTCAAAGAGAGAGAAACGAGACGGCGGAGGGTGAAAGAGAGCGAAACAAAATGGTGGAGGTTGAAAGAGAGCGAAACGAGACGAAGTAGGGTGAAAGAGAGTGAAACAAGACGATGGAGGGTGAAAGAGAGCGAAACGAGAGGGAGGGTGAAAGAGCGCGAAACGAGACAAAGGAGGGTGAAAGAGAGCGAAACGAGACGAAGGAGGGTAAAAGAGAGCGAAACGAGACGAGGGAGGGTGAAAGAGAGCGAAACGAGACGAAGAAAGGTGAAAGAGAGCGAAACGAGACGAAGGAGGGTGAAAGAGAGTGAAAGGAGATGAAGGAGGGTGAAAGAGAGTAAAAGGAGTCGAAGGAGGGTGAAAGAGAGTGGAACGAGACGAAGGAGGGTGAAGGAGACCGAAACGAGACGAAGGAGGGTGAAAGAGAGCGAAACGAGACGAAGGTGGGTGAAAGAGAGCGAAACGAGTATAAGGAGGATGAAAGAGAGCGAAACGAGAAGAAGGAGGGTGAATGAGAGCGAAACGAGATGAAGGAGGGTCACAGAGAGCGAAACGAGACGAAGGAGGGTGAAAGAGAGCGAAACAAGATGAAGGAGGGTGAAAGAGAGCTAAACGAGACGGTGGAGGGTGAAAGAGAGCGAAACGAGACGAAGGACGGTGAAAGAGAGCGAAACAAGATGAAGGAGGGCGAAAGAGAGCGAAACGAGAGGACTGAGGGTGAAAGAGAGCAAAACGAAATGAAGGAGGGTGAAAGAGAGCGGAACGAGACGAAGGAGGGTGAAAGAGAGCGAAACGAGATGAAGGAGGGTGAAAGAGAGCGAAACGAGATGAAGGAGGGTGAAAGAGAGCTAAACGAGATGGTGGAGGGTGAAAAAGAGCGAAACGAGACGAAGGAGGGTGAAAGAGAGCGAAACAAGACGAAGGAGGGCGAAAGAGAGCCAAACGAGAGGAAGGAGGGTGAAAGAGAGCGAAACGAGAGGAAGGAGGGTGGAAGAGAGCGAAACGAGATGAAGGAGGGTCACAGAGAGCGAAAGGAGATGAAGGAGGGTGTAAGAGAGCGAAACGAGACGAAGGAGGGTGAAAGAGAGCGAAAGGAGTCGAAGGAGGGTGAAAGAGAGTGGACCGAGACGAAGGAGGGTGAAAGAGAACGAAACGAGACGAAGGAGGGTGAAAGAGAGTGAAACGAGACGAAGGAGGGTGAAAGAGGGCGAAACGAGACGAATTGGGTGAAAGAGAGCGAAACGAGACGAAGGAGTGTAAAACAGAGCGAAACGAGACGAAGGAGGGTGCAAGAGAGCTAAACCAGACGAAGGAGGGTCAAAGAGAGCGAAACAAGACGGTGGAGGCTGAAAGAGAGCGGAACGAGACGGAGGAGGGTGAAAGAGAGCGAAACGAGATGATGGAGTGTGAAAGAGAGCGAAACGAGAGGAAGGAGGGTGAAAGAGAGCGAAACGAGACGAAGGAGGGTGAAAGAGAGCGAAACGAGATGAAGGAGGGTCGAAGAGAGCGAAACGAGACGAAGGAGGGTGAAAGAGAGAGAAACGAGACGAAGGAAGGTGAAAGAGAGCGAAACGAGATGAAGGAGGGTGAAAGAGACTGAAACGAGAAGAAAGAGGGTGAAAGAGAGCGAAACGAGATGAAGGAGGGTGAAAGAGAGCGAAACGAGATGAAGGAGGGTCAAAGAGAGCGAATCGAGACGAAGGAGGGTGAAAGAGAGCGAAACGAGATGAAGGAGGGTGAAGGAGAGCTAAAGGAGATGATGGAGGGTGAAAGAGAGCGAAAGGAGTCGAAGGAGGGTGAAAGAGAGTGGACCGAGACGAAGGAGGGTGAAAGAGACCGAAACGAGACGAAGGAGGGTGAAAGAGAGCGAAACGAGACGAAGGAGGGTGAAAGTGAGCGAAACGAGAAGAAGGAGGGTGAAAGAGAGCGAAACGAGACGAAGGAGGGTGAAAGAGAGCGAAACGAGATGAAGGAGGGTCAAAGAGAGAGAAACAAGACGGTGGAGGGTGAAAGAGAGCGAAACAAAACGGTGGAGGGTGAAAGAGAGCGAAACGAGACGAAGGAGGGTGAAAGAGAGTGAAACAAGACGATGGAGGGTGAAAGAGAGTGAAGCGAGAGGAAGGAGGGTGAAAGAGCGCGAAACGAGACAAAGGAGGGTGAAAGAGAGCGAAACGAGACGAAGGAGGGTAAAAGAGAGCAAAACTAGACGAGGGAGGGTGAAAGAGAGCGAAACGAGACGAAGAAAGGTGAAAGAGAGCGAAACAAGACGAAGAAGGGTGAAAGAGAGCGAAAGGAGATGAAGGAGGGTGAAAGAGAGCGAAAGGAGTCGAAGGAGGGTGAAAGAGAGTGGAACGAGACGAATGAGGGTGAAGGAGACCGAAACGAGACGAAGGAGGGTGAAAGAGAGCGAAACGAGACGAAGGTGGGTGAAAGAGAGTGAAACGAGAATAAGGAGGATGAAAGAGAGCGAAACGAGACGAAGGAGGGTGAATGAGAGCGAAACGAGATGAAGGAGGGTCACAGAGAGCGAATCGAGACGAATGAGGGTGAAAGAGAGCGAAACAAGATGACGGAGGGTGAAAGAGAGCTAAACGAGACGGTGGAGGGTGAAAGAGAGCGAAACGAGACGAAGGAGGGTGAAAGAGAGCGAAAAAAGATGAAGGAGGGCGAAAGAGAGCGAAACGAGAGGAAGGAGGGTGAAAGAGAGCAAAACGAGATGAAGGAGGGTGGAAGAGAGCGAAACGAGATGAAGGAGGGTGAAAGAGAGCGAAACGAGACGAAGGAGGCTGAAAGAGAGCGAAAGGAGTCGAAGGAGGGTGAAAGAGAGCGGAACGAGACGAAGGAGGGTGAAAGAGAGCGAAACGAGACGAAGGAGGGTGAAAGAGAGCGAAACGAGACGAAGGTGGGTGAAAGAGAGCGAAACGAGAATAAGGAGGATGAAAGAGAGCGAAACGAGACGAAGGAGGGTGAATGAGAGCGAAACGAGATGAAGGAGGGTCACAGAGAGCGAAACGAGACGAAGGAGGGTGAAAGAGAGTGAAACAAGATGAAGGAGGGTGAAAGAGAGCTAAACGAGACGGTGGAGGGTGAAAGAGAGCGAAACGAGACGAAGGAGGGTGAAAGAGAGCGAAACAAGATGAAGGAGGGCGAAAGAGAGCGAAACGAGAGGAAGGAGGGTGAAAGAGAGCAAAACGAGATGAAGGAGGGTGAAAGAGAGCGAAACGAGATGAAGGAGGGTGAAAGAGAGCGAAACGAGACGAAGGAGGCTGAAAGAGAGCGAAAGGAGTCGAAGGAGGGTGAAAGAGAGCGGAACGAGACGAAGGAGGGTGAAAGAGAGCGAAACGAGACGAAGGAGGGTGAAAGAGAGCGAAACGAGATGAAGGAGGGTGAAAGAGAGCTAAACGAGACGGTGGAGGGTAAAAAAGAGCGAAACGAGACGAAGGAGGGTGAAAGAGAGCGAAACAAGACGAAGGAGGGCGAAAGAGAGCGAAACGAGAGGAAGGAGGGTGAAAGAGAGCGAAACGAGAGGAAGGAGGGTGAAAGAGAGCGAAACGAGATGAAGGAGGGTGAAAGAGAGCGAAAGGAGATGAAGGAGGGTGTAAGAGAGCGAAACGAGATGAAGGAGGGTGAAAGAGAGCGAAAGGAGTCGAAGGAGGGTGAAAGAGAGCGGAACGAGACGAAGGAGGGTGAAAGAGAACGAAACGAGACGAAGGAGGGTGAAAGAGAATGAAACGAGACGAAGGAGGGTGAAAGAGGGCGAGACGAGGCGAAGGAGGGTGAAAGAGAGCGAAACGAGACGAAGGAGTGTAAAACAGAGCGAAACGAGACGAAGGAGGGTGCAAGAGAGCTAAACCAGACGAAGGAGGGTCAAAGAGAGCGAAACAAGACGGTGGAGGCTGAAAGAGAGCGAAACGAGACGAAGGAGGGTGAAAGAGAGCGAAACGAGAGGATGGAGTGTGAAAGAGAGCGAAACGAGAGGAAGGAGGGTGAAAGAGAGCGAAACGAGAAGAAGTAGGGTGAAAGAGAGCGAAACGAGATGAAGGAGGGTGGAAGAGAGTGAAACGAGATGAAGGAGGGTGAAAGAGAGAGAAACGAGACGAAGGAGGGTGAAAGAGAGCGAAAGGAGATGAAGGAGGGTGTAAGAGAGCGAAACGAGACGAAGGAGGGTGAAAGAGAGCGAAAGGAGTCGAAGGAGGGTGAAAGAGAGCGAAACGAGATGATGGAGTGTGAAAGAGAGCGAAACGAGAGGAAGGAGGGTGAAAGAGAGCGAAACGAGAAGAAGGAGGGTGAAAGAGAGCGAAACGAGATGAAGGAGGGTGAAAGATAGCTAAACGAGAATAAGGAGGATGAAAGAGAGCGAAACGAGACGAAGGAGGGTGAATGAGAGCGAAACGAGATGAAGGAGGGTCACAGAGAGCGAAACGAGACGAAGGATGGTGAAAGAGAGTGAAACAAGATGAAGGAGGGTGAAAGAGAGCTAAACGAGACGGTGGAGGGTGAAAGAGAGCGAAACGAGACGAAGGAGGGTGAAAGAGAGCGAAACAAGATGAAGGAGGGCGAAAGAGAGCGAAACGAGAGGAAGGAGGGTGAAAGAGAGCAAAACGAGATGAAAGAGGGTGAAAGAGAGCGAAACGAGATGAAGGAGGGTGAAAGAGAGCGAAACGAGACGAAGGAGGCTGAAAGAGAGCGAAAGGAGTCGAAGGAGGGTGAAAGAGAGCGGAACGAGACGAAGGAGGGTGAAAGAGAGCGAAACGAGACGAAGGAGGGTGAAAGAGAGCGAAATGAGATGAAGGAGGGTGAAAGAGAGCTAAACGAGACGGTGGAGGGTAAAAAAGAGCGAAACGAGACGAAGGAGTGTGAAAGAGAGCGAAACAAGACGAAGGAGGGCGAAAGAGAGCGAAACGAGAGGAAGGAGGGTGAAAGAGAGCGAAACGAGAGGAAGGAGGGTGAAAGAGAGCGAAACGAGATGAAGGAGGGTGAAAGAGTGCGAAAGGAGATGAAGGAGGGTGTAAGAGAGCGAAACGAGATGAAGGAGGGTGAAAGAGAGCGAAAGGAGTCGAAGGAGGGTGAAAGAGAGCGGAACGAGACGAAGGAGGGTGAAAGAGAACGAAACGAGACGAAGGAGGGTGAAAGAGAATGAAACGAGACGAAGGAGGGTGAAAGAGGGCGAAACGAGGCGAAGGAGGGTGAAAGAGAGCGAAACGAGACGAAGGAGTGTAAAACAGAGCGAAACGAGACGAAGGAGGGTGCAAGAGAGCTAAACCAGACGAAGGAGGGTCAAAGAGAGCGAAACAAGACGGTGGAGGCTGAAAGAGAGCGAAACGAGACGATGGAGGGTGAAAGAGAGCGAAACGAGAGGATGGAGTGTGAAAGAGAGCGAAACGAGAGGAAGGAGGGTGAAAGAGAGCGAAACGAGAAGAAGTAGGGTGAAAGAGAGCGAAACAAGATGAAGGAGGGTGGAAGAGAGTGAAACGAGATGAAGGAGGGTGAACGAGAGAGAAACGAGACGAAGGAGGGTGAAAGAGAGCGAAAGGAGATGAAGGAGGGTGTAAGAGAGCGAAACAAGACGAAGGAGGGTGAAAGAGAGCGAAAGGAGTCGAAGGAGGGTGAAAGAGAGCGAAACGAGATGATGGAGTGTGAAAGAGAGCGAAACGAGACGAAGGAGGGTGAAAGAGAGCGAAACGAGATGAAGGAGGGTGAAAGAGAGCTAAACGAGACGGTGGAGGGTAAAAAAGAGCGAAACGAGACGAAGGAGGGTGAAAGAGAGCGAAACAAGACGAAGGAGGGCGAAAGAGAGCGAAACGAGAGGAAGGAGGGTGAAAGAGAGCGAAACGAGAGGAAGGAGGGTGAAAGAGAGCGAAACGAGATGAAGGAGGGTGAAAGAGAGCGAAAGGAGATGAAGGAGGGTGTAAGAGAGCGAAACGAGATGAAGGAGGGTGAAAGAGAGCGAAAGGAGTCGAAGGAGGGTGAAAGAGAGCGGAACGAGACGAAGGAGGGTGAAAGAGAACGAAACGAGACGAAGGAGGGTGAAAGAGAATGAAACGAGACGAAAGAGGGTGAAAGAGGGCGAAACGAGGCGAAGGAGGGTGAAAGAGAGCGAAACGAGACGAAGGAGTGTAAAACAGAGCGAAACGAGACGAAGGAGGGTGCAAGAGAGCTAAACCAGACGAAGGAGGGTCAAAGAGAGCGAAACAAGACGGTGGAGGCTGAAAGAGAGCGAAACGAGACGAAGGAGGGTGAAAGAGAGCGAAACGAGAGGATGGAGTGTGAAAGAGAGCGAAACGAGAGGAAGGAGGGTGAAAGAGAGCGAAACGAGAAGAAGTAGGGTGAAAGAGAGCGAAACGAGATGAAGGAGGGTGAAAGAGAGTGAAACGAGATGAAGGAGGGTGAAAGAGAGAGAAACGAGACGAAGGAGGGTGAAAGAGTGCGAAAGGAGATGAAGGAGGGTGTAAGAGAGCGAAACGAGACGAAGGAGGGTGAAAGAGAGCGAAAGGAGTCGAAGGAGGGTGAAAGAGAGCGAAACGAGATGATGGAGTGTGAAAGAGAGCGAAACGAGAGGAAGGAGGGTGAAAGAGAGCGAAACGAGAAGAAGGAGGGTGAAAGAGAGCGAAACGAGATGAAGGAGGGTGAAAGATAGCTAAACGAGAATAAGGAGGATGAAAGAGAGCGAAACGAGACGAAGGAGGGTGAATGAGAGCGAAACGAGATGAAGGAGGGTCACGGAGAGCGAAACGAGACGAAGGAGGGTGAAAGAGAGTGAAACAAGATGAAGGAGGGTGAAAGAGAGCTAAACGAGACGGTGGAGGGTGAAAGAGAGCGAAACGAGACGAAGGAGGGTGAAAGAGAGCGAAACAAGATGAAGGAGGGCGAAAGAGAGCGAAACGAGAGGAAGGAGGGTGAAAGAGAGCAAAACGAGATGAAAGAGGGTGAAAGAGAGCGAAACGAGATGAAGGAGGGTGAAAGAGAGCGAAACGAGACGAAGGAGGCTGAAAGAGAGCGAAAGGAGTCGAAGGAGGGTGAAAGAGAGCGGAACGAGACGAAGGAGGGTGAAAGAGAGCGAAACGAGACGAAGGAGGGTGAAAGAGAGCGAAACGAGATGAAGGAGGGTGAAAGAGAGCTAAACGAGACGGTGGAGGGTAAAAAAGAGCGAAACGAGACGAAGGAGGGTGAAAGAGAGCGAAACAAGACGAAGGAGGGCGAAAGAGAGCGAAACGAGAGGAAGGAGGGTGAAAGAGAGCGAAACGAGTGGAAGGAGGGTGAAAGAGAGCGAAACGAGATGAAGGAGGGTGAAAGAGAGCGAAAGGAGATGAAGGAGGGTGTAAGAGAGCGAAACGAGATGAAGGAGGGTGAAAGAGAGCGAAAGGAGTCGAAGGAGGGTGAAAGAGAGCGGAACGAGACGAAGGAGGGTGAAAGAGAACGAAACGAGACGAAGGAGGGTGAAAGAGAATGAAACGAGACGAAGGAGGGTGAAAGAGGGTGAAACGAGGCGAAGGAGGGTGAAAGAGAGCGAAACGAGACGAAGGAGTGTAAAACAGAGCGAAACGAGACGAAGGAGGGTGCAAGAGAGCTAAACCAGACGAAGGAGGGTCAAAGAGAGCGAAACAAGACGGTGGAGGCTGAAAGAGAGCGAAACGAGACGAAGGAGGGTGAAAGAGAGCGAAACGAGAGGATGGAGTGTGAAAGAGAGCGAAACGAGAGGAAGGAGGGTGAAAGAGAGCGAAACGAGAAGAAGTAGGGTGAAAGAGAGCGAAACGAGATGAAGGAGGGTGGAAGAGAGTGAAACGAGATGAAGGAGGGTGAAAGAGAGAGAAACGAGACGAAGGAGGGTGAAAGAGAGCGAAACGAGATGAAGGAGGGTGTAAGAGAGCGAAACGAGACGAAGGAGGGTGAAAGAGAGCGAAAGGAGTCGAAGGAGGGTGAAAGAGAGCGAAACGAGATGATGGAGTGTGAAAGAGAGCGAAACGAGAGGAAGGAGGGTGAAAGAGAGCGAAACGAGAAGAAGGAGGGTGAAAGAGAGCGAAACGAGATGAAGGAGGGTGAAAGATAGCTAAACGAGATGAAGGAGGGCGAAAGAGAGCGAAACGAGATGAAGGAGGGTGAAAGAGAGCGAAACGAGATGAGGGAGGGTGAAAGAGAGCGAAACGAGACGAAGAAAGGTGAAAGAGAGCGAAACGAGACGAAGGAGGGTGAAAGAGAGCGAAAGGAGATGAAGGAGGGTGAAAGAGAGTGAAAGGAGTCGAAGGACGGTGAATGAGAGTGGAACGAGACGAAGGAGGGTGAAGGAGACCGAAATGAGACGAAGGAGGGTGAAAGAGAGCGAAACGAGACGAAGGTGGGTGAACGAGAGCGAAACGAGAATAAGGAGGATGAAAGAGAGCGAAAGGAGTCGAAGGAGGGTGAAAGAGAGCAGAACGAGACGAAGGAGGGTGAAAGAGAGCGAAACGAGATGAAGGAGGGTGAAAGAGAGCGAAACGAGATGAAGGAGGGTGAAAGAGAGCTAACCGAGACGGTGGAGGGTGAAAAAGAGCGAAACGAGAGGAAGGAGGGTGAAAGAGAGCGAAACGAGAGGAAGGAGGGTGAAAGAGAGCGAAAGGAGATGAAGGAGGGTGAAAGAGAGCGAAAGGAGATGAAGGAGGGTGTAAGAGAGCGAAACGAGACGAAGGAGGGTGAAAGAGAGCGAAAGGAGTCGAAGGAGGGTGAAAGAGAGCGGATCGAGACGAAGGAGGGTGAAAGAGAACGAAACGAGACGGTGGAGGGTAAAAAAGAGCGAAACGAGACGAAGGAGGGCGAAAGAGAGCGAAACAAGACGAAGGAGGGCGAAAGAGAGCGAAACGAGAGGAAGGAGGGTGAAAGAGAGCGAAACGAGAGGAAGGAGGGTGAAAGAGAGCGAAACGAGATGAAGGAGGGTGAAAGAGATCGAAAGGAGATGAAGGAGGGTGTAAGAGAGCGAAACGAGATGAAGGAGGGTGAAAGAGAGCGAAAGGAGTCGAAGGAGGGTGAAAGAGAGCGGAACGAGACGAAGGAGGGTGAAAGAGAACGAAACGAGACGAAGGAGGGTGAAAGAGAATGAAACGAGACGAAGGAGGGTGAAAGAGGGCGAAACGAGGCGAAGGAGGGTGAAAGAGAGCGAAACGAGACGAAGGAGTGTAAAACAGAGCGAAACGAGACGAAGGAGGGTGCAAGAGAGCTAAACCAGACGTAGGAGGGTCAAAGAGAGCGAAACAAGACGGTGGAGGCTGAAAGAGAGCGAAACGAGACGAAGGAGGGTGAAAGAGAGCGAAACGAGAGGATGGAGTGTGAAAGAGAGCGAAACGAGAGGAAGGAGGGTGAAAGAGAGCGAAACGAGAAGAAGTAGGGTGAAAGAGAGCGAAACGAGATGAAGGAGGGTGGAAGAGAGTGAAACGAGATGAAGGAGGGTGAAAGAGAGAGAAACGAGACGAAGGAGGGTGAAAGAGAGCGAAAGGAGATGAAGGAGGGTGTAAGAGAGCGAAACGAGACGAAGGAGGGTGAAAGAGAGCGAAAGGAGTCGAAGGAGGGTGAAAGAGAGCGAAACGAGATGATGGAGTGTGAAAGAGAGCGAAACGAGAGGAAGGAGGGTGAAAGAGAGCGAAACGAGAAGAAGGAGGGTGAAAGAGAGCGAAACGAGATGAAGGAGGGTGAAAGATAGCTAAACGAGATGAAGGAGGGCGAAAGAGAGCGAAACGAGATGAAGGAGGGTGAAAGAGAGCGAAACGAGATGAGGGAGGGTGAAAGAGAGCGAAACGAGATGAAGAAAGGTGAAAGAGAGCGAAACGAGACGAAGGAGGGTGAAAGAGAGCGAAAGGAGATGAAGGAGGGTGAAAGAGAGTGAAAGGAGTCGAAGGACGGTGAATGAGAGTGGAACGAGACGAAGGAGGGTGAAGGAGACCGAAATGAGACGAAGGAGGGTGAAAGAGAGCGAAACGAGACGAAGGTGGGTGAACGAGAGCGAAACGAGAATAAGGAGGATGAAAGAGAGCGAAAGGAGTCGAAGGAGGGTGAAAGAGAGCGGAACGAGACGAAGGAGGGTGAAAGAGAGCGAAACGAGATGAAGGAGGGTGAAAGAGAGCGAAACGAGATGAAGGAGGGTGAAAGAGAGCTAACCGAGACGGTGGAGGGTGAAAAAGAGCGAAACGAGAGGAAGGAGGGTGAAAGAGAGCGAAACGAGAGGAAGGAGGGTGAAAGAGAGCGAAACGAGATGAAGGAGGGTGAAAGAGAGCGAAAGGAGATGAAGGAGGGGGTAAGAGAGCGAAACGAGACGAAGGAGGGTGAAAGAGAGCGAAAGGAGTCGAAGGAGGGTGAAAGAGAGCGGAACGAGATGAAGGAGGGTGAAAGAGAACGAAACGAGATGAAGGAGGGTGAAAGAGAGTGAAACGAGACGAAGGAGGGTGAAAGAGGGCGAAACGAGACGAAGGAGGGTGAAAGAGAGCGAAACGAGACGAAGGAGGGTGAAAGTGAGCAAAACGAGACGAAGGAGTGTAAAACAGAGCGAAACGAGACGAAGGAGTGTGCAAGAGAGCTAAACCAGACGAAGGAGGGTCAAAGAGAGCGAAACAAGACGGTAGAGGCTGAAAGAGAGCGAAACGAGACGAAGGAGGGTGAAAGAGAGTGAAACGAGATGATGGAGTGTGAAAGAGAGCGAAACGAGAGGAAGGAGGGTGAAAGAGAGCGAAACGAGAAGAAGTAGGGTGAAAGAGAGCGAAACGAGATGAAGGAGGGCGGAAGAGAGTGAAACGAGACGAAGGAGAGTGAAAGAGAGAGAAACGAGACGAAGGAGGGTGAAAGAGAGCGAAAGGAGATGAAGGAGGGTGTAAGAGAGCGAAACGAGACGAAGGAGGGTGAAAGAGAGCGGAACGAGACGAAGGAGGGTGAAAGAGAACGAAACGAGACGAAGGAGGCTGAAAGAGAGTGAAACGAGACGAAGGAGGGTGAAAGAGGGCGAAACGAGACGAAGGCGGGTGGAACAGAGCGAAACAAGACGAAGGAGGGTGAAAGAGAGCGAAACGAGACGAAGGAGGGTGAAAGAGAGCTAAACGAGATGGTGGAGGGTGAAAAAGAGCGAAACGAGATGAAGGAGGGTGAAAGAGAGCGAAACAAGACGAAGGAGGGCGAAAGAGAGCGAAACGAGAGGAAGGAGGGTGAAAGAGAGCGAAACGAGAGGAAGGAGGGTGAAAGAGAGCGAAACGAGATGAAGGAGGGTGAAAGAGAGCGAAAGGAGATGAAGGAGGGTGTAAGAGAGCGAAACGAGACGAAGGAGGGTGAAAGAGAGCGAAAGGAGTCGAAGGAGGGTGAAAGAGAGTGGACCGAGACGAAGGAGGGTGAAAGAGAACGAAACGAGACGAAGGAGGGTGAAAGAGAGTGAAACGAGACGAAGGAGGGTGAAAGTTGGCGAAACGAGACGAATTGGGTGAAAGAGAGCGAAACGAGACGAAGGAGTGTAAAACAGAGCGAAACGAGACGAAGGAGGGTGCAAGAGAGCTAAACCAGACGAAGGAGGGTCAAAGAGAGCGAAACAAGGCGGTGGAGGCTGAAAGAGAGCGAAACGAGACGAAGGAGGGTGAAAGAGAGCGAAACGAGAGGAAGGAGGGTGAAAGAGAGCGAAACGAGACGAAGGAGGGTGAAAGAGAGCGAAACGAGATGAAGGAGGGTCGAAGAGAGCGAAACGAGACGAAGGAGGGTGAAAGAGAGAGAAACGAGACAAAGGAAGGTGAAAGAGAGCGAAACGAGACGAAGGAGGGTGAAAGAGAGCGATACGAGATGAAGGAGGGTGAAGGAGAGCTAAACGAGATGATGGAGGGTGAAAGAGAGCGAAAGGAGTCGAAGGAGGGTGAAAGAGAGTGGACCGAGACGAAGGAGGGTGAAAGAGACCGAAACGAGACGAAGGAGGGTGAAAGAGAGCGAAACGAGACGAAGGAGGGTGAAAGTGAGCGAAACGAGAAGAAGGAGGGTGAAAGAGAGCGAAACGAGACGAAGGAGGGTGAAAGAGAGCGAAACGAGATGAAGGAGGGTCAAAGAGAGAGAAACAAGAATGGTGGAGGGTGAAAAGAGCGAAACAAAACGGTGGAGGGTGAAAGAGAGCGAAACGAGACGAAGGAGGGTGAAAGAGAGTGAAACAAGACGATGGAGGGTGAAAGAGAGCGAAACGAGAGGAAGGAGGGTGAAAGAGCGCAAAACGAGACAAAGGAGGGTGAAAGAGAGCGAAACGAGACGAAGGAGGGAAAAAGAGAGCGAAACTAGACGAGGGAGGGTGAAAGAGAGCGAAACGAGAGGAAGAAAGGTGAAAGAGAGCGAAACGAGACGAAGGAGGGTGAAAGAGAGCGAAAGGAGATGAAGGAGGGTGAAAGAGAGCGAAAGGAGTCGAAGGAGGGTGAAAGAGAGTGGAACGAGACGAAGGAGGGTGAAGGAGACCGAAACGAGACGAAGGAGGGTGAAAGAGAGCGAAACGAGACGAAGGTGGGTGAAAGAGAGCGAAACGAGAATAAGGAGGATGAAAGAGAGCGAAACGAGACGAAGGAGGGTGAATGAGAGAGAAACGAGATGAAGGAGGGTCACAGAGAGCGAAACGAGACGAAGGAGGGTGAAAGAGAGTGAAACAAGATGAAGGAGGGTGAAAGAGAGCTAAACGAGACGGTGGAGGGTGAAAGAGAGCGAAACGAGACGAAGGAGGGTGAAAGAGAGCGAAACAAGATGAAGGAGGGCGAAAGAGAGCGAAACGAGAGGAAGGAGGGTGAACGAGAGCGAAACGAGATGAAGGAGGGTGAAAGAGAGCGAAACGAGACGAAGGAGGCTGAAAGAGAGCGAAAGGAGTCGAAGGAGGCTGAAAGAGAGCGAAAGGAGTCGAAGGAGGGTGAAAGAGAGCGGAACGAGACGAAGGAGGGTGAAAGAGAGCGAAACGAGATGAAGGAGGGTGAAAGAGAGCGAAACGAGATGAAGGAGGGTGAAAGGGAGCTAAACGAGACGGTGGAGGGTGAAAAAGAGCGAAACGAGACGAAGGAGGGTGAAAGAGAGCGAAACAAGACAAAGGAGGGCGAAAGAGAGCGAAACGAGAGGAAGGAGGGTGAAAGAGAGCGAAACAAGAGGAAGGAGGGTGAAAGAGAGCGAAACGAGATGAAGGAGGGTGAAAGAGAGCGAAAGGAGATGAAGGAGGGTGTAAGAGAGCGAAACGAGATGAAGGAGGGTGAAAGAGAGCGAAAGGAGTCGAAGGAGGGTGAAAGAGAGCGGAACGAGACGAAGGAGGGTGAAAGAGGACGAAACGAGACGAAGGAGGGTGAAAGAGAGTGAAACGAGACGAAGGAGGGTGAAGGAGGGCGAAACGAGATGAATTGGGTGAAAGAGAGCGAAAGGAGATGAAGGAGGGTGAAAGAGAGTGAAAGGAGTCGAAGGACGCTGAAAGAGAGCGAAACGAGACGAAGGAGGGTGAAGGAGAGCAAAACGAGATGATGGAGTGTGAAAGAGAGCGAAACGAGAGGAAGGAGGGTGAAAGAGAGCGAAACGAGAAGAAGTAGGGTGAAAGAGAGCGAAACGAGATGAAGGAGGGCGGAAGAGAGTGAAACGAGACGAAGGAGAGTGAAAGAGAGAGAAACGAGATGAAGGAGGGTGAAAGAGAGCGAAAGGAGATGAAGGAGGGTGTAAGAGAGCGAAACGAGACGAAGGAGGGTGAAAGAGAGCGAAAGGAGTCGAAGGAGGGTGAAAGAGAGCGAAACGAGATGATGGAGTGTGAAAGAGAGTGAAACGAGAGGAAGGAGGGTGAAAGAGAGCGAAACGAGAAGAAGGAGGGTGGAAGAGAGCGAAACGAGATGAAGGAGGGTGAAAGAGAGCGAAACGAGATGAAGGAGGGTGAAAGATTGCTAAACGAGAGGAAGGAGGGTGAAAGAGAGCGAAACGAGATGAAGGAGGGTGAAAGAGAGCGAAACGAGATGAAGGAGGGTGAAAGAGAGTGAAACGAGACGAAGGAGGGTGAAGGAGAGCGAAAGGAGTCGAAGGAGGGTGAAAGAGAGCGGAACGAGACGAAGGAGGGTGAAAGAGAACGAAACGAGACGAAGGAGGGTGAAAGAGAGTGAAACGAGACGAAGGAGGGTGAAAGAGGGCGAAACGAGACGAAGGCGGGTGGAACAGAGCGAAACAAGACGAAGGAGGGTGAAAGAGAGCGAAACGAGACGAAGGAGGGTGAAAGAGAACTAAACGAGATGGTGGAGGGTGAAAAAGAGCGAAACGAGACGAAGGAGGGTGAAAGAGAGCGAAACAAGACGAAGGAGGGCGAAAGAGAGCGAAACGAGAGGAAGGAGGGTGAAAGAGAGCGAAACGAGAGGAAGGAGGGTGAAAGAGAGCGAAACGAGATGAAGGAGGGTGAAAGAGAGCGAAAGGAGATGAAGGAGGGTGTAAGAGAGCGAAACGAGACGAAGGAGGGTGAAAGAGAGCGAAAGGAGTCGAAGGAGGGTGAAAGAGAGTGGACCGAGACGAAGGAGGGTGAAAGAGAAAGAAACGAGACGAAGGAGGGTGAAAGAGAGTGAAACGAGACGAAGGAGGGTGAAAGTGGGCGAAACGAGACGAATTGGGTGAAAGAGAGCGAAACGAGACGAAGGAGTGTAAAACAGAGCGAAACGAGACGAAGGAGGGTGCAAGAGAGCTAAACCAGACGAAGGAGGGTCAAAGAGAGCGAAACAAGACGGTGGAGGCTGAAAGAGAGCGAAACGAGACGAAGGAGGGTGAAAGAGAGCGAAACGAGAAGATGGAGTGTGAAAGAGAGCGAAACGAGAGGAAGGAGGGTGAAAGAGAGCGAAACGAGACGAAGGAGGGTGAAAGAGAGCGAAACGAGATGAAGGAGGGTCGAAGAGAGCGAAACGAGACGAAGGAGGGTGAAAGAGAGAGAAACGAGACGAAGGAAGGTGAAAGAGAGCGAAACGAGACGAAGGAGGGTGAAAGAGAGTGAAACGAGAAGAAGGAGGGTGAAAGAGAGCGAAACGAGATGAAGGAGGGTGAAAGAGAGCGAAACGAGATGAAGGTGGGTCAAAGAGAGCGAATCGAGACGAAGGAGGGTGAAAGAGAGCGAAACGAGATGAAGGAGGGTGAAGGAGAGCTAAACGAGATGATGGAGGGTGAAAGAGAGAGAAAGGAGTCGAAGGAGGGTGAAAGAGAGTGGACCGAGACGAAGGAGGGTGAAAGAGACCGAAACGAGACGAAGGAGGGTGAAAGAGAGCGAAACGAGACGAAGGAGGGTGAAAGTGAGCGAAACGAGAAGAAGGAGGGTGAAAGAGAGCGAAACGAGACGAAGGAGGGTGAAAGAGAGCGAAACGAGATGAAGGAGTGTCAAAGAGAGAGAAACAAGAATGGTGGAGGGTGGAAGAGAGCGAAACAAAACGGTGGAGGGTGAAAGAGAGCGAAACGAGACGAAGGAAGGTGAAAGAGAGTGAAACAAGACGATGGAGGGTGAAAGAGAGCGAAACGAGAGGAAGGAGGGTGAAAGAGCGCGAAACGAGACAAAGGAGGATGAAAGAGAGCGAAACGAGACGAAGGAGGGTAAAAGAGAGCGAAACTAGACGAGGGAGGGTGAAAGAGAGCGAAACGAGACGAAGAAAGGTGAAAGAGAGCGAAACGAGACGAAGGAGGGTGAAAGAGAGTGAAAGGAGATGAAGGAGGGTGAAAGAGAGCGAAAGGAGTCGAAGGAGGGTGAAAGAGAGTGGAACGAGACGAAGGAGGGTGAAGGAGACCGAAACGAGACGAAGGAGGGTGAAAGAGAGCGAAACGAGACGAAGGTGGGTGAAAGAGAGCGAAACGAGAATAAGGAGGATGAAAGAGAGCGAAACGAGACGAAGGAGGGTGAATGAGAGAGAAACGAGATGAAGGAGGGTCACAGAGAGCGAAACGAGACGAAGGAGGGTGAAAGAGAGTGAAACAAGATGAAGGAGGGTGAAAGAGAGCTAAACGAGACGGTGGAGGGTGAAAGAGAGCGAAACGAGACGAAGGAGGGTGAAAGAGAGCGAAACAAGATGAAGGAGGGCGAAAGAGAGCGAAACGAGAGGAAGGAGGGTGAAAGAGAGCAAAACGAGATGAAGGAGGGTGAACGAGAGCAAAACGAGATGAAGGAGGGTGAAAGAGAGCGAAACGAGACGAAGGAGGCTGAAAGAGAGCGAAAGGAGTCGAAGGAGGCTGAAAGAGAGCGAAAGGAGTCGAAGGAGGGTGAAAGAGAGCGGAACGAGACGAAGGAGGGTGAAAGAGAGCGAAACGAGACGAAGGAGGGTGAAAGAGAGCGAAACGAGATGAAGGAGGGTGAAAGGGAGCTAAACGAGACGGTGGAGGGTGAAAAAGAGCGAAACGAGACGAAGGAGGGTGAAAGAGAGCGAAACAAGACAAAGGAGGGCGAAAGAGAGCGAAACGAGAGGAAGGAGGGTGAAAGAGAGCGAAACAAGAGGAAGGAGGGTGAAAGAGAGCGAAACGAGATGAAGGAGGGTGAAAGAGAGCGAAAGGAGATGAAGGAGGGTGTAAGAGAGCGAAACGAGATGAAGGAGGGTGAAAGAGAGCGAAAGGAGTCGAAGGAGGGTGAAAGAGAGCGGAACGAGACGAAGGAGGGTGAAAGAGAACGAAACGAGATGAAGGAGGGTGAAAGAGAGTGAAACGAGACGAAGGAGGGTGAAGGAGGGCGAAACGAGATGAATTGGGTGAAAGAGAGCGAAAGGAGATGAAGGAGGGTGAAAGAGAGTGAAAGGAGTCGTAGGACGGTGAATGAGAGTGGAACGAGACGAAGGAGGGTGAAGGAGACCGAAACGAGACGAAGGAGGGTGAAAGAGAGCGAAACGAGACGAAGGTGGGTGAAAGAGAGCGAAACGAGAATAAGGAGGATGAAAGAGAGCGAAAGGAGTCGAAGGAGGGTGAAAGAGAGCGGAACGAGACGAAGGAGGGTGAAAGAGAGCGAAACGAGATGAAGGAGGGTGAAAGAGAGCGAAACGAGATGAAGGAGGGTGAAAGAGAGCTAACCGAGACGGTGGAGGGTGAAAAAGAGCGAAACGAGAGGAAGGAGGGTGAAAGAGAGCGAAAGGAGTCGAAGGAGGGTGAAAGAGAGCGGAACGAGACGAAGGAGGGTGAAAGAGAACGAAACGAGATGAAGGAGGGTGAAAGAGAGTGAAACGAGACGAAGGAGGGAGAAAGAGGGCGAAACGAGACGAAGGAGGGTGAAAGAGAGCGAAACGAGACGAAGGAGGGTGAAAGTGAGCAAAACGAGACGAAGGAGTGTAAAACAGAGCGAAACGAGACGAAGGAGTGTGCAAGAGAGCTAAACCAGACGAAGGAGGGTCAAAGAGAGCGAAACAAGACGGTAGAGGCTAAAACAGAGCGAAACGAGACGAAGGAGGGTGAAAGAGAGCGAAACGAGATGATGGAGTGTGAAAGAGAGCGAAACGAGAGGAAGGAGGGTGAAAGAGAGCGAAACGAGAAGAAGTAGGGTGAAAGAGAGCGAAACGAGATGAAGGAGGGCGGAAGAGAGTGAAACGAGACGAACGAGAGTGAAAGAGAGAGAAACGAGACGAAGGAGGGTGAAAGAGAGCGAAAGGAGACGAAGGAGGGTGTAAGAGAGCCAAACGAGACGAAGGAGGGTGAAAGAGAGCGAAAGGAGTCGAAGGAGGGTGAAAGAGAGCGAAACGAGATGATGGAGTGTGAAAGAGAGCGAAACGAGAGGAAGGAGGGTGAAAGAGAGCGAAACGAGAAGAAGGAGGGTGAAAGAGAGCGAAACGAGATGAAGGAGGGTGAAAGAGAGCGAAACGAGATGAAGGAGGGTGAAAGATAGCTAAACGAGAGGAAGGAGGGTGAAAGAGAGCGAAACGAGATGAAGGAGGGTGAAAGAGAGCGAAACGAGATGAAGGAGGGTGAAAGAGAGTGAAACGAGACGAAGGAGGGTGAAGGAGAGCGAAAGGAGTCGAAGGAGGGTGAAAGAGAGCGAAACGAGACGAAGGAGGGTGAAAGTGAGCAAAACGAGACGAAGGAGTGTAAAACAGAGCGAAACGAGACGAAGGAGTGTGCAAGAGAGCTAAACCAGACGAAGGAGGGTCAAAGAGAGCGAAACAAGACGGTAGAGGCTGAAACAGAGCGAAACGAGACGAAGGAGGGTGAAAGAGAGCGAAACGAGATGATGGAGTGTGAAAGAGAGCGAAACGAGAGGAAGGAGGGTGAAAGAGAGCGAAACGAGAAGAAGTAGGGTGAAAGAGAGCGAAACGAGATGAAGGAGGGCGGAAGAGAGTGAAACGAGACGAACGAGAGTGAAAGAGAGAGAAACGAGACGAAGGAGGGTGAAAGAGAGCGAAAGGAGACGAAGGAGGGTGTAAGAGAGCCAAACGAGACGAAGGAGGGTGAAAGAGAGCGAAAGGAGTCGAAGGAGGGTGAAAGAGAGCGAAACGAGATGATGGAGTGTGAAAGAGAGCGAAACGAGAGGAAGGAGGGTGAAAGAGAGCGAAACGAGAAGAAGGAGGGTGAAAGAGAGCGAAACGAGATGAAGGAGGGTGAAAGAGAGCGAAACGAGATGAAGGAGGGTGAAAGATAGCTAAACGAGAGGAAGGAGGGTGAAAGAGAGCGAAACGAGATGAAGGAGGGTGAAAGAGAGCGAAACGAGATGAAGGAGGGTGAAAGAGAGTGAAACGAGACGAAGGAGGGTGAAGGAGAGCGAAAGGAGTCGAAGGAGGGTGAAAGAGAGCGGAACGAGACGAAGGAGGGTGAAAGAGAACGAAACGAGACGAAGGAGGGTGAAAGAGAGTGAAACGAGACGAAGGAGGGTGAAAGAGGGCGAAACGAGACGAAGGCGGGTGGAACAGAGCGAAACAAGACGAAGGAGGGTGAAAGAGAGCGAAACGAGACGAAGGAGGGTGAAAGAGAGCTAAACGAGATGGTGGAGGGTGAAAAAGAGCGAAACGAGACGAAGGAGGGTGAAAGAGAGCGAAACAAGACGAAGGAGGGCGAAAGAGAGCGAAACGGGAGGAAGGAGGGTGAAAGAGAGCGAAACGAGAGGAAGGAGGGTGAAAGAGAGCGAAACGAGATGAAGGAGGGTGAAAGAGAGCGAAAGGAGATGAAGGAGGGTGTAAGAGAGCGAAACGAGACGAAGGAGGGTGAAAGAGAGCGAAAGGAGTCGAAGGAGGGTGAGAGAGAGTGGACCGAGACGAAGGAGGGTGAAAGAGAACGAAACGAGACGAAGGAGGGTGAAAGAGAGTGAAACGAGACGAAGGAGGGTGAAAGTGGGCGAAACGAGAAGAATTGGGTGAAAGAGAGCGAAACGAGACGAAGGAGTGTAAAACAGAGCGAAACGAGACGAAGGAGGGTGCAAGAGAGCTAAACCAGACGAAGGAGGGTCAAAGAGAGCGAAACAAGACGGTGGAGGCTGAAAGAGAGCGAAACGAGACGAAGGAGGGTGAAAGAGAGCGAAACGAGATGATGGAGTGTGAAAGAGAGTGAAACAAGATGAAGGAGGGTGAAAGAGAGCAAAACGAGATGAAGGAGGGAGAACGAGAGCGAAACGATATGAAGGAGGGTGAAAGAGAGCGAAACGAGACGAAGGAGGGTGAAAGAGAGCGAAACAAGATGAAGGAGGGCGAAAGAGAGCGAAACGAGAGGAAGGAGGGTGAAAGAGAGCGAAACGAGAGGAAGGAGGGTGAAAGAGAGCAAAACGAGATGAAGGAGGGTGAACGAGAGCGAAACGAGATGAAGGAGGGTGAAAGAGAGCGAAACGAGACGAAGGAGGCTGAAAGAGAGCGAAAGGAGTCGAAGGAGGCTGAAAGAGAGCGAAATGAGTCGAAGGAGGGTGAAAGAGAGCGGAACGAGACGAAGGAGGGTGAAAGAGAGCGAAACGAGACGAAGGAGGGTGAAAGAGAGCGAAACGAGATGAAGGAGGGTGAAAGGGAGCTAAACGAGACAGTGGAGGGTGAAAAAGAGCGAAACGAGACAAAGGAGGGTGAAAGAGATCGAAACAAGACAAAGGAGGGCGAAAGAGAGCGAAACGAGAGGAAGGAGGGTGAACGAGAGCGAAAGGAGATGAAGGAGGGTGTAAGAGAGCGAAACGAGACGAAGGAGGGTGAAAGAGAGCGAAAGGAGTCGAAGGAGGGTGAAAGAGAGCGGAACGAGACGAAGGAGGGTGAAAGAGAACGAAACGAGATGAAGGAGGGTGAAAGAGAGTGAAACGAGACGAAGGAGGGTGAAAGAGGGCGAAACGAGAAAAGGAGGATGAAAGAGAGCGAAACGAGACGAAGGAGGGTGAATGAGAGAGAAACGAGATGAAGGAGGGTCACAGAGAGCGAAACGAGACGAAGGAGGGTGAAAGAGAGTGAAACAAGATGAAGGAGGGTGAAAGAGAGCTAAACGAGACGGTGGAGGGTGAAAGAGAGCGAAACGAGACGAAGGAGGGTGAAAGAGAGCGAAACAAGATGAAGGAGGGCGAAAGAGAGCGAAACAAGAGGAAGGAGGGTGAAAGAGAGCAAAACGAGATGAAGGAGGGTGAACGAGAGCGAAACGAGATGAAGGAGGGTGAAAGAGAGCGAAACGAGACGAAGGAGGCTGAAAGAGAGCGAAAGGAGTCGAAGGAGGCTGAAAGAGAGCGAAAGGAGTCGAAGGAGGGTGAAAGAGAGCGGAACGAGACGAAGGAGGGTGAAAGAGAGCGAAACGAGACGAAGGAGGGTGAAAGAGAGCGAAACGAGATGAAGGAGGGTGAAAGGGAGCTAAACGAGACGGTGGAGGGTGAAAAAGAGCGAAACGAGACGAAGGAGGGTGAAAGAGAGCGAAACAAGACAAAGGAGGGCGAAAGAGAGTGAAACGAGAGGAAGGAGGGTGAAAGAGAGCGAAACAAGAGGAAGGAGGGTGAAAGAGAGCGAAACGAGATGAAGGAGGGTGAAAGAGAGCGAAAGGAGATGAAGGAGGGTGTAAGAGAGCGAAACGAGATGAAGGAGGGTGAAAGAGAGCGAAAGGAGTCGAAGGAGGGTGAAAGAGAGCGGAACGAGACGAAGGAGGGTGAAAGAGAACGAAACGAGATGAAGGAGGGTGAAAGAGAGTGAAACGAGACGAAGGAGGGTGAAGGAGGGCGAAACGAGATGAATTGGGTGAAAGAGAGCGAAAGGAGATGAAGGAGGGTGAAAGAGAGTGAAAGGAGTCGAAGGACGGTGAATGAGAGTGGAACGAGACGAAGGAGGGTGAAGGAGACCGAAACGAGACGAAGGAGGGTGAAAGAGAGCGAAACGAGACGAAGGTGGGTGAAAGAGAGCGAAACGAGAATAAGGAGGATGAAAGAGAGCGAAAGGAGTCGAAGGAGGGTGAAAGAGAGCGGAACGAGACGAAGGAGGGTGAAAGAGAGCGAAACGAGATGAAGGAGGGTGAAAGAGAGCGAAACGAGATGAAGGAGGGTGAAAGAGAGCTAACCGAGACGGTGGAGGGTGAAAAAGAGCGAAACGAGAGGAAGGAGGGTGAAAGAGAGCGAAAGGAGTCGAAGGAGGGTGGAAGAGAGCGGAACGAGACGAAGGAGGGTGAAAGTGAACGAAACGAGATGAAGGAGGGTGAAAGAGAGTGAAACGAGACGAAGGAGGGGGAAAGAGGGCGAAACGAGACGAAGGAGGGTGAAAGAGAGCGAAACGAGACGAAGGAGGGTGAAAGTGAGCAAAACGAGACGAAGGAGTGTAAAACAGAGCGAAACGAGACGAAGGAGTGTGCAAGAGAGCTAAACCAGACGAAGGAGGGTCAAAGAGAGCGAAACAAGACGGTAGAGGCTGAAACAGAGCGAAACGAGATGAAGGAGGGTGAAAGAGAGCGAAACGAGATGATGGAGTGTGAAAGAGAGCGAAACGAGAGGAAGGAGGGTGAAAGAGAGCGAAACGAGAAGAAGTAGGGTGAAAGAGAGCGAAACGAGATGAAGGAGGGCGGAAGAGAGTGAAACGAGACGAACGAGAGTGAAAGAGAGAGAAACGAGACGAAGGAGGGTGAAAGAGAGCGAAAGGAGACGAAGGAGGGTGTAAGAGAGCCAAACGAGACGAAGGAGGGTGAAAGAGAGCGAAAGGAGTCGAAGGAGGGTGAAAGAGAGTGGAACGAGACGAAGGAGGGTGAAAGAGACCAAAACGTGACGAAGGAGGGTGAAAGAGAGCGAAATGAGGCGAAGGAGGGTGAAAGAGAGCGAAACGAGAAGAAGGAGGGTGAAAGAGAGCGAAACGAAATGAAGGAGGGTCAAAGAGAGAGAAACGAAGCGAAGGAGGGTGAAAGAGAGCGAAACGCGATGAAGGAGGGTGAAAGAGAGCTAAACGAGATGAAGGAGGGTGAAAGAGAGCGAAAGGAGATGAAGGAGGGTGAAAGAGAGCGAAATGAGATGAAGGAGGGTGAAAGAGAGCGAAAGGAGTCGAAGGAGGGTGGAAGAGACCGAAACGAGACGAAGGAGGGTGAAAGAGAGCGAATCGAGACGATGGAGGGTGAAAGAGAGCGAAACGAGAGGAAGGAGGGTGAAAGAGAGCGAATCGAGACGAAGGAGGGTGAAAGAGAGCGAAACGAGATGAAGGAGGGTGGAAGAGAGCGAAACGAGACGAAAGAGGGTGAAAGAGAGAGAAACGAGACGAAGGAAGGTGAAAGAGAGCGAAACGAGACGAAGGAAGGTGAAAGAGAGCGAAACGAGACGAAGGAGGGCGAAAGAGAGCGAAACGAGAGGAAGGAGGGTGAAAGAGAGCTCAACGAGATGAAGGAGGGTGAAAGAGAGCGAAGCAAGACGATGGAGGGTGAAAGAGAGCGAAACGAGAGGAAGGAGGGTGAAAGAGAGCGAAACGAGACAAAGGAGGGTGAAACAGAGCGAAACGAGACGAGGAAAGGTGAAAGAGAGCGAAACGAGACGAAGGAGGGTGAAAGAGAGCGAAAGGAGATGAAGGACGCTGAAAGAGAGCAAAATGAGACGAAGGAGGGTGAAAGAGAGCGAAAGGAGTCGAAGGAGTGTGAAAGAGAGCGAAAGGAGTCGAAGGAGTGTGAAAGAGAGTGGAACGAGACGAAGGAGGGTGAAAGAGACCGAAACGAGACGAAGGAGGGTGAAAGAGAGCGAAACGAGACGAAGAAAGGTGAAAGAGAGCGAAACGAGACGAAGGAGGGTGAAAGAGAGCGAAAGGAGATGAAGGAGGGTGAAAGAGAGCGAAAGGAGTCGAAGGAGGGTGAAAGAGAGAGAAACGAGACGATGGAGGGTGAAAGAGAGCGAAACGAGAGGAAGGAGGGTGAAAGAGAGCGAAACGAGACAAAGGAGGGTGAAAGAGAGCGAAACGAGACGAGGAAAGGTGAAAGAGAGCGAGACGAGACGAAGGAGGGTGAAAGAGAGCGAAAGGAGATGAAGGACGGTGAAAGAGAGCAAAATGAGACGAAGGAGGGTGAAAGAGAGCGAAAGGAGTCGAAGGAGTGTGAAAGAGAGCGAAAGGAGTCGAAGGAGTGTGAAAGAGAGTGGAACGAGACGAAGGAGGGTGAAAGAGACCGAAACGAGACGAAGGAGGGTGAAAGAGAGTGAAAAGAGACGAAGAAAGGTGAAAGAGAGCGAAACGAGACGAAGGAGGGTGAAAGAGAGCGAAAGGAGATGAAGGAGGGTGAAAGAGAGCGAAAGGAGTCGAAGGAGGGTGAAAGAGAGCGAAACGAGACGAAGGAGGGTGAAAGAGAGCGAAAAGAGAAGAAGGAGGGTGAAAGAGAGCGAAATGAGACGAAGGAGGGTGAAAGAGAGCGAAAGGAGTCGAAGGAGGGTGAAAGAGAGTGGAACGAGACGAAGGAGGGTGAAAGAGACCAAAACGTGACGAAGGAGGGTGAAAGAAAGCGAAATGAGACGAAGGAGGGTGAAAGAGAGCGAAACGAGAAGAAGGAGGGTGAAAGAGAGCGAAACGAAATGAAGGAGGGTCAAAGAGAGAGAAACGAAGCGAAGGAGGGTGAAAGAGAGCGAAACGCGATGAAGGAGGGTGAAAGAGAGCTAAACGAGATGAAGGAGGGTGAAAGAGAGCGAAAGGAGATGAAGGAGGGTGAAAGAGAACGAAATGAGATGAAGGAGGGTGAAAGAGAGCGAAAGGAGTCGAAGGAGGGTGGAAGAGACCGAAACGAGACGAAGGAGGGTGAAAGAGAGCGAATCGAGACGATGGAGGGTGAAAGAGAGCGAAACGAGAGGAAGGAGGGTGAAAGAGAGCGAATCGAGACGAAGGAGGGTGAAAGAGAGCGAAACGAGATGAAGGAGGGTGGAAGAGAGCGAAACGAGACGAAAGAGGGTGAAAGAGAGAGAAACGAGACGAAGGAAGGTGAAAGAGAGCGAAACGAGACGAAGGAAGGTGAAAGAGAGCGAAACGAGACAAAGGAGGGTGAAAGGGAGCGAAACGAGATGAAGGAGGGTGAAAGAGAGCGAAACGAGATGAAGGAGGGTGAAAGAGAGCGAAACGAGACGAAGGAGGGTGAAAGAGGGCGAAACGAGACGAAGGCGGGTGGAACAGAGCGAAACAAGACAAAAGAAGGGTGAAAGAGAGCAAAACGAGACGAAGGAGGGTGAAAGAGGGCGAAGCGAGACGAAGGAGCATGAAAGAGAGCGAAACGAGATGAAGGAGGGTAAAAGAGAGCGAAACGAGACGAAAGAGTGTAAAAGAGAGTGAAACGAGACGAAGGATGGTGAAAGAGAGCGAATCGAGACGAAGGAGGGTGAAAGAGATCAAAACGATACGAATGAGTGTAAAACAGAGCGAAACGAGACGAAGGAGGGTGCAAGAGAGCTAAACGAGACGAAGGAGGGTGAAAGAGAGCGAAACAAGACGGTGGAGGGTGAAAGAGAGCGAAACGAGACGAAGGAGGGTGAAAGAGAGCGAATCGAGACGATGGAGGGTGAAAGAGAGCGAAACAAGAGGAAGGAGGGTGAAAGAGAGCGAAACGAGACGAAGGAGGGTGAAAGAGAGCGAAACGAGATGAAGGAGGGTGGAAGAGAGCGAAACGAGACGAAGGAGGGTGAAAGAGAGAGAAACGAGACGAAGGAAGGTGAAAGAGAGCGAAACGAGACGAAGGAAGGTGAAAGAGAGCGAAACGAGACAAAGGAGGGTGAAAGGGAGCGAAACGAGATGAAGGAGGGTGAAAGAGAGCGAAAGGAGTCGAAGGAGGGTGAAAGAGAGTGGAACGAGACGAAGGAGGGTGAAAGAGAGCGAATCGAGACGATGGAGGGTGAAAGAGAGTGAAACGAGAGGAAGGAGGGTGAAAGAGAGCGAATCGAGACGAAGGAGGGTGAAAGAGAGCGAAACGAGATGAAGGAGGGTGGAAGAGAGCGAAACGAGACGAAAGAGGGTGAAAGAGCGAGAAACGAGACGAAGGAAGGTGAAAGAGAGCGAAACGAGACGAAGGAAGGTGAAAGAGAGCGAAACGAGACAAAGGAGGGTGAAAGGGAGCGAAACGAGATGAAGGAGGGTGAAAGAGAGCGAAACGAGATGAAGGAGGGTGAAAGAGAGCGAAACGAGACGAAGGAGGGTGAAAGAGGGCGAAACGAGACGAAGGCGGGTGGAACAGAGCGAAACAAGACAAAAGAAGGGTGAAAGAGAGCAAAACGAGACGAAGGAGGGTGAAAGAGGGCGAAGCGAGACGAAGGAGCATGAAAGAGAGCGAAACGAGATGAAGGAGGGTAAAAGAGAGCGAAACGAGACGAAAGAGTGTAAAAGAGAGTGAAACGAGACGAAGGATGGTGAAAGAGAGCGAATCGAGACGAAGGAGGGTGAAAGAGATCAAAACGATACGAATGAGTGTAAAACAGAGCGAAACGAGACGAAGGAGGGTGCAAGAGAGCTAAACGAGACGAAGGAGGGTCAAAGAGAGCGAAACAAGACGGTGGAGGGTGAAAGAGAGCGAAACGAGACGAAGGAGGGTGAAAGAGAGCGAATCGAGACGATGGAGGGTGAAAGAGAGCGAAACAAGAGGAAGGAGGGTGAAAGAGAGCGAAACGAGACGAAGGAGGGTGAAAGAGAGCGAAACGAGATGAAGGAGGGTGGAAGAGAGCGAAACGAGACGAAGGAGGGTGAAAGAGAGAGAAACGAGACGAAGGAAGGTGAAAGAGAGCGAAACGAGACGAAGGAAGGTGAAAGAGAGCGAAACGAGACAAAGGAGGGTGAAAGGGAGCGAAACGAGATGAAGGAGGGTGAAAGAGAGCGAAAGGAGTCGAAGGAGGGTGAAAGAGAGTGGAACGAGACGAAGGAGGGTGAAAGAGAGCGAATCGAGACGATGGAGGGTGAAAGAGAGCGAAACGAGAGGAAGGAGGGTGAAAGAGAGCGAATCGAGACGAAGGAGGGTGAAAGAGAGCGAAACGAGATGAAGGAGGGTGGAAGAGAGCGAAACGAGACGAAAGAGGGTGAAAGAGAGAGAAACGAGACGAAGGAAGGTGAAAGAGAGCGAAACGAGACGAAGGAAGGTGAAAGAGAGCGAAACGAGACAAAGGAGGGTGAAAGGGAGCGAAACGAGATGAAGGAGGGTGAAAGAGAGCGAAACGAGATGAAGGAGGGTGAAAGAGAGCGAAACGAGACGAAGGAGGGTGAAAGAGGGCGAAACGAGACGAAGGCGGGTGGAACAGAGCGAAACAAGACAAAAGAAGGGTGAAAGAGAGCAAAACGAGACGAAGGAGGGTGAAAGAGGGCGAAGCGAGACGAAGGAGCATGAAAGAGAGCGAAACGAGATGAAGGAGGGTAAAAGAGAGCGAAACGAGACGAAAGAGTGTAAAAGAGAGTGAAACGAGACGAAGGATGGTGAAAGAGAGCGAATCGAGACGAAGGAGGGTGAAAGAGATCAAAACGATACGAATGAGTGTAAAATAGAGCGAAACGAGACGAAGGAGGGTGCAAGAGAGCTAAACGAGACGAAGGAGGGTCAAAGAGAGCGAAACAAGACGGTGGAGGGTGAAAGAGAGCGAAACGAGACGAAGGAGGGTGAAAGAGAGCGAATCGAGACGATGGAGGGTGAAAGAGAGCGAAACGAGAGGAAGGAGGGTGAAAGAGAGCGAAACGAGACGAAGGAGGGTGAAAGAGAGCGAAACGAGATGAAGGAGGGTGGAAGAGAGCGAAACGAGACGAAGGAGGGTGAAAGAGAGAGAAACGAGACGAAGGAAGGTGAAAGAGAGCGAAACGAGACGAAGGAAGGTGAAAGAGAGCGAAACGAGACAAAGGAGGGTGAAAGGGAGCGAAACGAGATGAAGGAGGGTGAAAGAGAGCGAAAGGAGTCGAAGGAGGGTGAAAGAGAGTGGAACGAGACGAAGGAGGGTGAAAGAGACCGAAACGAGACGGTGGAGGGTGAAAGAGAGCGAAACGAGACGAAGGACGGTGAAAGAGAGCGAAACAAGATGAAGGAGGGCGAAAGAGAGCGAAACGAGAGGAACGAGGGTGAAAGTGAGCGAAACGAGATGAAGGAGGGTGAAAGAGAGCGAAACGAGACAAAGGAGGGCGAAAGAGAGCGAAACGAGATGAAGGAGGTAAGAAGAGAGCGAAACGAGACGAAGGAGGGTGAAAGAGAGAGAAACGAGACGAAGGAAGGTGAAAGAGAGCGAAACGAGAGGAAGGAGGGTGAAAGAGAGCGAAACGAGACGAAGGAGGGTGAAAGAGAGCGAAACGAGATGAAGGAGGGTGAAAGAGAGCGAAACGAGACGAAGGAGGGTGAAAGAGAGAGAAACGAGACGAAGGAAGGTGAAAGAGAGCGAAACGAGACGAAGGAAGGTGAAAGAGAGCGAAACGAGACAAAGGAGGGTGAAAGGGAGCGAAACGAGATGAAGGAGGGTGAAAGAGAGCGAAAGGAGTCGAAGGAGGGTGAAAGAGAGTGGAACGAGACGAAGGAGGGTGAAAGAGACCGAAACGAGACGGTGGAGGGTGAAAGAGAGCGAAACGAGACGAAGGACGGTGAAAGAGAGCGAAACAAGATGAAGGAGGGCGAAAGAGAGCGAAACGAGAGGAACGAGGGTGAAAGTGAGCGAAACGAGATGAAGGAGGGTGAAAGAGAGCGAAACGAGACAAAGGAGGGCGAAAGAGAGCGAAACGAGATGAAGGAGGGTGGAAGAGAGCGAAACGAGACGAAGGAGGGTGAAAGAGAGAGAAACGAGACGAAGGAAGGTGAAAGAGAGCGAAACGAGACGAAGGAAGGAGAAAGAGAGCGAAACGAGACAAAGGAGGGTGAAAGGGAGCGAAACGAGATGAAGGAGGGTGAAAGAGAGCGAAAGGAGTCGAAGGAGGGTGAAAGAGAGTGGAACGAGACGAAGGAGGGTGAAAGAGACCGAAACGAGACGGTGGAGGGTGAAAGAGAGCGAAACGAGACGAAGGACGGTGAAAGAGAGCGAAACAAGTTGAAGGAGGGCGAAAGAGAGCAAAACGAGAGGAACGAGGGTGAAAGTGAGCGAAACGAGACGAAGGAGGGCGAAAGAGAGCGAAACGAGAGGAAGGAGGGTGAAAGAGAGCTCAACGAGATGTAGGAGGGTGAAAGAGAGCGAAACAAGACGATGGAGGGTGAAAGAGAGCGAAACGTGAGGAAGGAGGGTGAAAGAGAGCGAAACGAGACAAAGGAGGGTGAAAGAGAGCGAAACGAGATGAAGGAGGGTGAAAGAGAGCGAAACGAGACGAAGAAAGGTGAAAGAGAGCGAAACGAGACGAAGGAGGGTGAAAGAGAGCAAAAGGAGATGAAGGACGGTGAAAGAGAGCGAAAGGAGTCAAAGGAGGGTGAAAGAGAGCGAAACGAGAAGAAGGAGGGTGAAAGAGAGCGAAATGAGACGAAGGAGGGTGAAAGAGAGTGAAATGAACGAAGGAGGGTGAAAGAGAGCGAAACGAGAAGAAGGAGGGTGAAAGAGAGCGAAATGAGACGAAGGAGGGTGAAAGAGAGCGAAACGAAATGAAGGAGGGTCAAAGAGAGCGAAACGAGACGAAGGAGGGTGAAAGAGAGCGAAACGCGATGAAGGAGGGTGAAAGAGAGCTAAACGAGATGAAGGAGAGTGAAAGAGAGCTAAACGAGACGAAGGAGGGTGAAAGAGAGCGAATGGAGATGAAGGAGGGTGAAAGAGAGCGAAATGAGATGAAGGAGGGTGAAAGAGAGCGAAAGGAGTCGAAGGAGGGTGAAAGAGAGTGGAACGAGACGAAGGAGGGTGAAAGAGACCGAAACGAGACGGTGGAGGTTGAAGGAGAGCGAAACGAGACGAAGGACGGTGAAAGAGAGCAAAACAAGACGAAGGAGTGTAAAACAGAGCGAAACGAGACAAAGGAGGGTGCAAGAGAGATAAACGAGACGAAGGAGGGTCAAAGAGAGCGAAACAAGACGGTGGAGCGTGAAAGAGAGCGAAACGAGACGAAGGAGGTTGAAAGAGATCAAAATGATACGAAGGGGTGTAAAACAGAGCGAAACGAGATGAAGGAGGGTGCAAGAGTTCTAAACAAGACGAAGGAGGGTGGAACAGAGCGAAACAAGACAAAAGAAGGGTGAAAGAGAGCAAAACGAGATGAAGGAGGGTGAAAGAGGGCGAAGCGAGGCGAAGGAGCATGAAAGAGAGCGAAACGAGATGAAGGAGGGTGAAAGAGAGCGAATCGAGACGATGGAGGGTGAAAGAGAGCGAAACGAGAGGAAGGAGGGTGAAAGAGAGCGAAACGAGACGAAGGAGGGTGAAAGAGAGCGAAACGAGATGAAGGAGGGTGAAAGAGAGCAAAACGAGACGAAGGAGGGTGAAAGAGGGCGAAACGAGATGAAGGCGGGTGGCACAGAGCGAAACAAGACAAAAGAAGGGTGAAAGAGAGCAAAACAAGACGAAGGAGGGTGAAAGAGGGCGAAGCGAGACGAAGGAGCATGAAAGAGAGCGAAAAGAGATGAAGGAGGGTAAAAGAAATCAAAACGATACGAAGGAGTGTAAAGCAGAGCGAAACGAGACGAACGAGGGTGCAAGAGAGCTAAACGAGACGAAGGAGGGTCAAAGAGAGCGAAACAAGACGGTGGAGGGTGAAAGAGGGCGAAACGAGTCGAAGGCGGGTGGAACAGAGCGAAACAAGACAAAAGAAGGGTGAAAGAGAGCAAAACGAGACGAAGGAGGGTGAAAGAGGGCGAAGCGAGACAAAGGAGCATGAAAGAGAGCGAAACGAGATGAAGGAGGGTAAAAGAGAACGAAACGAGACGAAAGAGTGTAAAAGAGAGCGAAACGAGACGAAGGAGGGTGAAAGAGAGCGAAACGAGACGAAGGAGGGTGAAAGAGATCAAAACGATACAAAGGAGTGTAAAACAGAGCGAAACGAGACGAAGGAGGGTGCAAGAGAGCTAAACGAGACGAAGGAGTGTCAAAGAGAACGAAACAAGACGGTGGAGGGTGAAAGAGAGCGAAACGAGACGAAGGAGGGTGAAAGAGAGCGAATCGAGACGATGGAGGGTGAAAGAGAGCGAAACGAGAGGAAGGAGGGTGAAAGAGAGCGAAACGAGACGAAGGAGGGTGAAGGAGAGCGAAACGAGATGAAGGAGGGTGAAAGAGAGCAAAACGAGACGAAGGAGGGTGAAAGAGGCCGAAACGAGATGAAGGCGGGTGGCACAGAGCGAAACAAGACAAAAGAAGGGTGAAAGAGAGCAAAACAAGACGAAGGAGGGTGAAAGAGGGCGAAGCGAGACGAAGGAGCATGAAAGAGAGCGAAACGAGATGAAGGAGGGTAAAAGAGAGCGAAACGAGACGAAAGAGTGTAAAAGAGAGCGAAACGAGACGAAGGAGGGTGAAAGAGAGCGAATCGAGACGAAGGAGGGTGAAAGAAATCAAAACGATACGAAGGAGTGTAAAACAGAGCGAAACAAGACGAAGGAGGGTGCAAGAGAGCTAAACGAGACGAAGGAGGGTCAAAGAGAGTGAAACAAGACGGTGGAGGGTGAAAGAGGGCGAAACGAGTCGAAGGCGGGTGGAACAGAGCGAAACAAGACAAAAGAAGGGTGAAAGAGAGCAAAACGAGACGAAGGAGGGTGAAAGAGGGCGAAGCGAGACAAAGGAGCATGAAAGAGAGCGAAACGAGATGAAGGAGGGTAAAAGAGAACGAAACGAGACGAAAGAGTGTAAAAGAGAGCGAAACGAGACGAAGGAGGGTGAAAGAGAGCGAAACGAGACGAAGGAGGGTGAAAGAGATCAAAACGATACAAAGGAGTGTAAAACAGAGCGAAACGAGACGAAGGAGGGTGCAAGAGAGCTAAACGAGACGAAGGAGTGTCAAAGAGAGCGAAACAAGACGGTGGAGGGTGAAAGAGAGCGAAACGAGACGAAGGAGGGTGAAAGAGAGCGAATCGAGACGATGGAGGGTGAAAGAGAGCGAAACGAGAGGAAGGAGGGTGAAAGAGAGCGAAACGAGACGAAGGAGGGTGAAGGAGAGCGAAACGAGATGAAGGAGGGTGGAAGAGAGCGAAACGAGACGAAGGAGGGTGAAAGAGAGAGAAACGAGACGAAGGAAGGTGAAAGAGAGCGAAACGAGACGAAGGAACGTGAAAGAGAGCGAAACGAGACAAAGGAGGGTGAAAGGGAGCGAAACGAGATGAAGGAGGGTGAAAGAGAGCGAAAGGAGTCGAAGGAGGGTGAAAGAGAGTGGAACGAGACGAAGGAGGGTGAAAGAGACCGAAACGAGACGGTGGAGGGTGATAGAGAGCGAAACGAGACGAAGGACGGTGAAAGAGAGCGAAACAAGACGAAGGAGGGCGAAAGAGAGCGAAACGAGAGGAACGAGGGTGAAAGTGAGCGAAACGAGATGAAGGAGGGTGAAAGAGAGCGAAACGAGACGAAGGAGGGCGAGAGAGAGCGAAACGAGAGGAAGGAGTGTGAAAGAGAGCTCAATGAGATGAAGGAGGGTGAAAGAGAGCGAAACAAGACGATGGAGGGTGAAAGAGAGCGAAACGAGAGGAAGGAGGGTGAAAGAGAGCGAAACGAGAAAAAGGAGGGTGAAAGAGAGCGAAACGAGACGAAGGAGGTTGAAAGAGAGCGAAACGAGACGAAGAAAGGTGAAAGAGAGCGAAACGAGACGAAGGAGGGTGAAAGAGAGCGAAAGGAGATGAAGGACGGTGATAGAGAGCAAAATGAGACGAAGGAGGGTGAAAGAGAGCGAAAGGAGTCGATGGAGTGTGAAAGAGAGTGGAACGAGACGAAGGAGGGTGAAAGAGACCGAAACGAGACGAAGGACTGTGAAAGAGAGCGAAACGAGATGAAGAAGGGTGAAAGAGAGCGAAACGAGACGAAGGAGGGTGAAAGAGAGCGAAAGGAGATGAAGGAGGGTGAAAGAGAGCGAAAGGAGTCGAAGGAGGGTGAAAGAGAGTGGAACGAGACGAAGGAGGGTGAAGGAGAACGAAACGAGACGAATGAGGGTGAAAGAGAGCGAAACGAGACGAAGGAGGGTGAAAGCGAGCGAAACGAGAAGAAGGAGGGTGAAAGAGAGCGAAACGAGATGAAGGAGGGTGAAAGAGAGTGGAACGAGACGAAGGAGGGTGAAAGAGACCGGAACGAGACGGTGGAGGTTGAAGGAGAGCGATACGAGACGAAGGACGGTGAAAGAGAGCAAAACAAGACGAAGGAGTGTAAAACAGAGCGAAACGAGACAAAGGAGGGTGCAAGAGAGATAAACGAGACGAAGCAGGGTCAAAGAGAGCGAAACAAGACGGTGGAGCGTGAAAGAGAGCGAAACGAGACGAAGGAGGTTGAAAGAGATCAAAACGATACGAAGGAGTGTAAAACAGAGCGAAACGAGATGAAGGAGGGTGCAAGAGTGCTAAACAAGACGAAGGAGGGTGGAACAGAGCGAAACAAGACAAAAGAAGGGTGAAAGAGAGCAAAACGAGATGAAGGAGGGTGAAAGAGGGCGAAGCGAGGCGAAGGAGCATGAAAGAGAGCGAAACGAGATGAAGGAGGGTGAAAGAGAGCGAATCGAGACGATGGAGGGTGAAAGAGAGCGAAACGAGAGGATGGAGGGTGAAAGAGAGCGAAACGAGACGAAGGAGGGTGAAAGAGAGCGAAACGAGATGAAGGAGGGTGAAAGAGAGCAAAACGAGACGAAGGAGGGTGAAAGAGGGCGAAACGAGATGAAGGCGGGTGGCACAGAGCGAAACAAGACAAAAGAAGGGTGAAAGAGAGCAAAACAAGACGAAGGAGGGTGAAAGAGGGCGAAGCGAGACGAAGGAGCATGAAAGAGAGCGAAACGAGATGAAGGAGGGTAAAAGAGAGCGAAACGAGACGAAAGAGTGTAAAAGAGAGCGAAACGAGACGAAGGAGGGTGAAAGAGAGCGAATCGAGACGAAGGAGGGTGAAAGAAATCAAAACGATACGAAGGAGTGTAAAACAGAGCGAAACGAGACGAAGGAGGGTGCAAGAGAGCTAAACGAGACGAAGGAGGGTCAAAGAGAGCGAAACAAGACGGTGGAGGGTGAAAGAGGGCGAAACGAGACGAAGGCGGGTGGAACAGAGCGAAACAAGACAAAAGAAGGGTGAAAGAGAGCAAAACGAGACGAAGGAGGGTGAAAGAGGGCGAAGCGAGACAAAGGAGCATGAAAGAGAGCGAAACGAGATGAAGGAGGGTAAAAGAGAACGAAACGAGACGAAAGAGTGTAAAAGAGAGCGAAATGAGACGAAGGAGGGTGAAAGAGAGCGAAACGAGACGAAGGAGGGTGAAAGAGATCAAAACGATACAAAGGAGTGTAAAACAGAGCGAAACGAGACGAAGGAGGGTGCAAGAGAGCTAAACGAGACGAAGGAGTGTCAAAGAGAGCGAAACAAGACGGTGGAGGCTGAAAGAGTGCGAAACGAGACGAAGGAGGGTGAAAGAGAGCGAATCGAGGCGATGGAGGGTGAAAGAGAGCGAAACGAGAGGAAGGAGGGTGAAAGAGAGCGAAACGAGACGAAGGAGGGTGAAGGAGAGCGAAACGAGATGAAGGAGGTTGAAAGAGATCAAAACGATACGAAGGAGTGTAAAACAGAGCGAAACGAGATGAAGGAGGGTGCAAGAGTGCTAAACAAGACGAAGGAGGGTGGAACAGAGCGAAACAAGACAAAAGAAGGGTGAAAGAGAGCAAAACGAGATGAAGGAGGGTGAAAGAGGGCGAAGCGAGGCGAAGGAGCATGAAAGAGAGCGAAACGAGATGAAGGAGGGTGAAAGAGAGCGAATCGAGACGATGGAGGGTGAAAGAGAGCGAAACGAGAGGATGGAGGGTGAAAGAGAGCGAAACGAGACGAAGGAGGGTGAAAGAGAGCGAAACGAGATGAAGGAGGGTGAAAGAGAGCAAAACGAGACGAAGGAGGGTGAAAGAGGGCGAAACGAGATGAAGGCGGGTGGCACAGAGCGAAACAAGACAAAAGAAGGGTGAAAGAGAGCAAAACAAGACGAAGGAGGGTGAAAGAGGGCGAAGCGAGACGAAGGAGCATGAAAGAGAGCGAAACGAGATGAAGGAGGGTAAAAGAGAGCGAAACGAGACGAAAGAGTGTAAAAGAGAGCGAAACGAGACGAAGGAGGGTGAAAGAGAGCGAATCGAGACGAAGGAGGGTGAAAGAAATCAAAACGATACGAAGGAGTGTAAAACAGAGCGAAACGAGACGAAGGAGGGTGCAAGAGAGCTAAACGAGACGAAGGAGGGTCAAAGAGAGCGAAACAAGACGGTGGAGGGTGAAAGAGGGCGAAACGAGACGAAGGCGGGTGGAACAGAGCGAAACAAGACAAAAGAAGGGTGAAAGAGAGCAAAACGAGACGAAGGAGGGTGAAAGAGGGTGAAGCGAGACAAAGGAGCATGAAAGAGAGCGAAACGAGATGAAGGAGGGTAAAAGAGAACGAAACGAGACGAAAGAGTGTAAAAGAGAGCGAAACGAGACGAAGGAGGGTGAAAGAGAGCGAAACGAGACGAAGGAGGGTGAAAGAGATCAAAACGATACAAAGGAGTGTAAAACAGAGCGAAACGAGACGAAGGAGGGTGCAAGAGAGCTAAACGAGACGAAGGAGTGTCAAAGAGAGCGAAACAAGACGGTGGAGGGTGAAAGAGTGCGAAACGAGACGAAGGAGGGTGAAAGAGAGCGAATCGAGGCGATGGAGGGTGAAAGAGAGCGAAACGAGAGGAAGGAGGGTGAAAGAGAGCGAAACGAGACGAAGGAGGGTGAAGGAGAGCGAAACGAGACGAAGGAGGGTGGAAGAGAGCCAAACGAGACGAAGGAGGGTGAAAGAGAGAGAAACGAGACGAAGGAAGGTGAAAGAGAGCGAAACGAGACGAAGGAAGGTGAAAGAGAGCGAAACGAGACAAAGGAGGGTGAAAGGGAGCGAAACGAGATGAAGGAGGGTGAAAGAGAGCCAAAGGAGTCGAAGGAGGGTGAAAGAGAGTGGAACGAGACGAAGGAGGGTGAAAGAGACCGAAACGAGACGGTGGAGGGTGATGGAGAGCGAAACGAGACGAAGGACGGTGAAAGAGAGCGAAACAAGACGAAGGAGGGCGAAAGAGAGCGAAACGAGAGGAAGGAGGGTGAAAGAGAGCGAAACGAGAAAAAGGAGGGTGAAAGAGAGCGAAACGAGACGAAGGAGGTTGAAAGAGAGCGAAACGAGACGAAGAAAGGTGAAAGAGAGCGAAACGAGACGAAGGAGGGTGAAAGAGAGCGAAAGGAGATGAAGGAGGGTGAAAGAGAGCAAAATGAGACGAAGGAGGGTGAAAGAGAGCGAAAGGAGTCGATGGAGTGTGAAACAGAGTGGAACGAGACGAAGGAGGGTGAAAGAGACCGAAACGAGACGAAGGAGGGTGAAAGAGAGCGAAACGAGATGAAGAAGGGTGAAAGAGAGCGAAACGAGACGAAGGAGGGTGAAAGAGAGCGAAAGGAGATGAAGGAGGGTGAAAGAGAGCAAAAGGAGTCGAAGGAGGGTGAAAGGGAGTGGAACGAGACGAAGGAGGGTGAAGGAGAACGAAACGAGACGAATGAGGGTGAAAGAGAGCGAAACGAGTCGAAGGAGGGTGAAAGCGAGCGAAACGAGAAGAAGGAGGGTGAAAGAGAGCGAAACGAGATGAAGGAGGGAGAAAGAGAGCGAAACGAGATGAAGGAGGGTCAAAGAGAGCGAAACGAGACGAAGGAGGGTGAAAGAGAGCGAAACGAGAGGAAGGAGGGTGAAAGAGAGCGAAACGAGACGAAGGAGGGTGAAAGAGAGCGAATCGAGACGATGGAGGGTGAAAGAGAGCGAAACGAGACGAAGGAGGGTGAAAGAGAGCGAAACGAGACGAAGGAGGGTGAAAGAGAGCGAAACGAGATGAAGGAGGGTGGAAGAGAGCGAAACGAGACGAAGGAGGGTGAAAGAGAGAGAAATGAGACGAAGGAAGGTGAAAGAGAGCGAAACGAGACGAAGGAAGGTGAAAGAGAGCGAAACGAGACAAAGGAGGGTGAAAGGGAGCGAAACGAGATGAAGAAGGGTGAAAGAGAGCGAAAGGAGTCGAAGGAGGGTGAAAGAGAGTGGAAGAAGACGAAGGAGGGCGAAAGAGAGCGAAACGAGAGGAACGAGGGTGAAAGTGAGCGAAACGAGATGAAGGAGGGTGAAAGAGAGCGAAACGAGACGAAGGAGGGCGAAACAGAGCGAAACGAGAGGAAGGAGGGTGAAAGAGAGCTCAACGAGATGAAGGAGGGTGAAAGAGAGCGAAACAAGACGATGGAGGGTGAAAGAGAGCGAAACGAGAGGAAGGAGGGTGAAAGAGTGCGAAACGAGACGAAGGAGGGTGAATGAGAGCAAAACGAGACGAAGAAAGGTGAAAGAGAGCGAAACGAGATGAAGGAGGGTGAAAGAGAGCGAAAGGAGATGAAGGACGGTGAAAGAGAGCAAAATGAGACGAAGGAGGGTGAAAGAGATCGAAAGGAGTCGAAGGAGTGTGAAAGAGAGTGGAACGAGACGAAGGAGGGTGACAGAGACCGAAACGAGACGAAGGAGGGTGAAAGAGAGCGAAACGAGACGAAGAAAGGTGTAAGAGAGCGAAACGAGACGAAGGAGGGTGAAAGAGAGCGAAAGGAGATGAAGGAGGGTGAAAGAGAGCGAAAGGAGTCGAAGGAGGGTGAAAGAGAGCGAAACGAGACGAAGGAGGGTGAAAGAGAGCGAAACAAGAAGAAGGAGGGTGAAAGAGAGCGAAATGAGACGAAGGAGGGTGAAAGAGAGCGAAAGGAGTCGAAGGAGGGTGAAAGAGAGTGGAACGAGACGAAGGAGGGTGAAAGAGACCAAAACGAGACGAAGGAGGGTGAAAGAGAGCGAAATGAGACGAAGGAGGGTGAAAGAGAGCGAAACGAGAAGAAGGAGGGTGAAAGAGAGCGAAATGAGACGAAGGAGGGTGAAAGAGAGCGAAACGAAATGAAGGAGGGTCAAAGAGAGCGAAACGAGACGAAGGAGGGTGAAAGAGAGCGAAACGCGATGAAGGAGGGTGAAAGAGAGCTAAACGAGATGAAGGAGAGTGAAAGAGAGCTAAACGAGATGAAGGAGGGTGAAAGAGAGCGAAAGGAGATGAAGGAGTGTGAAAGAGAGCGAAATGAGATGAAGGAGGGTGAAAGAGAGCGAAAGGAGTCGAAGGAGGGTGAAAGAGAGTGGAACGAGACGAAGGAGGGTGAAAGAGACCGAAACGAGACGGTGGAGGGTGAAGGAGAGCGAAACGAGATGAAGGACGGTGAAAGAGATCGAAACAAGACGAAGGAGTGTAAAACAGAGCGAAACGAGACAAAGGAGGGTGCAAGAGAGATAAACGAGACGAAGGAGGGTCAAAGAGAGCGAAACAAGACGGTGGAGCGTGAAAGAGAGCGAAACGAGACGAAGGAGGTTGAAAGAGATCAAAACGATACGAAGGAGTGTAAAACAGAGCGAAACGAGATGAAGGAGGGTGCAAGAGTGCTAAACGAGACGAAGGAGGGTCAAAGAGAGCGAAAAAAGACGGTGGAGGGTGAAAGAGAGCGAAACGAGACGAAGGAGGGTGAAAGAGAGCGAATCGAGACGATGGAGTGTGAAAGAGAGCGAAACGAGAGGAAGGAGGGTGAAAGAGAGCGAAACGAGATGAAGGAGGGTGGAAGAGAGCGAAACGAGATGAAGGAGGGTGGAAGAGAGAGAAACGAGACGAAGGAAGGTGAAAGAGAGCGAAACGAGACGAAGGAAGGTGAAAGAGAGCAAAACGAGACAAAGGAGGGTGAAAGGGAGCGAAACGTGATGAAGGAGGGTGAAAGAGAGCGAAAGGAGTCGAAGGAGGGTGAAAGAGAGTGGAACGAGACGAAGGAGGGTGAAAGAGACCGAAACGAGACGGTGGAGGGTGATAGAGAGCGAAACGAGACGAAGGACGGTGAAAGAGAGCGAAACAAGACGAAGGAGGGCGAAAGAGAGTGAAACGAGAGGAACGAGGGTGAAAGTGAGCGAAACGAGATGAAGGCGGGTGAAAGAGAGCGAAATGAGACGAAGGAGGGCGAAAGAGAGCGAAACGAGAGGAAGGAGTGTGAAAGAGAGCTCAATGAGATGAAGGAGGGTGAAAGAGAGCGAAACAAGACGATGGAGGGTGAAAGAGAGCGAAACGAGAGGAAGGAGGGTGAAAGAGAGCGAAACGAGAAAAAGGAGGGTGAAAGAGAGCGAAACGAGACGAAGGAGGTTGAAAGAGAGCGAAACGAGACGAAGGCGGGTGAAAGAGAGCGAAACGAGACGAAGGAGGGTGAAAGAGAGCGAAAGGAGATGAAGGACGGTGAAAGAGAGCAAAATGAGACGAAGGAGGGTGAAAGAGAGCGAAAGGAGTCGATGGAGTGTGAAAGAGAGTGGAACGAGACGAAGGAGGGTGAAATTGACCGAAACGAGACGAAGGAGGGTGAAAGAGAGCGAAACGAGACGAAGAAGGGTGAAAGAGAGCGAAACGAGACAAAGGAGGGTGAAAGAGAGCGAAAGGAGATGAAGGAGGGTGAAAGAGAGCGAAAGGAGTCGAAGGAGGGTGAAAGAGAGTGGAACGAGACGAAGGAGGGTGAAGGAGAACGAAACGAGACGAATGAGGGTGAAAGAGAGCGAAACGAGATGAAGGAGGGTGAAAGCGAGCGAAACGAGAAGAAGGATGGTGAAAGAGAGCGAAACGAGATGAAGGAGGGTGAAAGAGAGCGAAACGAGATGAAGGAGGGTCAAAGAGAGCGAAACGAGACGAAGGAGTGTGAAAGAGAGCGAAACGAGATGAAGGAGGGTGAAAGAGAGCTAAACGAGACGAAGGAGGGTCACAGAGTGCGAAACGAGACGATGGAGGGTGAAAGAGAGCGAAACGAGAGGAAGGAGGGTGAAAGAGAGCGAAACGAGACGAAGGAGGGTGAAAGAGAGCGAAACGAGATGAAGGAGGGTGAAAGAGAGCGAAACGAGACGAAGGAGGGTGAAAGAGGGCGAAATGAGATGAAGGCGGGTGGCACAGAGCGAAACAAGACAAAAGAAGGATGAAAGAGAGCAAAACGAGACGAAGGAGGGTGAAAGAGGGCGAAGCGAGACGAAGGAGCATGAAAGAGAGCAAAATGGGACGAAGGAGTGTGAAAGAGAGCGAAAGGAGTCGAAGGAGTGTGAAAGAGAGTGGAACGAGACGAAGGAGGGTGACAGAGACCGAAACGAGACGAAGGAGGGTGAAAGAGAGCGAAACGAGATGAAGAAAGGTGTAAGAGAGCGAAACGAGACGAAGGAGGGTGAAAGAGAGCGAAAGGAGATGAAGGAGGGTGAAAGAGAGCGAAAGGAGTCGAAGGAGGGTGAAAGAGAGCGAAACGAGACGAAGGAGGGTGAAAGAGAGCGAAACAAGACAAGGAGGGTGAAAGAGAGCGAAACAAGAAGAAGGAGGGTGAAAGAGAGCGAAATGAGACGAAGAAGGGTGAAAGAGAGCGAAAGGAGTCAAAGGAGGGTGAAAGAGAGTGGAACGACACGAAGGAGGGTGTAAGAGACCAAAACGAGACGAAGGAGGGTGAAAGAGAGCGAAATGAGACGAAGGAGGGTGAAAGAGAGCGAAACGAGACGAATGAGGGTGAAAGAGAGCGAAAGGAGATGAAGGAGGGTGAAAGAGAGCGAAAGGAGTCGAAGGAGGGTGAAAGAGAGTGGAACGAGACGAAGGAGGGTGAAGGAGAACGAAACGAGACGAATGAGGGTGAAAGAGAGCGAAACGAGATGAAGGAGGGTGAAAGCGAGCGAAACGAGAAGAAGGAGGGTGAAAGAGAGCGAAACGAGATGAAGGAGGGTGAAAGAGAGCGAAACGAGATGAAGGAGGGTCAAAGAGAGCGAAACGAGACGAAGGAGTGTGAAAGAGAGCGAAACGAGATGAAGGAGGGTGAAAGAGAGCTAAACGAGACGAAGGAGGGTCACAGAGTGCGAAACGAGACGATGGAGGGTGAAAGAGAGCGAAACGAGAGGAAGGAGGGTGAAAGAGAGCGAAACGAGACGAAGGAGGGTGAAAGAGAGCGAAACGAGATGAAGGAGGGTGAAAGAGAGCGAAACGAGACAAAAGAAGGATGAAAGAGAGCAAAACGAGACGAAGGAGGGTGAAAGAGGGCGAAGCGAGACGAAGGAGCATGAAAGAGAGCAAAATGAGACGAAGGAGTGTGAAAGAGAGCGAAAGGAGTCGAAGGAGTGTGAAAGAGAGTGGAACGAGACGAAGGAGGGTGACAGAGACCGAAACGAGACGAAGGAGGGTGAAAGAGAGCGAAACGAGATGAAGAAAGGTGTAAGAGAGCGAAACGAGACGAAGGAGGGTGAAAGAGAGCGAAAGGAGATGAAGGAGGGTGAAAGAGAGCGAAAGGAGTCGAAGGAGGGTGAAACGAGACGAAGGAGGGTGAAAGAGAGCGAAACAAGACAAGGAGGGTGAAAGAGAGCGAAACAAGAAGAAGGAGGGTGAAAGAGAGCGAAATGAGACGAAGGAGGGTGAAAGAGAGCGAAAGGAGTCAAAGGAGGGTGAAAGAGAGTGGAACGAGACGAAGGAGGGTGAAAGAGACCAAAACGAGACGAAGGAGGGTGAAAGAGAGCGAAATGAGACGAAGGAGGGTGAAAGAGAGCGAAACGAGAAGAAGGAGGGTGAAAGAGAGCGAAATGAGACGAAGGAGGATGAAAGAGAGCGAAACGAAATGAAGGAGGGTGAAAGAGAGCGAAACGAGACGAAGGAGGGTGAAAGAGAGCGAAACGCGATGAAGGAGGGTGAAAGAGAGCTAAACGAGATGAAGGAGAGTGAAAGAGAGCTAAACGAGACGAAGGAGGGTGAAAGAGAGCGAAAGGAGATGAAGGACTGTGAAAGAGAGCGAAATGAGATGAAGGAGGGTGAAAGAGAGCGAAAGGAGTCGAAGGAGGTTGAAAGAGAGTGGAACGAGACGAAGGAGGGTGAAAGAGACCGAAACGAGTCGGTGGAGGTTGAAGGAGAGAGAAACGAGACGAAGGACGGTGAAAGAGATCGAAACAAGACGAAGGAGTGTAAAACAGAGCGAAACGAGACAAAGGAGGGTGCAAGAGAGATAAACGAGACGAAGGAGGGTCAAAGAGAGCGAAACAAGACGGTGGAGCGTGAAAGAGAGCGAAACGAGACGAAGGAGGTTGAAAGAGATCAAAACAATACGAAGGAGTGTAAAACAGAGCGAATCGAGATGAAGGAGGGTGCAAGAGTGCTAAACGAGACGAAGGAGGGTCAAAGAGAGCGAAAAAAGACGGTGGAGGGTGAAAGAGAGCGAAACGAGACGAAGGAGGGTGAAAGAGAGCGAATTGAGACGATGGAGTGTGAAAGAGAGCGAAACGAGAGGAAGGAGGGTGAAAGAGAGCGAAACGAGACGAAGGAGGGTGAAAGAGAGCGAAACGAGATGAAGGAGGGTGGAAGAGAGCGAAACGAGACGAAGGAGGGTGAAAGAGAGAGAAACGAGACGAAGGAAGGTGAAAGAGAGCGAAACTAGACGAAGGAAGGTGAAAGAGAGCGAAACGAGACAAAGGAGGGTGAAAGGGAGCGAAACGAGACGAAGGAGGGTGAAAGGGAGCGAAACGAGATGAAGGAGGGTGAAAGAGAGCGAAACGAGATGAAGGAGGGTGAAAGAGAGCGAAACGAGACGAAGGAGGGTGAAAGAGGGCGAAACGAGATGAAGGCGGGTGGAACAGAGCGAAACAAGACAAAAGAAGGGTGAAAGAGAGCAAAACGAGACGAAGGAGGGTGAAAGAGGGCGAAGCGAGACAAAGGAGCATGAAAGAGAGCGTAACGAGATGAAGGAGGGTAAAAGAGAATGAAACAAGACGAACGAGTGTAAAAGAGAGCGAAACGAGACGAAGGAGTGTGAAAGAGAGCGAAACGTGACGAAGGAGGGTGAAAGAGATCTAAACGATACAAAGGAGTGTAAAACAGAGCGAAACGAGACGAAGGAGGGTGCAAGAGAGCTAAACGAGACGAAGGAGGGTCAAAGAGAGCGAAACAATACGGTGGGGCGTGAAAGAGAGCGAAACGAGACGAAGGAGGGTGAAAGAGAGCGAAACGAGACGAAGGAGGGTGAAAGAGAGCGAAACGAGATGAAGGAGGGTGGAAGAGAGCGAAACGAGACGAAGGAGGGTGAAAGAGAGAGAAACGAGACGAAGGAAGGTGCAAGAGAGCGAAACGAGACGAAGGAAGGTGAAAGAGAGCGAAACGAGACAAAGGAGGGTGAAAGGGAGTGAAACGAGATGAAGGAGGGTGAAAGAGAGCGAAAGGAGTCGAAGGAGGGTGAAAGAGAGTGGAACGGGATGAAGGAGGGTGAAAGAGACCGAAACGAGACGGTGGAGGGTGATAGAAAGCGAAACGAGATGAAGGACGGTGAAAGAGAGCGAAACAAGACAAAGGAGGGCGAAAGAGAGCGAAACGAGAGGAACGAGGGTGAAAGTGAGCGAAACGAGATGAAGGAGGGTGAAAGAGAGCGAAACGAGACGAAGGAGGGCGAAAGAGAGCGAAACGAGAGGAAGGAGTGTGAAAGAGAGCTCAATGAGATGAAGGAGGGTGAAAGAGAGCGAAACAAGACGATGGAGGGTGAAAGAGAGCGAAACGAGAGGAAGGAGGGTGAAAGAGAGCGAAACGAGACAAAGGAGGGTGAAAGAGAGCGAAACGAGACGAAGGAGGTTGAAAGAGAGCGAAACGAGACGAAGAAAGGTGAAAGAGAGCGAAACGAGACGAAGGAGTGTGAAAGAGAGCGAAAGGAGATGAAGGAGTGTGAAAGAGAGCGAAAGCAGTCGAAGGAGGGTGAAAGAGAGTGGAACGAGACGAAGGAGGGTGAAGGAGACCGAAACGAGACGAATGAGGTTGAAAGAGAGCGAAACGAGACGAAGGAGGGTGAAAGCGAGTGAAACGAGAAGAAGGAGGGTGAAAGAGAGCGAAACGAGACGAAGGAGGGTGAAAGAGAGCGAAACGAGATGAAGGAGGGTCAAAGAGAGCGAAACGAGACGAAAGAGGGTGAAAGAGAGCGAAACGAGATGAAGGAGGGTGAAAGAGAGCTAAACGAGACGAAGGAGTGTCACAGAGTGCGAAACGAGACGAAAGAGGGTAAAAGAGAGCGAAACGAGACGGTGGAGGGTGAAAGAGAGCGAAACGAGACGAAGGAGGGTGAAAGAGAGCGAAACAAGACGAAGGAGGGCGAAAGAGAGCGAAACGAGAGGAACGAGGGTGAAAGAGAGCGAAACGAGATGAAGGAGGGTGGAAGAGAGCGAAACGAGACGAAGGAGTGTGAAAGAGAAATGAGACGAAGGAAGGTGAAAGAGAGCGAAACGAGATGAAGGAAGGTGAAAGAGAGCGAAACGAGACAAAGGAGGGTGAAAGGGAGCGAAACGAGATGAAGGAGGGTGAAAGGGAGCGAAACGAGATGAAGGAGGGTGAAAGAGAGCGAAACGAGATGAAGGAGGGTGAAAGAGAGCGAAACGAGACGAAGGAGGGTGAAAGAGGGCGAAACGAGACGAAGGCGGGTGGAACAGAGCGAAACAAGATGAAAGAAGGGTGAAAGAGAGCAAAACGAGACGAAGGAGGGTGAAAGAGGGCGAAGCGAGACGAAGGAGCATGAAACAGAGTGAAACGAGACGAAGGAGGATGAAAGAGAGCTAAACGAGACGAAGGAGGGACACAGAGACCGAAACGAGAGGAAAGAGGGTAAAAGAGTGCGAAACGAGATGGTGGAGGGTGAAAGAGAGCGAAACGAGATGAAGGAGGGTGAAAGATAGCGAAACAAGACGATGGAGGGTGAAAGAGAGCGAAACGAGAGGAAGGAGGGTGAAATAGAGCGAAACGAGACAAAGGATGGTGAAAGAGAGCGAAACGAGACGAAGGAGGGTGAAAGAGAGCGAAAGGAGATGAAGGAGGGTGAAAGAGAGCGAAATGAGACGATGGAGAGTGAAAGAGAGCGAAAGGAGTCGAAGGAGGGTGAAAGAGAGTGGAACGAGACGAAGGAGGGTGAAAGAGACCAAAACGAGACGAAGGAGGGTGAAAGAGAGCGAAACGAGACGAAGGAGGGTGAAAGAGAGCGAAACGAGAAGAAGGAGGGTGAAAGAGAGCGAAACGAGACGAAGGAGGGTGAAAGAAAGCGAAACGAGAAGAAGGAGGGTGAAAGAGAGCGAAATTAGACGAAGGAGGGTGAAAGAGAGCGAAACGAGACGAAGGAGGGTGAAAGAGAGCGAAACGAGAAGAAGGAGGGTGAAAGAGAGCGAAATGAGACGAAGGAGGGTGAAAGAGAGCGAAAGGAGTCGAACGAGGGTGAAAGAGAGTGGAACGAGACGAAGGAGGGTGAAAGAGATCAAAACGAGACGAAGGAGGGTGAAAGAGAGCGAAATGAGACGAAGGAAGGTGAAAGAGAGGAAAACGAGAAGAAGGAGGGTGAAAGAGAGCGAAATGAGACGAAGGAGGGTGAAAGAGAGCGAAACGAGATGAAGGAGGGTCAAAGTGAGCGAAACGAGACGAAGGTGGGTGAAAGAGAGCAAAACGCGATGAAGGAGGGTGAAAGAGAGCTAAACGAGATGAAGGAGAGTGAAAGAGAGCTAAACGAGACGAAGGAGGGTGAAAGAGAGCGAAAGGAGATGAAGGAGGGTGAAAGAGAGCGAAATGAGACGAAACAGGGTGAAAGAGAGCGAAAGGAGTCGAAGGAGGGTGAAAGAGAGTGGAACGAGACGAAGGAGGGTGAAAGAGACCGAAACGAGACGGTGGAGGTTGAAGGAGAGCGAAACGAGACGAAGGCGGGTGGAACAGAGCGAAACAAGACAAAAGAAGGGTGAAAGAGAGCAAAACGAGACGAAGGAGGGTGAAAGAGGGCGAAGCGAGACGAAGGAGCATGAAAGAGAGCAAAATGAGACGAAGGAGTGTGAAAGAGAGCGAAAGGAGTCGAAGGAGTGTGAAAGAGAGTGGAACGAGACGAAGGAGGGTGACAGAGACCGAAACGAGACGAAGGAGGGTGAAAGAGAGCGAAAGGAGATGAAGAAAGGTGTAAGAGAGCGAAAGGAGTCGAAGGAGGGTGAAAGAGAGCGAAACGAGACGAAGGAGGGTGAAAGAGAGCGAAACAAGACAAGGAGGGTGAAAGAGAGCGAAACAAGAAGAAGGAGGGTGAAAGAGAGCGAAATGAGACGAAGGAGGTTGAAAGAGAGCGAAAGGAGTCGAAGGAGGGTGAAAGAGAGTGGAATGAGACGAAGGAGAGTGAAAGAGACCAAAACGAGACGAAGGAGGGTGAAAGAGAACGAAATGAGACGAAGGAGGGTGAAAGAGAGCGAAACGAGAAGAAGGAGGGTGAAAGAGAGCGAAATGAGACGAAGGAGGATGAAAGAGAGCGAAACGAAATGAAGGAGGGTGAAAGAGAGCGAAACGAGACGAAGGAGGGTGAAAGAGAGTGAAACGCGATGAAGGAGGGTGAAAGAGAGCTAAACGAGATGAAGGAGAGTGAAAGAGAGCTAAACGAGACGAAGGAGGGTGAAAGAGAGCGAAAGGAGATGAAGGAGTGTGAAAGAGAGCGAAATGAGATGAAGGAGGGTGAAAGAGAGCGAAAGGAGTCGAAGGAGGGTGAAAGAGAGTGGAACGAGACGAAGGAGGGTGAAAGAGACCGAAACGAGTCGGTGGAGGTTGAAGGAGAGCGAAACGAGACGAAGGACGGTGAAAGAGATCGAAACAAGACGAAGGAGTGTAAAACAGAGCGAAACGAGACAAAGGAGGGTGCAAGAGAGATAAACGAGACGAAGGAGGGTCAAAGAGAGCGAAACAAGACGGTGGAGCGTGAAAGAGAGCGAAACGAGACGAAGGAGGTTGAAAGAGATCAAAACGATACGAAGGAGTGTAAAACAGAGCGAATCGAGATGAAGGAGGGTGCAAGAGTGCTAAACGAGACGAAGGAGGGTCAAAGAGAGCGAAAAAAGACGGTGGAGGGTGAAAGAGAGCGAAACGAGACGAAGGAGGGTGAAAGAGAGCGAAACGAGACGAAAGAGGGTGAAAGAGAGCGAAACGAGATGAAGGAGGGTGAAAGAGAGCTAAACGAGACGAAGGAGTGTCACAGAGTGCGAAACGAGACGAAAGAGGGTAAAAGAGAGCGAAACGAGACGGTGGAGGGTGAAAGAGAGCGAAACGAGACGAAGGAGGGTGAAAGAGAGCGAAACAAGACGAAGGAGGGCGAAAGAGAGCGAAACGAGAGGAACGAGGGTGAAAGAGAGCGAAACGAGATGAAGGAGGGTGGAAGAGAGCGAAACGAGACGAAGGAGTGTGAAAGAGAAATGAGACGAAGGAAGGTGAAAGAGAGCGAAACGAGATGAAGGAAGGTGAAAGAGAGCGAAACGAGACAAAGGAGGGTGAAAGGGAGCGAAACGAGATGAAGGAGGGTGAAAGGGAGCGAAACGAGATGAAGGAGGGTGAAAGAGAGCGAAACGAGATGAAGGAGGGTGAAAGAGAGCGAAACGAGACGAAGGAGGGTGAAAGAGGGCGAAACGAGACGAAGGCGGGTGGAACAGAGCGAAACAAGATGAAAGAAGGGTGAAAGAGAGCAAAACGAGACGAAGGAGGGTGAAAGAGGGCGAAGCGAGACGAAGGAGCATGAAACAGAGTGAAACGAGACGAAGGAGGATGAAAGAGAGCTAAACGAGACGAAGGAGGGACACAGAGACCGAAACGAGAGGAAAGAGGGTAAAAGAGTGCGAAACGAGATGGTGGAGGGTGAAAGAGAGCGAAACGAGATGAAGGAGGGTGAAAGATAGCGAAACAAGACGATGGAGGGTGAAAGAGAGCGAAACGAGAGGAAGGAGGGTGAAATAGAGCGAAACGAGACAAAGGATGGTGAAAGAGAGCGAAACGAGACGAAGGAGGGTGAAAGAGAGCGAAAGGAGATGAAGGAGGGTGAAAGAGAGCGAAATGAGACGATGGAGAGTGAAAGAGAGCGAAAGGAGTCGAAGGAGGGTGAAAGAGAGTGGAACGAGACGAAGGAGGGTGAAAGAGACCAAAACGAGACGAAGGAGGGTGAAAGAGAGCGAAACGAGACGAAGGAGGGTGAAAGAGAGCGAAACGAGAAGAAGGAGGGTGAAAGAGAGCGAAACGAGACGAAGGAGGGTGAAAGAAAGCGAAACGAGAAGAAGGAGGGTGAAAGAGAGCGAAATTCGACGAAGGAGGGTGAAAGAGAGCGAAACGAGACGAAGGAGGGTGAAAGAGAGCGAAACGAGAAGAAGGAGGGTGAAAGAGAGCGAAATGAGACGAAGGAGGGTGAAAGAGAGCGAAAGGAGTCGAACGAGGGTGAAAGAGAGTGGAACGAGACGAAGGAGGGTGAAAGAGATCAAAACGAGACGAAGGAGGGTGAAAGAGAGCGAAATGAGACGAAGGAAGGTGAAAGAGAGGAAAACGAGAAGAAGGAGGGTGAAAGAGAGCGAAATGAGACGAAGGAGGGTGAAAGAGAGCGAAACGAGATGAAGGAGGGTCAAAGTGAGCGAAACGAGACGAAGGTGGGTGAAAGAGAGCAAAACGCGATGAAGGAGGGTGAAAGAGAGCTAAACGAGATGAAGGAGAGTGAAAGAGAGCTAAACGAGACGAAGGAGGGTGAAAGAGAGCGAAAGGAGATGAAGGAGGGTGAAAGAGAGCGAAATGAGACGAAACAGGGTGAAAGAGAGCGAAAGGAGTCGAAGGAGGGTGAAAGAGAGTGGAACGAGACGAAGGAGGGTGAAAGAGACCGAAACGAGACGGTGGAGGTTGAAGGAGAGCGAAACGAGACGAAGGCGGGTGGAACAGAGCGAAACAAGACAAAAGAAGGGTGAAAGAGAGCAAAACGAGACGAAGGAGGGTGAAAGAGGGCGAAGCGAGACGAAGGAGCATGAAAGAGAGCAAAATGAGACGAAGGAGTGTGAAAGAGAGCGAAAGGAGTCGAAGGAGTGTGAAAGAGAGTGGAACGAGACGAAGGAGGGTGACAGAGACCGAAACGAGACGAAGGAGGGTGAAAGAGAGCGAAAGGAGATGAAGAAAGGTGTAAGAGAGCGAAAGGAGTCGAAGGAGGGTGAAAGAGAGCGAAACGAGACGAAGGAGGGTGAAAGAGAGCGAAACAAGACAAGGAGGGTGAAAGAGAGCGAAACAAGAAGAAGGAGGGTGAAAGAGAGCGAAATGAGACGAAGGAGGTTGAAAGAGAGCGAAAGGAGTCGAAGGAGGGTGAAAGAGAGTGGAAGGAGACGAAGGAGAGTGAAAGAGACCAAAACGAGACGAAGGAGGGTGAAAGAGAACGAAATGAGACGAAGGAGGGTGAAAGAGAGCGAAACGAGAAGAAGGAGGGTGAAAGAGAGCGAAATGAGACGAAGGAGGATGAAAGAGAGCGAAACGAAATGAAGGAGGGTGAAAGAGAGCGAAACGAGACGAAGGAGGGTGAAAGAGAGTGAAACGCGATGAAGGAGGGTGAAAGAGAGCTAAACGAGATGAAGGAGAGTGAAAGAGAGCTAAACGAGACGAAGGAGGGTGAAAGAGAGCGAAAGGAGATGAAGGAGTGTGAAAGAGAGCGAAATGAGATGAAGGAGGGTGAAAGAGAGCGAAAGGAGTCGAAGGAGGGTGAAAGAGAGTGGAACGAGACGAAGGAGGGTGAAAGAGACCGAAACGAGTCGGTGGAGGTTGAAGGAGAGCGAAACGAGACGAAGGACGGTGAAAGAGATCGAAACAAGACGAAGGAGTGTAAAACAGAGCGAAACGAGACAAAGGAGGGTGCAAGAGAGATAAACGAGACGAAGGAGGGTCAAAGAGAGCGAAACAAGACGGTGGAGCGTGAAAGAGAGCGAAACGAGACGAAGGAGGTTGAAAGAGATCAAAACGATACGAAGGAGTGTAAAACAGAGCGAATCGAGATGAAGGAGGGTGCAAGAGTGCTAAACGAGACGAAGGAGGGTCAAAGAGAGCGAAAAAAGACGGTGGAGGGTGAAAGAGAGCGAAACGAGACGAAGGAGGGTGAAAGAGAGCGAATCGAGACGATGGAGTGTGAAAGAGAGCGAAACGAGAGGAAGGAGGATGAAAGAGAGCTAAACGAGACGAAGGAGGGACACAGAGAGCGAAACGAGATGAAGGAGGGTAAAAGAGTGCGAAACGAGATGGTGGAGGGTGAAAGAGAGCGAAACGAGATGAAGGAGGGTGAAAGATAGCGAAACAAGATGATGGAGGGTGAAAGAGAGCGAAACGAGAGGAAGGAGGGTGAAATAGAGCGAAACGAGACAAAGGATGGTGAAAGAGAGCGAAACAAGACGAAGGAGGGTGAAAGAGAGCGAAAGGAGATGAAGGAGGGTGAAAGAGAGCGAAATGAGACGATGGAGAGTGAAAGAGAGCGAAAGGAGTCGAAGGAGGTTGAAAGAGAGTGGAACGAGACGAAGGAGGGTGAAAGAGACCAAAACGAGACGAAGGAGGGTGAAAGAGAGCGAAACGAGACGAAGGAGGGTGAAAGAGAGCGAAACGAGACGAAGGAGGGTGAAAGAGAGCGAAACGAGAAGAAGGAGGGTGAAAGAGAGCGAAACGAGACGAAGGAGGGTGAAAGAAAGCGAAACGAGAAGAAGGAGGGTGAAAGAGAGCGAAATTAGACGAAGGAGGGTGAAAGAGAGCGAAACGAGACGAAGGAGGGTGAAAGAGAGCGAAACGAGAAGAAGGAGGGTGAAAGAGAGCGAAATGAGACGAAGGAGGGTGAAAGAGAGCGAAAGGAGTCGAACGAGGGTGAAAGAGAGTGGAACGAGACGAAGGAGGGTGAAAGAGACCAAAACGAGACGAAGGAGGGTGAAAGAGAGCGAAATGAGACGAAGGAGGGTGAAAGAGAGGAATACGAGAAGAAGGAGGGTGAAAGAGAGCGAAATGAGACGAAGGAGGGTGAAAGAGAGCGAAACGAGATGAAGGAGGGTCAAAGTGAGCGAAACGAGACGAAGGTGGGTGAAAGAGAGCAAAACGAGATGAAGGAGAGTGAAAGAGAGCTAAACGAGACGAAGGAGAGTGAAAGAGAGCGAAAGGAGATGAAGGAGGGTGAAAGAGAGCGAAATGAGACGAAACAGGGTGAAAGAGAGCGAAAGGAGTCGAAGGAGGGTGAAAGAGAGTGGAACGAGACGAAGGAGGGTGAAAGAGACTGAAACGAGACGGTGGAGGTTGAAGGAGAGCGAAACGAGATGAAGGCGGGTGGAACAGAGCGAAACAAGACAAAAGAAGGGTGAAAGAGAGCAAAACGAGACGAAGGAGGGTGAAAGAGGGCGAAGCGAGACGAAGGAGCATGAAAGAGAGCAAAATGAGACGAAGGAGTGTGAAAGAGAGCGAAAGGAGTCGAAGGAGTGTGAAAGAGAGTGGAACGAGACGAAGGAGGGTGAAAGAGAGCGAAACGAGATGAAGAAAGGTGTAAGAGAGCGAAACGAGACGAAGGAGGGTGAAAGAGAGCGAAAGGAGATGAAGGAGGGTGAAAGAGAGCGAAAGGAGTCGAAGGAGGGTGAAAGAGAGCGAAACGAGACGAAGGAGGGTGAAAGAGAGCGAAACAAGACAAGGAGGGTGAAAGAGAGCGAAACAAGAAGAAGGAGGGTGAAAGAGAGCGAAATGAGACGAAGGAGGTTGAAAGAGAGCGAAAGGAGTCGAAGGAGGGTGAAAGAGAGTGGAACGAGACGAAGGAGGGTGAAAGAGACCAAAACAAGACGAAGGAGGGTGAAAGAGAGCGAAATGAGACGAAGGAGGGTGAAAGAGAGCGAAACGAGAAGAAGGAGGGTGAAAGAGAGCGAAATGAGACGAAGGAGGATGAAAGAGAGCGAAACGAAATGAAGGAGGGTGAAAGAGAGCGAAACGAGACGAAGGAGGGTGAAAGAGAGCGAAACGCGATGAAGGAGGGTGAAAGAGAGCTAAACGAGATGAAGGAGAGTGAAAGAGAGCTAAACGAGACGAAGGAGGGTGAAAGAGAGCGAAAGGAGATGAAGGAGTGTGAAAGAGAGCGAAATGAGATGAAGGAGGGTGAAAGAGAGCGAAAGGAGTCGAAGAAGGGTGAAAGAGAGTGGAACGAGACGAAGGAGGGTGAAAGAGACCGAAACGAGTCGGTGGAGGTTGAAGGAGAGCGAAACGAGACGAAGGACGGTGAAAGAGATCGAAACAAGACGAAGGAGTGTAAAACAGAGCGAAACGAGACAAAGGAGGGTGCAAGAGAGATAAACGAGACGAAGGAGGGTCAAAGAGAGCGAAAAAAGACGGTGGAGCGTGAAAGAGAGCGAAACGAGACGAAGGAGGTTGAAAGAGATCAAAACGATACGAAGGAGTGTAAAACAGAGCGAATCGAGATGAAGGAGGGTGCAAGAGTGCTAAACGAGACGAAGGAGGGTCAAAGAGAGCGAAAAAAGACGGTGGAGGGTGAAAGAGAGCGAAACGAGACGAAGGAGGGTGAAAGAGAGCGAATCGAGACGATGGATGGTGAAAGAGAGCGAAACGAGACGAAGGAGGGTGAAAGAGAGCGAAAGGAGATGAAGGAGGGTGAAAGAGAGCGAAATGAGATGATGGAGAGTGAAAGAGAGCGAAAGGAGTCGAAGGAGGGTGAAAGAGAGTGGAACGAGACGAAGGAGGGTGACAGAGACCGAAACGAGACGAAGGAGGGTGAAAGAGAGCGAAACGAGATGAAGAAAGGTGTAAGAGAGCGAAACGAGACGAAGGAGGGTGAAAGAGAGCGAAAGGAGATGAAGGAGGGTGAAAGAGAGCGAAAGGAGTCGAAGGAGGGTGAAACGAGACGAAGGAGGGTGAAAGAGAGCGAAACAAGACAAGGAGGGTGAAAGAGAGCGAAACAAGAAGAAGGAGGGTGAAAGAGAGCGAAATTTGACGAAGGAGGGTGAAAGAGAGCGAAAGGAGTCAAAGGAGGGTGAAAGAGAGTGGAACGAGACGAAGGAGGGTGAAAGAGACCAAAACGAGACGAAGGAGGGTGAAAGAGAGCGAAATGAGACGAAGGAGGGTGAAAGAGAGCGAAACGAGAAGAAGGAGGGTGAAAGAGAGCGAAATGAGACGAAGGAGGATGAAAGAGAGCGAAACGAAATGAAGGAGGGTGAAAGAGAGCGAAACGAGACGAAGGAGGGTGAAAGAGAGCGAAACGCGATGAAGGAGGGTGAAAGAGAGCTAAACGAGATGAAGGAGAGTGAAAGAGAGCTAAACGAGACGAAGGAGGGTGAAAGAGAGCGAAAGGAGATGAAGGACTGTGAAAGAGAGCGAAATGAGATGAAGGAGGGTGAAAGAGAGCGAAAGGAGTCGAAGGAGGTTGAAAGAGAGTGGAACGAGACGAAGGAGGGTGAAAGAGACCGAAACGAGTCGGTGGAGGTTGAAGGAGAGAGAAACGAGACGAAGGACGGTGAAAGAGATCGAAACAAGACGAAGGAGTGTAAAACAGAGCGAAACGAGACAAAGGAGGGTGCAAGAGAGATAAACGAGACGAAGGAGGGTCAAAGAGAGCGAAACAAGACGGTGGAGCGTGAAAGAGAGCGAAACGAGACGAAGGAGGGTCAAAGAGAGCGAAAAAAGACGGTGGAGGGTGAAAGAGAGCGAAACGAGACGAAGGAGGGTGAAAGAGAGCGAATCGAGACGATGGATGGTGAAAGAGAGCGAAACGAGACGAAGGAGGGTGAAAGAGAGCGAAAGGAGATGAAGGAGGGTGAAAGAGAGCGAAATGAGACGATGGAGAGTGAAAGAGAGCGAAAGGAGTCGAAGGAGGGTGAAAGAGAGTGGAACGAGACGAAGGAGGGTGACAGAGACCGAAACGAGACGAAGGAGGGTGAAAGAGAGCGAAACGAGATGAAGAAAGGTGTAAGAGAGCGAAACGAGACGAAGGAGGGTGAAAGAGAGCGAAAGGAGATGAAGGAGGGTGAAAGAGAGCGAAAGGAGTCGAAGGAGGGTGAAACGAGACGAAGGAGGGTGAAAGAGAGCGAAACAAGACAAGGAGGGTGAAAGAGAGCGAAACAAGAAGAAGGAGGGTAAAAGAGAGCGAAATGAGACGAAGGAGGGTGAAAGAGAGCGAAAGGAGTCAAAGGAGGGTGAAAGAGAGTGGAACGAGACGAAGGAGGGTGAAAGAGACCAAAACGAGACGAAGGAGGGTGAAAGAGAGCGAAATGAGACGAAGGAGGGTGAAAGAGAGCGAAACGAGAAGAAGGAGGGTGAAAGAGAGCGAAATGAGACGAAGGAGGATGAAAGAGAGCGAAACGAAATGAAGGAGGGTGAAAGAGAGCGAAACGAGACGAAGGAGGGTGAAAGAGAGCGAAACGCGATGAAGGAGGGTGAAAGAGAGCTAAACGAGATGAAGGAGAGTGAAAGAGAGCTAAACGAGACGAAGGAGGGTGAAAGAGAGCGAAAGGAGATGAAGGACTGTGAAAGAGAGCGAAATGAGATGAAGGAGGGTGAAAGAGAGCGAAAGGAGTCGAAGGAGGTTGAAAGAGAGTGGAACGAGACGAAGGAGGGTGAAAGAGACCGAAACGAGTCGGTGGAGGTTGAAGGAGAGAGAAACGAGACGAAGGACGGTGAAAGAGATCGAAACAAGACGAAGGAGTGTAAAACAGAGCGAAACGAGACAAAGGAGGGTGCAAGAGAGATAAACGAGACGAAGGAGGGTCAAAGAGAGCGAAACAAGACGGTGGAGCGTGAAAGAGAGCGAAACGAGACGAAGGAGGTTGAAAGAGATCAAAACGATACGAAGGAGTGTAAAACAGAGCGAATCGAGATGAAGGAGGGTGCAAGAGTGCTAAACGAGACGAAGGAGGGTCAAAGAGAGCGAAAAAAGACGGTGGAGGGTGAAAGAGAGCGAAACGAGACGAAGGAGGGTGAAAGAGAGCGAATTGAGACGATGGAGTGTGAAAGAGAGCGAAACGAGAGGAAGGAGGGTGAAAGAGAGCGAAACGAGACGAAGGAGGGTGAAAGAGAGCGAAACGAGATGAAGGAGGGTGGAAGAGAGCGAAACGAGACGAAGGAGGGTGAAAGAGAGAGAAGCGAGACGAAGGAAGGTGAAAGAGAGCGAAACGAGACGAAGGAAGGTGAAAGAGAGCGAAACGAGACAAAGGAGGGTGAAAGGGAGCGAAACGAGACGAAGGAGGGTGAAAGGGAGCGAAACGAGATGAAGGAGGGTGAAAGAGAGCGAAACGAGATGAAGGAGGGTGAAAGAGAGCAAAACGAGACGAAGGAGGGTGAAAGAGAGCGAAATGAGACGAAGGAGGGTGAAAGAGAGCGAAACGAGAAGAAGGAGGGTGAAAGAGAGCGAAATGAGACGAAGGAGGATGAAAGAGAGCGAAACGAAATGAAGGAGGGTGAAAGAGAGCGAAACGAGACGAAGGAGGGTGAAAGAGAGCGAAACGCGATGAAGGAGGGTGAAAGAGAGCTAAACGAGATGAAGGAGAGTGAAAGAGAGCTAAACGAGACGAAGGAGGGTGAAAGAGAGCGAAAGGAGATGAAGGACTGTGAAAGAGAGCGAAATGAGATGAAGGAGGGTGAAAGAGAGCGAAAGGAGTCGAAGGAGGTTGAAAGAGAGTGGAACGAGACGAAGGAGGGTGAAAGAGACCGAAACGAGTCGGTGGAGGTTGAAGGAGAGAGAAACGAGACGAAGGACGGTGAAAGAGATCGAAACAAGACGAAGGAGTGTAAAACAGAGCGAAACGAGACAAAGGAGGGTGCAAGAGAGATAAACGAGACGAAGGAGGGTCAAAGAGAGCGAAACAAGACGGTGGAGCGTGAAAGAGAGCGAAACGAGACGAAGGAGGGTCAAAGAGAGCGAAAAAAGACGGTGGAGGGTGAAAGAGAGCGAAACGAGACGAAGGAGGGTGAAAGAGAGCGAATCGAGACGATGGATGGTGAAAGAGAGCGAAACGAGACGAAGGAGGGTGAAAGAGAGCGAAAGGAGATGAAGGAGGGTGAAAGAGAGCGAAATGAGACGATGGAGAGTGAAAGAGAGCGAAAGGAGTCGAAGGAGGGTGAAAGAGAGTGGAACGAGACGAAGGAGGGTGACAGAGACCGAAACGAGACGAAGGAGGGTGAAAGAGAGCGAAACGAGATGAAGAAAGGTGTAAGAGAGCGAAACGAGACGAAGGAGGGTGAAAGAGAGCGAAAGGAGATGAAGGAGGGTGAAAGAGAGCGAAAGGAGTCGAAGGAGGGTGAAACGAGACGAAGGAGGGTGAAAGAGAGCGAAACAAGACAAGGAGGGTGAAAGAGAGCGAAACAAGAAGAAGGAGGGTGAAAGAGAGCGAAATGAGACGAAGGAGGGTGAAAGAGAGCGAAAGGAGTCAAAGGAGGGTGAAAGAGAGTGGAACGAGACGAAGGAGGGTGAAAGAGACCAAAACGAGACGAAGGAGGGTGAAAGAGAGCGAAATGAGACGAAGGAGGGTGAAAGAGAGCGAAACGAGAAGAAGGAGGGTGAAAGAGAGCGAAATGAGACGAAGGAGGATGAAAGAGAGCGAAACGAAATGAAGGAGGGTGAAAGAGAGCGAAACGAGACGAAGGAGGGTGAAAGAGAGCGAAACGCGATGAAGGAGGGTGAAAGAGAGCTAAACGAGATGAAGGAGAGTGAAAGAGAGCTAAACGAGACGAAGGAGGGTGAAAGAGAGCGAAAGGAGATGAAGGACTGTGAAAGAGAGCGAAATGAGATGAAGGAGGGTGAAAGAGAGCGAAAGGAGTCGAAGGAGGTTGAAAGAGAGTGGAACGAGACGAAGGAGGGTGAAAGAGACCGAAACGAGTCGGTGGAGGTTGAAGGAGAGAGAAACGAGACGAAGGACGGTGAAAGAGATCGAAACAAGACGAAGGAGTGTAAAACAGAGCGAAACGAGACAAAGGAGGGTGCAAGAGAGATAAACGAGACGAAGGAGGGTCAAAGAGAGCGAAACAAGACGGTGGAGCGTGAAAGAGAGCAAAACGAGACGAAGGAGGTTGAAAGAGATCAAAACGATACGAAGGAGTGTAAAACAGAGCGAATCGAGATGAAGGAGGGTGCAAGAGTGCTAAACGAGACGAAGGAGGGTCAAAGAGAGCGAAAAAAGACGGTGGAGGGTGAAAGAGAGCGAAACGAGACGAAGGAGGGTGAAAGAGAGCGAATTGAGACGATGGAGTGTGAAAGAGAGCGAAACGAGAGGAAGGAGGGTGAAAGAGAGCGAAACGAGACGAAGGAGGGTGAAAGAGAGCGAAACGAGATGAAGGAGGGTGGAAGAGAGCGAAACGAGACGAAGGAGGGTGAAAGAGAGAGAAACGAGACGAAGGAAGGTGAAAGAGAGCGAAACGAGACGAAGGAAGGTGAAAGAGAGCGAAACGAGACAAAGGAGGGTGAAAGGGAGCGAAACGAGACGAAGGAGGGTGAAAGGGAGCGAAACGAGATGAAGGAGGGTGAAAGAGAGCGAAACGAGATGAAGGAGGGTGAAAGAGAGCAAAACGAGACGAAGGAGGGTGAAAGAGGGCGAAACGAGATGAAGGCGGGTGGAACAGAGCGAAACAAGACAAAAGAAGGGTGAAAGAGAGCAAAACGAGACGAAGGAGGGTGAAAGAGGGCGAAGCGAGACAAAGGAGCATGAAAGAGAGCGAAACGAGATGAAGGAGGGTAAAAGAGAATGAAACAAGACGAACGAGTGTAAAAGAGAGCGAAACGAGACGAAGGAGTGTGAAAGAGAGCGAAACGTGACGAAGGAGGGTGAAAGAGATCTAAACGATACAAAGGAGTGTAAAACAGAGCGAAACGAGACGAAAGAGGGTGCAAGAGAGCTAAACGAGACGAAGGAGGGTCAAAGAGAGCGAAACAATACGGTGGGGCGTGAAAGAGAGCGAAACGAGACGAAGGAGGGTGAAAGAGAGCGAAACGAGACGAAGGAGGGTGAAAGAGAGCGAAACGAGATGAAGGAGGGTGGAAGAGAGCGAAACGAGACGAAGGAGGGTGAAAGAGAGAGAAACGAGACGAAGGAAGGTGCAAGAGAGCGAAACGAGACGAAGGAAGGTGAAAGAGAGCGAAACGAGACAAAGGAGGGTGAAAGGGAGTGAAACGAGATGAAGGAGGGTGAAAGAGAGCGAAAGGAGTCGAAGGAGGGTGAAAGAGAGTGGAACGGGATGAAGGAGGGTGAAAGAGACCGAAACGAGACGGTGGAGGGTGATAGAGAGCGAAACGAGATGAAGGACGGTGAAAGAGAGCGAAACAAGACAAAGGAGGGCGAAAGAGAGCGAAACGAGAGGAACGAGGGTGAAAGTGAGCGAAACGAGATGAAGGAGGGTGAAAGAGAGCGAAACGAGACGAAGGAGGGCGAAAGAGAGCGAAACGAGAGGAAGGAGTGTGAAAGAGAGCTCAATGAGATGAAGGAGGGTGAAAGAGAGCGAAACAAGACGATGGAGGGTGAAAGAGAGCGAAACGAGAGGAAGGAGGGTGAAAGAGAGCGAAACGAGACAAAGGAGGGTGAAAGAGAGCGAAACGAGACGAAGGAGGTTGAAAGAGAGCGAAACGAGACGAAGAAAGGTGAAAGAGAGCGAAACGAGACGAAGGAGGGTGAAAGAGAGCGAAAGGAGATGAAGGAGTGTGAAAGAGAGCGAAAGCAGTCGAAGGAGGGTGAAAGAGAGTGGAACGAGACGAAGGAGGGTGAAGGAGACCGAAACGAGACGAATGAGGTTGAAAGAGAGCGAAACGAGACGAAGGAGGGTGAAAGCGAGTGAAACGAGAAGAAGGAGGGTGAAAGAGAGCGAAACGAGACGAAGGAGGGTGAAAGAGAGCGAAACGAGATGAAGGAGGGTCAAAGAGAGCGAAACGAGACGAAAGAGGGTGAAAGAGAGCGAAACGAGATGAAGGAGGGTGAAAGAGAGCTAAACGAGACGAAGGAGTGTCACAGAGTGCGAAACGAGACGAAAGAGGATAAAAGAGAGCGAAACGAGACGGTGGAGGGTGAAAGAGAGCGAAACGAGACGAAGGAGGGTGAAAGAGAGCGAAACAAGACGAAGGAGGGCGAAAGAGAGCGAAACGAGAGGAACGAGGGTGAAAGAGAGCGAAACGAGATGAAGGAGGGTGGAAGAGAGCGAAACGAGACGAAGGAGTGTGAAAGAGAAATGAGACGAAGGAAGGTGAAAGAGAGCGAAACGAGATGAAGGAAGGTGAAAGAGAGCGAAACGAGACAAAGGAGGGTGAAAGGGAGCGAAACGAGATGAAGGAGGGTGAAAGAGAGCGAAACGAGATGAAGGAGGGTGAAAGAGAGCGAAACGAGATGAAGGAGGGTGAAAGAGAGCGAAACGAGACGAAGGAGGGTGAAAGAGGGCGAAACGAGACGAAGGCGGGTGGAACAGAGCGAAACAAGATGAAAGAAGGGTGAAAGAGAGCAAAACGAGACGAAGGAGGGTGAAAGAGGGCGAAGCGAGACGAAGGAGCATGAAACAGAGTGAAACGAGACGAAGGAGGATGAAAGAGAGCTAAACGAGACGAAGGAGGGACACAGAGAGCGAAACGAGAGGAAAGAGGGTAAAAGAGTGCGAAACGAGATGGTGGAGGGTGAAAGAGAGCGAAACGAGATGAAGGAGGGTGAAAGATAGCGAAACAAGACGATGGAGGGTGAAAGAGAGCGAAACGAGAGGAAGGAGGGTGAAATAGAGCGAAACGAGACAAAGGATGGTGAAAGAGTGCGAAACGAGACGAAGGAGGGTGAAAGAGAGCGAAAGGAGATGAAGGAGGGTGAAAGAGAGCGAAATGAGACGATGGAGAGTGAAAGAGAGCGAAAGGAGTCGAAGGAGGGTGAAAGAGAGTGGAACGAGACGAAGGAGGGTGAAAGAGACCAAAGCGAGACGAAGGAGGGTGAAAGAGAGCGAAACGAGACGAAGGAGGGTGAAAGTGAGCGAAACGAGACGAAGGAGGGTGAAAGAGAGCGAAACGAGAAGAAGGAGGGTGAAAGAGAGCGAAATGAGACGAAGGAGGGTGAAAGAGAGCGAAAGGAGTCGAACGAGGGTGAAAGAGAGTGGAACGAGACGAAGGAGGGTGAAAGAGATCAAAACGAGACGAAGGAGGGTGAAAGAGAGCGAAATGAGACGAAGTAAGGTGAAAGAGAGGAAAACGAGAAGAAGGAGGGTGAAAGAGAGCGAAATGAGACGAAGGAGGGTGAAAGAGAGCGAAACGAGACAAAGGAGGGTGAAAGAGAGCGAAACGAGACGAAGGAGGTTGAAAGAGAGCGAAACGAGACGAAGAAAGGTGAAAGAGAGCGAAACGAGACGAAGGAGGGTGAAAGAGAGCGAAAGGAGATGAAGGAGTGTGAAAGAGAGCGAAAGCAGTCGAAGGAGGGTGAAAGAGAGTGGAACGAGACGAAGGAGGGTGAAGGAGACCGAAACGAGACGAATGAGGTTGAAAGAGAGCGAAACGAGACGAAGGAGGGTGAAAGCGAGTGAAACGAGAAGAAGGAGGGTGAAAGAGAGCGAAACGAGACGAAGGAGGGTGAAAGAGAGCGAAACGAGATGAAGGAGGGTCAAAGAGAGCGAAACGAGACGAAAGAGGGTGAAAGAGAGCGAAACGAGATGAAGGAGGGTGAAAGAGAGCTAAACGAGACGAAGGAGTGTCACAGAGTGCGAAACGAGACGAAAGAGGGTAAAAGAGAGCGAAACGAGACGGAGAAGGGTGAAAGAGAGCGAAACGAGACGAAGGAGGGTGAAAGAGAGCGAAACAAGACGAAGGAGGGCGAAAGAGAGCGAAACGAGAGGAACGAGGGTGAAAGAGAGCGAAACGAGATGAAGGAGGGTGGAAGAGAGCGAAACGAGACGAAGGAGTGTGAAAGAGAAATGAGACGAAGGAAGGTGAAAGAGAGCGAAACGAGATGAAGGAAGGTGAAAGAGAGCGAAACGAGACAAAGGAGGGTGAAAGGGAGCGAAACGAGATGAAGGAGGGTGAAAGAGAGCGAAACGAGATGAAGGAGGGTGAAAGAGAGCGAAACGAGATGAAGGAGGGTGAAAGAGAGCGAAACGAGACGAAGGAGGGTGAAAGAGGGCGAAACGAGACGAAGGCGGGTGGACCAGAGCGAAACAAGATGAAAGAAGGGTGAAAGAGAGCAAAACGAGACGAAGGAGGGTGAAAGAGGGCGAAGCGAGACGAAGGAGCATGAAACAGAGTGAAACGAGACGAAGGAGGATGAAAGAGAGCTAAACGAGACGAAGGAGGGACACAGAGAGCGAAACGAGAGGAAAGAGGGTAAAAGAGTGCGAAACGAGATGGTGGAGGGTGAAAGAGAGCGAAACGAGATGAAGGAGGGTGAAAGATAGCGAAACAAGACGATGGAGGGTGAAAGAGAGCGAAACGAGAGGAAGGAGGGTGAAATAGAGCGAAACGAGACAAAGGATGGTGAAAGAGAGCGAAACGAGACGAAGGAGGGTGAAAGAGAGCGAAAGGAGATGAAGGAGGGTGAAAGAGAGCGAAACGAGACGATGGAGAGTGAAAGAGAGCGAAAGGAGTCGAAGGAGGGTGAAAGAGAGTGGAACGAGACGAAGGAGGGTGAAAGAGATCAAAACGAGACGAAGGAGGGTGAAAGAGAGCGAAACGAGACGAAGGAGGGTGAAAGAGAGCGAAACGAGAAGAAGGAGGGTGAAAGAGACCAAAACGAGACGAAGGAGGGTGAAAGAGAACGAAATGAGACGAAGGAGGGTGAAAGAGAGCGAAACGAGAAGAAGGAGGGTGAAAGAGAGCGAAATGAGACGAAGGAGGATGAAAGAGAGCGAAACAAAATGAAGGAGGGTGAAAGAGAGCGAAACGAGACGAAGGAGGGTGAAAGAGAGCGAAACGCGATGAAGGAGGGTGAAAGAGAGCTAAACGAGATGAAGGAGAGTGAAAGAGAGCTAAACGAGACGAAGGAGGGTGAAAGAGAGCGAAAGGAGATGAAGGAGTGTGAAAGAGAGCGAAATGAGATGAAGGAGGGTGAAAGAGAGCGAAAGGAGTCGAAGGAGGGTGAAAGAGAGTGGAACGAGACGAAGGACGGTGAAAGAGATCGAAACAAGACGAAGGAGTGTAAAACAGAGCGAAACGAGACAAAGGAGGGTGCAAGAGAGATAAACGAGACGAAGGAGGGTCAAAGAGAGCGAAACAAGACGGTGGAGCGTGAAAGAGAGCGAAACGAGACGAAGGAGGTTGAAAGAGATCAAAACGATACGAAGGAGTGTAAAACAGAGCGAATCGAGATGAAGGAGGGTGCAAGAGTGCTAAACGAGACGAAGGAGGGTCAAAGAGAGCGAAAAAAGACGGTGGAGGGTGAAAGAGAGCGAAACGAGACGAAGGAGGGTGAAAGAGAGCGAATCGAGACGATGGAGTGTGAAAGAGAGCGAAACGAGAGGAAGGAGGATGAAAGAGAGCTAAACGAGACGAAGGAGGGACACAGAGAGCGAAACGAGATGAAGGAGGGTAAAAGAGTGCGAAACGAGATGGTGGAGGGTGAAAGAGAGCGAAACGAGATGAAGGAGGGTGAAAGATAGCGAAACAAGATGATGGAGGGTGAAAGAGAGCGAAACGAGAGGAAGGAGGGTGAAATAGAGCGAAACGAGACAAAGGATGGTGAAAGAGAGCGAAACAAGACGAAGGAGGGTGAAAGAGAGCGAAAGGAGATGAAGGAGGGTGAAAGAGAGCGAAATGAGACGATGGAGAGTGAAAGAGAGCGAAAGGAGTCGAAGGAGGTTGAAAGAGAGTGGAACGAGACGAAGGAGGGTGAAAGAGACCAAAACGAGACGAAGGAGGGTGAAAGAGAGCGAAACGAGACGAAGGAGGGTGAAAGAGAGCGAAACGAGAAGAAGGAGGGTGAAAGAGAGCGAAACGAGATGAAGGAGGGTGAAAGAAAGCGAAACGAGAAGAAGGAGGGTGAAAGAGAGCGAACTTAGACGAAGGAGGGTGAAAGAGAGCGAAACGAGACGAAGGAGGGTGAAAGAGAGCGAAACGAGAAGAAGGAGGGTGAAAGAGAGCGAAATGAGACGAAGGAGGGTGAAAGAGAGCGAAAGGAGTCGAACGAGGGTGAAAGAGAGTGGAACGAGACGAAGGAGGGTGAAAGAGACCAAAACGAGACGAAGGAGGGTGAAAGAGAGCGAAATGAGACGAAGGAGGGTGAAAGAGAGGAAAACGAGAAGAAGGAGGGTGAAAGAGAGCGAAATGAGACGAAGGAGGGTGAAAGAGAGCGAAACGAGATGAAGGAGGGTCAAAGTGAGCGAAACGAGACGAAGGTGGGTGAAAGAGAGCAAAACGCGATGAAGGAGGGTGAAAGAGAGCTAAACGAGATGAAGGAGAGTGAAAGAGAGCTAAACGAGACGAAGGAGGGTGAAAGAGAGCGAAAGGAGATGAAGGAGGGTGAAAGAGAGCGAAATGAGACGAAACAGGGTGAAAGAGAGCGAAAGGAGTCGAAGGAGGGTGAAAGAGAGTGGAACGAGACGAAGGAGGGTGAAAGAGACCGAAACGAGACGGTGGAGGTTGAAGGAGAGCGAAACGAGATGAAGGCGGGTGGAACAGAGCGAAACAAGACAAAAGAAGGGTGAAAGAGAGCAAAACGAGACGAAGGAGGGTGAAAGAGGGCGAAGCGAGACGAAGGAGCATGAAAGAGAGCAAAATGAGACGATGGAGTGTGAAAGAGAGCGAAACGAGAGGAAGGAGGATGAAAGAGAGCTAAACGAGACGAAGGAGGGACACAGAGAGCGAAACGAGATGAAGGAGGGGAAAAGAGTGCGAAACGAGATGGTGGAGGGTGAAAGAGAGCGAAACGAGATGGAGGAGGGTGAAAGATAGCGAAACAAGATGATGGAGGGTGAAAGAGAGCGAAACGAGAGGAAGGAGGGTGAAATAGAGCGAAACGAGACAAAGGATGGTGAAAGAGAGCGAAACAAGACGAAGGAGGGTGAAAGAGAGCGAAAGGAGATGAAGGAGGGTGAAAGAGAGCGAAATGAGACGATGGAGAGTGAAAGAGAGCGAAAGGAGTCGAAGGAGGTTGAAAGAGAGTGGAACGAGACGAAGGAGGGTGAAAGAGACCAAAACGAGACGAAGGAGGGTGAAAGAGAGCGAAACGAGACGAAGGAGGGTGAAAGAGAGCGAAACGAGAAGAAGGAGGGTGAAAGAGAGCGAAACGAGACGAAGGAGGGTGAAAGAAAGCGAAACGAGAAGAAGGAGGGTGAAAGAGAGCGAAATTAGACGAAGGAGGGTGAAAGAGAGCGAAACGAGACGAAGGAGGGTGAAAGAGAGCGAAACGAGAAGAAGGAGGGTGAAAGAGAGCGAAATGAGACGAAGGAGGGTGAAAGAGAGCGAAAGGAGTCGAACGAGGGTGAAAGAGAGTGGAACGAGACGAAGGAGGGTGAAAGAGACCAAAACGAGACGAAGGAGGGTGAAAGAGAGCGAAATGAGACGAAGGATGGTGAAAGAGAGGAAAACGAGAAGAAGGAGGGTGAAAGAGAGCGAAATGAGACGAAGGAGGGTGAAAGAGAGCGAAACGAGATGAAGGAGGGTCAAAGTGAGCGAAACGAGACGAAGGTGGGTGAAAGAGAGCAAAACGCGATGAAGGAGGGTGAAAGAGAGCTAAACGAGATGAAGGAGAGTGAAAGAGAGCTAAACGAGATGAAGGAGGGTGAAAGAGAGCGAAAGGAGATGAAGGAGGGTGAAAGAGAGCGAAATGAGACGAAACAGGGTGAAAGAGAGCGAAAGGAGTCGAAGGAGGGTGAAAGAGAGTGGAACGAGACGAAGGAGGGTGAAAGAGACCGAAACGAGACGGTGGAGGTTGAAGGAGAGCGAAACGAGATGAAGGCGGGTGGAACAGAGCGAAACAAGACAAAAGAAGGGTGAAAGAGAGCAAAACGAGACGAAGGAGGGTGAAAGAGGGCGAAGCGAGACGAAGGAGCATGAAAGAGAGCAAAATGAGACGAAGGAGTGTGAAAGAGAGCGAAAGGAGTCGAAGGAGTGTGAAAGAGAGTGGAACGAGACGAAGGAGGGTGACAGAGACCGAAACGAGACGAAGGAGGGTGAAAGAGAGCGAAACGAGATGAAGAAAGGTGTAAGAGAGCGAAACGAGACGAAGGAGGGTGAAAGAGAGCGAAAGGAGATGAAGGAGGGTGAAAGAGAGCGAAAGGAGTCGAAGGAGGGTGAAAGAGAGCGAAACGAGACGAAGGAGGGTGAAAGAGAGCGAAACAAGACAAGGAGGGTGAAAGAGAGCGAAACAAGAAGAAGGAGGGTGAAAGAGAGCGAAATGAGACGAAGGAGGTTGAAAGAGAGCGAAAGGAGTCGAAGGAGGGTGAAAGAGAGTGGAACGAGACGAAGGAGGGTGAAAGAGACCAAAACGAGACGAAGGAGGGTGAAAGAGAGCGAAATGAGACGAAGGAGGGTGAAAGAGAGCGAAACGAGAAGAAGGAGGGTGAAAGAGAGCGAAATGAGACGAAGGAGGATGAAAGAGAGCGAAACGAAATGAAGGAGGGTGAAAGAGAGCGAAACGAGACGAAGGAGGGTGAAAGAGAGCGAAACGCGATGAAGGAGGGTGAAAGAGAGCTAAACGAGATGAAGGAGAGTGAAAGAGAGCTAAACGGGACGAAGGAGGGTGAAAGAGAGCGAAAGGAGATGAAGGAGTGTGAAAGAGAGCGAAATGAGATGAAGGAGGGTGAAAGAGAGCGAAAGGAGTCGAAGGAGGGTGAAAGAGAGTGGAACGAGACGAAGGAGGGTGAAAGAGACCGAAACGAGTCGGTGGAGGTTGAAGGAGAGCGAAACGAGACGAAGGACGGTGAAAGAGATCGAAACAAGACGAAGGAGTGTAAAACAGAGCGAAACGAGACAAAGGAGGGTGCAAGAGAGATAAACGAGACGAAGGAGGGTCAAAGAGAGCGAAACAAGACGGTGGAGCGTGAAAGAGAGCGAAACGAGACGAAGGAGGTTGAAAGAGATCAAAACGATACGAAGGAGTGTAAAACAGAGCGAATCGAGATGAAGGAGGGTGCAAGAGTGCTAAACGAGACGAAGGAGGGTCAAAGAGAGCGAAAAAAGACGGTGGAGGGTGAAAGAGAGCGAAACGAGATGAAGGAGGGTGAAAGAGAGCGAATCGAGACGATGGATGGTGAAAGAGAGCGAAACGAGACGAAGGAGGGTGAAAGAGAGCGAAAGGAGATGAAGGAGGGTGAAAGAGAGCGAAATGAGACGATGGAGAGTGAAAGAGAGCAAAAGGAGTCGAAGGAGGGTGAAAGAGAGTGGAACGAGACGAAGGAGGGTGAAAGAGACCAAAACGAGACGAAGGAGGGTGAAAGAGAGCGAAACGAGACGAAGGAGGGTGAAAGAGAGCGAAACGAGAAGAAGGAGGGTGAAAGAGAGCGAAACGAGACGAAGGAGGGTGAAAGAAAGCGAAACGAGAAGAAGGAGGGTGAAAGAGAGCGAAATTAGACGAAGGAGGGTGAAAGAGGGCGAAACGAGACGAAGGCGGGTGGAACAGAGCGAAACAAGATGAAAGAAGGGTGAAAGAGAGCAAAACGAGACGAAGGAGGGTGAAAGAGGGCGAAGCGAGACGAAGGAGCATGAAACAGAGTGAAACGAGACGAAGGAGGATGAAAGAGAGCGAAACGAGACGAAGGAGGGACACAGAGAGCGAAACGAGAGGAAAGAGGGTAAAAGAGTGCGAAACGAGATGGTGGAGGGTGAAAGAGAGCGAAACGAGATGAAGGAGGGTGAAAGATAGCGAAACAAGACGATGGAGGGTGAAAGAGAGCGAAACGAGAGGCAGGAGGGTGAAATAGAGCGAAACGAGACAAAGGATGGTGAAAGAGAGCGAAACGAGATGAAGGAGGGTGAAAGAGAGCGAAAGGAGATGAAGGAGGGTGAAAGAGAGCGAAATGAGACGATGGAGAGTGAAAGAGAGCGAAAGGAGTCGAAGGAGGGTGAAAGAGAGTGGAACGAGACGAAGGAGGGTGAAAGAGACCAAAACGAGACGAAGGAGGGTGAAAGAGAGCGAAACGAGACGAAGGAGGGTGAAAGAGAGCGATACGAGAAGAAGGAGGGTGAAAGAGAGCGAAACGAGACGAAGAAGGATGAAAGAAAGCGAAACGAGAAGAAGGAGGGTGAAAGAGAGCGAAATTAGACGAAGGAGGGTGAAAGAGAGCGAAACGAGACGAAGGAGGGTGAAAGAGAGCGAAACGAGAAGAAGGAGGGTGAAAGAGAGCGAAATGAGACGAAGGAGGGTGAAAGAGAGCGAAAGGAGTCGAACGAGGGTGAAAGAGAGTGGAACGAGACGAAGGAGGGTGAAAGAGACCAAAACGAGACGAAGGAGGGTGAAAGAGAGCGAAATGAGACGAAGGAGGGTGAAAGAGAGGAAAACGAGAAGAAGGAGGGTGAAAGAGAGCGAAATGAGACGAAGGAGGGTGAAAGAGAGCGAAACGAGATGAAGGAGGGTCAAAGTGAGCGAAACGAGACGAAGGTGGGTGAAAGAGAGCAAAACGCGATGAAGGAGGGTGAAAGAGAGCTAAACGAGATGAAGGAGAGTGAAAGAGAGCTAAACGAGACGAAGGAGGGTGAAAGAGAGCGAAAGGAGATGAAGGAGGGTGAAAGAGAGCGAAATGAGACGAAACAGGGTGAAAGAGAGCGAAAGGAGTCGAAGGAGGGTGAAAGAGAGTGGAACGAGACGAAGGAGGGTGAAAGAGACCGAAACGAGACAGTGGAGGTTGAAGGAGAGCGAAACGAGACGAAGGCGGGTGGAACAGAGCGAAACAAGACAAAAGAAGGGTGAAAGAGAGCAAAACGAGACGAAGGAGGGTGAAAGAGGGCGAAGCGAGACGAAGGAGCATGAAAGAGAGCAAAATGAGACGAAGGAGTGTGAAAGAGAGCGAAAGGAGTCGAAGGAGTGTGAAAGAGAGTGGAACGAGACGAAGGAGGGTGACAGAGACCGAAACGAGACGAAGGAGGGTGAAAGAGAGCGAAACGAGATGAAGAAAGGTGTAAGAGAGCGAAACGAGACGAAGGAGGGTGAAAGAGAGCGAAACGAGACGAAGGAGGGTGAAAGAGAGCGAAAGGAGTCGAAGGAGGGTGAAAGAGAGTGGAACGAGACGAAGGAGGGTGCAAGAGACCAAAACGAGACGAAGGAGGGTGAAAGAGAGCGAAATGAGACGAAGGAGGGTGAAAGAGAGCGAAACGAGAAGAAGGAGGGTGAAAGAGAGCGAAATGAGACGAAGGAGGATGAAAGAGAGCGAAACGAAATGAAGGAGGGTGAAAGAGAGCGAAACGAGACGAAGGAGGGTGAAAGAGAGCGAAACGCGATGAAGGAGGGTGAAAGAGAGCTAAGCGAGATGAAGGAGAGTGAAAGAGAGCTAAACGAGACGAAGGAGGGTGAAAGAGAGCGAAAGGAGATGAAGGAGTGTGAAAGAGAGCGAAATGAGATGAAGGAGGGTGAAAGAGAGCGAAAGGAGTCGAAGGAGGGTGAAAGAGAGTGGAACGAGACGAAGGAGGGTGAAAGAGACCGAAACGAGTCGGTGGAGGTTGAAGGAGAGCGAAACGAGACGAAGGACGGTGAAAGAGATCGAAACAAGACGAAGGAGTGTAAAACAGAGCGAAACGAGACAAAGGAGGGTGCAAGAGAGATAAACGAGACGAAGGAGGGTCAAAGAGAGCGAAACAAGACGGTGGAGCGTGAAAGAGAGCGAAACGAGACGAAGGAGGTTGAAAGAGATCAAAACGATACGAAGGAGTGTAAAACAGAGCGAATCGAGATGAAGGAGGGTGCAAGAGTGCTAAACGAGACGAAGGAGGGTCAAAGAGAGCGAAAAAAGACGGTGGAGGGTGAAAGAGAGCGAAACGAGACGAAGGAGGGTGAAAGAGAGCGAATCGAGACGATGGAGTGTGAAAGAGAGCGAAACGAGAGGAAGGAGGGTGAAAGAGAGCGAAACGAGACGAAGGAGGGTGAAAGAGAGCGAAACAAGATGAAGGAGGGTGGAAGAGAGCGAAACGAGACGAAGGAGGGTGAAAGAGATAGAAACGAGACGAAGGAAGGTGAAAGAGAGCGAAACGAGACGAAGGAAGGTGAAAGAGAGCGAAACGAGACAAAGGAGGGTGAAAGGGAGCGAAACGAGACGAAGGAGGGTGAAAGGGAGCGAAACGAGATGAAGGAGGGTGAAAGAGAGCGAAACGAGATGAAGGAGGGTGAAAGAGAGCGAAACGAGACGAAGGAGGGTGAAAGAGGGCGAAACGAGACGAAGGCGGGTGGAACAGAGCGAAACAAGACAAAAGAAGGGTGAAAGAGAGCAAAACGAGACGAAGGAGGGTGAAAGAGGGCGAAGCGAGACAAAGGAGCATGAAAGAGAGCGAAACGAGATGAAGGAGGGTAAAAGAGAATGAAACAAGACGAACGAGTGTAAAAGAGAGCGAAACGAGACGAAGGAGTGTGAAAGAGAGCGAAACGAGACGAAGGAGGGTGAAAGAGATCTAAACGATACAAAGGAGTGTAAAACAGAGCGAAACGAGACGAAGGAGGGTGCAAGAGAGCTAAACGAGACGAAGGAGGGTCAAAGAGAGCGAAACAATACGGTGGGGCGTGAAAGAGAGCGAAACGAGACGAAGGAGGGTGAAAGAGAGCGAAACGAGACGAAGGAGGGTGAAAGAGAGCGAAACGAGATGAAGGAGGGTGGAAGAGAGCAAAACGAGACGAAGAAGGGTGAAAGAGAGAGAAACGAGACGAAGGAAGGTGAAAGAGAGCGAAACGAGACGAAGGAAGGTGAAAGAGAGCGAAACGAGACAAAGGAGGGTGAAAGGGAGTGAAACGAGATGAAGGAGGGTGAAAGAGAGCGAAAGGAGTCGAAGGAGGGTGAAAGAGAGTGGAACGGGATGAAGGAGGGTGAAAGAGACCGAAACGAGACGGTGGAGGGTGATAGAGAGCGAAACGAGATGAAGGACGGTGAAAGAGAGCGAAACAAGACAAAGGAGGGCGAAAGAGAGCGAAACGAGAGGAACGAGGGTGAAAGTGAGCGAAACGAGATGAAGGAGGGTGAAAGAGAGCGAAACGAGACGAAGGAGGGCGAAAGAGAGCGAAACGAGAGGAAGGAGTGTGAAAGAGAGCTCAATGAGATGAAGGAGGGTGAAAGAGAGCGAAACAAGACGATGGAGGGTGAAAGAGAGCGAAACGAGAGGAAGGAGGGTGAAAGAGAGCGAAACGAGACAAAGGAGGGTGAAAGAGAGCGAAACGAGACGAAGGAGGTTGAAAGAGAGCGAAACGAGACGAAGAAAGGTGAAAGAGAGCGAAAGGAGATGAAGGAGTGTGAAAGAGAGCGAAAGCAGTCGAAGGAGGGTGAAAGAGAGTGGAACGAGACGAAGGAGGGTGAAGGAGACCGAAACGAGACGAATGAGGTTGAAAGAGAGCGAAACGAGACGAAGGAGGGTGAAAGCGAGTGAAACGAGAAGAAGGAGGATGAAAGAGAGCGAAACGAGACGAAGGAGGGTGAAAGAGAGCGAAACGAGATGAAGGAGGGTCAAAGAGAGCGAAACGAGACGAAGGAGGGTGAAAGAGAGCGAAACGCGATGAAGGAGGGTGAAAGAGAGCTAAACGAGACGAAGGAGGGTCACAGAGTGCGAAACGAGACGAAAGAGGGTAAAAGAGAGCGAAACGAGATGGTGGAGGGTGAAAGAGAGCGAAACGAGACGAAGGAGGGTGAAAGAGAGCGAAACAAGACGAAGGAGCGCGAAAGAGAGCGAAACAAGAGGAACGAGGGTGAAAGAGAGCGAAACGAGATGAAGGAGGGTGGAAGAGAGCGAAACGAGACGAAGGAGTGTGAAAGAGAAATGAGACGAAGGAAGGTGAAAGAGAGCGAAACGAGACGAAGGAAGGTGAAAGAGAGCGAAACGAGACAAAGGAGGGTGAAAGGGAGCGAAACGAGATGAAGGAGGGTGAAAGAGAGCGAAACGAGATGAAGGAGGGTGAAAGAGAGCGAAACGAGATGAAGGAGGGTGAAAGAGAGCGAAACGAGACGAAGGAGGGTGAAAGAGGGCGAAACGAGACGAAGGCGGGTGGAACAGAGCGAAACAAGATGAAAGAAGGGTGAAAGAGAGCAAAACGAGACGAAGGAGGGTGAAAGAGGGCGAAGCGAGATGAAGGAGCATGAAACAGAGTGAAACGAGACGAAGGAGGATGAAAGAGAGCTAAACGAGACGAAGGAGGGACACAGAGAGCGAAACGAGAGGAAAGAGGGAAAAAGAGTGCGAAACGAGATGGTGGAGGGTGAAAGAGAGCGAAACGAGATGAAGGAGGGTGAAAGATAGCGAAACAAGACGATGGAGGGTGAAAGAGAGCGAAACGAGACGAAGGAGTGTAAAACAGAGCGAAACGAGACAAAGGAGGGTGCAAGAGAGATAAACGAGACGAAGGAGGGTCAAAGAGAGCGAAACAAGACGGTGGAGCGTGAAAGAGAGCGAAACGAGACGAAGGAGGTTGAAAGAGATCAAAACGATACGAAGGAGTGTAAAACAGAGCGAATCGAGATGAAGGAGGGTGCAAGAGTGCTAAACGAGACGAAGGAGGGTCAAAGAGAGCGAAAAAAGACGGTGGAGGGTGAAAGAGAGCGAAACGAGACGAAGGAGGGTGAAAGAGAGCGAATCGAGACGATGGAGTGTGAAAGAGAGCGAAACGAGAGGAAGGAGGGTGAAAGAGAGCGAAACGAGACGAAGGAGGGTGAAAGAGAGCGAAACAAGATGAAGGAGGGTGGAAGAGAGCGAAACGAGACGAAGGAGGGTGAAAGAGAGAGAAACGAGACGAAGGAAGGTGAAAGAGAGCGAAACGAGACGAAGGAAGGTGAAAGAGAGCGAAACGAGACAAAGGAGGGTGAAAGGGAGCGAAACGAGACGAAGGAGGGTGAAAGGGAGCGAAACGAGATGAAGGAGGGTGAAAGAGAGCGAAACGAGATGAAGGAGGGTGAAAGAGAGCGAAACGAGACGAAGGAGGGTGAAAGAGGGCGAAACGAGACGACGGCGGGTGGAACAGAGCGAAACAAGACAAAAGAAGGGTGAAAGAGAGCAAAACGAGACGAAGGAGGGTGAAAGAGGGCGAAGCGAGACAAAGGAGCATGAAAGAGAGCGAAACGAGATGAAGGAGGGTAAAAGAGAATGAAACAAGACGAACGAGTGTAAAAGAGAGCGAAACGAGACGAAGGAGTGTGAAAGAGAGCGAAACGAGACGAAGGAGGGTGAAAGAGATCTAAACGATACAAAGGAGTGTAAAACAGAGCGAAACGAGACGAAGGAGGGTGCAAGAGAGCTAAACGAGACGAAGGAGGGTCAAAGAGAGCGAAACAATACGGTGGGGCGTGAAAGAGAGCGAAACGAGACGAAGGAGGGTGAAAGAGAGCGAAACGAGACGAAGGAGGGTGAAAGAGAGCGAAACGAGATGAAGGAGGGTGGAAGAGAGCAAAACGAGACGAAGAAGGGTGAAAGAGAGAGAAACGAGACGAAGGAAGGTGAAAGAGAGCGAAACGAGACGAAGGAAGGTGAAAGAGAGCGAAACGAGACAAAGGAGGGTGAAAGGGAGTGAAACGAGATGAAGGAGGGTGAAAGAGAGCGAAAGGAGTCGAAGGAGGGTGAAAGAGAGTGGAACGGGATGAAGGAGGGTGAAAGAGACCGAAACGAGACGGTGGAGGGTGATAGAGAGCGAAACGAGATGAAGGACGGTGAAAGAGAGCGAAACAAGACAAAGGAGGGCGAAAGAGAGCGAAACGAGAGGAACGAGGGTGAAAGTGAGCGAAACGAGATGAAGGAGGGTGAAAGAGAGCGAAACGAGACGAAGGAGGGCGAAAGAGAGCGAAACAAGAGGAAGGAGTGTGAAAGAGAGCTCAATGAGATGAAGGAGGGTGAAAGAGAGCGAAACAAGACGATGGAGGGTGAAAGAGAGCGAAACGAGAGGAAGGAGGGTGAAAGAGAGCGAAACGAGACAAAGGAGGGTGAAAGAGAGCGAAACGAGACGAAGGAGGTTGAAAGAGAGCGAAACGAGACGAAGAAAGGTGAAAGAGAGCGAAAGGAGATGAAGGAGTGTGAAAGAGAGCGAAAGCAGTCGAAGGAGGGTGAAAGAGAGTGGAACGAGACGAAGGAGGGTGAAGGAGACCGAAACGAGACGAATGAGGTTGAAAGAGAGCGAAACGAGACGAAGGAGGGTGAAAGCGAGTGAAACGAGAAGAAGGAGGATGAAAGAGAGCGAAACGAGACGAAGGAGGGTGAAAGAGAGCGAAACGAGATGAAGGAGGGTCAAAGAGAGCGAAACGAGACGAAGGAGGGTGAAAGAGAGCGAAACGCGATGAAGGAGGGTGAAAGAGAGCTAAACGAGACGAAGGAGGGTCACAGAGTGCGAAACGAGACGAAAGAGGGTAAAAGAGAGCGAAACGAGATGGTGGAGGGTGAAAGAGAGCGAAACGAGACGAAGGAGGGTGAAAGAGAGCGAAACAAGACGAAGGAGGGCGAAAGAGAGCGAAACGAGAGGAACGAGGGTGAAAGAGAGCGAAACGAGATGAAGGAGGGTGGAAGAGAGCGAAACGAGACGAAGGAGTGTGAAAGAGAAATGAGACGAAGGAAGGTGAAAGAGAGCGAAACGAGACGAAGGAAGGTGAAAGAGAGCGAAACGAGACAAAGGAGGGTGAAAGGGAGCGAAACGAGATGAAGGAGGGTGAAAGAGAGCGAAACGAGATGAAGGAGGGTGAAAGAGAGCGAAACGAGATGAAGGAGGGTGAAAGAGAGCGAAACGAGACGAAGGAGGGTGAAAGAGGGCGAAACGAGACGAAGGCGGGTGGAACAGAGCGAAACAAGATGAAAGAAGGGTGAAAGAGAGCAAAACGAGACGAAGGAGGGTGAAAGAGGGCGAAGCGAGACGAAGGAGCATGAAACAGAGTGAAACGAGACGAAGGAGGATGAAAGAGAGCTAAACGAGACGAAGGAGGGACACAGAGAGCGAAACGAGAGGAAAGAGGGAAAAAGAGTGCGAAACGAGATGGTGGAGGGTGAAAGAGAGCGAAACGAGATGAAGGAGGGTGAAAGATAGCGAAACAAGACGATGGAGGGTGAAAGAGAGCGAAACGAGAGGAAGGAGGGTGAAATAGAGCGAAACGAGACAAAGGATGGTGAAAGAGAGCGAAACGAGACGAAGGAGGGTGAAAGAGAGCGAAAGGAGATGAAGGAGGGTGAAAGAGAGCGAAATGAGACGATGGAGAGTGAAAGAGAGCGAAAGGAGTCGAAGGAGGGTGAAAGAGAGTGGAACGAGACGAAGGAGGGTGAAAGAGACCAAAACGAGACGAAGGAGGGTGAAAGAGAGCGAAACGAGACGAAGGAGGGTGAAAGAGAGCGAAACGAGAAGAAGGAGGGTGAAAGAGAGCGAAACGAGACGAAGGAGGGTGAAAGAAAGCGAAACGAGAAGAAGGAGGGTGAAAGAGAGCGAAATTAGACGAAGGAGGGTGAAAGAGAGCGAAACGAGACGAAGGAGGGTGAAAGAGAGCGAAACGAGAAGAAGGAGGGTGAAAGAGAGCGAAATGAGACGAAGGAGGGTGAAAGAGAGCGAAAGGAGTCGAACGAGGGTGAAAGAGAGTGGAACGAGACGAAGGAGGGTGAAAGAGACCAAAACGAGACGATGGAGGGTGAAAGAGAGCGAAATGAGACGAAGGAGGGTGAAAGAGAGGAAAACGAGAAGAAGGAGGGTGAAAGAGAGCGAAATGAGACGAAGGAGGGTGAAAGAGAGCGAAACGAGATGAAGGAGGGTCAAAGTGAGCGAAACGAGACGAAGGTGGGTGAAAGAGAGCAAAACGCGATGAAGGAGGGTGAAAGAGAGCTAAACGAGATGAAGGAGAGTGAAAGAGAGCTAAACGAGACGAAGGAGGGTGAAAGAGAGCGAAAGGAGATGAAGGAGGGTGAAAGAGAGCGAAATGAGACGAAACAGGGTGAAAGAGAGCGAAAGGAGTCGAAGGAGGGTGAAAGAGAGTGGAACGAGACGAAGGAGGGTGAAAGAGACCGAAACGAGACGGTGGAGGTTGAAGGAGAGCGAAACGAGACGAAGGCGGGTGGAACAGAGCGAAACAAGACAAAAGAAGGGTGAAAGAGAGCAAAACGAGATGAAGGAGGGTGAAAGAGGGCGAAGCGAGACGAAGGAGCATGAAAGAGAGCGAAACGAGATGAAGGAGGGTAAAAGAGAGCGAAACGAGACGAAAGAGTGTAAAAGAGAGCGAAACGAGATGAAGGAGGGTGAAAGAGAGCGAAACGAGACAAAGGAGGGTGAAAGAGAGTGGAACGAGACGAACGAGGGTGAAAGAGAGCGAAACGAGAAGAAGGAGGGTGAAAGAGAGCGAAACGAGACGAAGGAGGGTGAAAGAGAGCTAAACGAGATGAAGGAGGGTGGAAGAGAGCGAAACGAGAGAAGGAGGGTGAAAGAGGGCGAAACGAGACGAAGGGGGGTGCAACAGAGCGAAACAAGACGAAGGAGGGTGAAAGAGAGCGAAACGAGACGAAGGAGGGTGAAAGAGAGCAAAACGAGAAGAAGGAGGGTGAAAGAGAGCGAAACGAGATGAAGGAGGGTCAAAGTGAGCGAAACGAGACGAAGGTGGGTGAAAGAGAGCAAAACGCGATGAAGGAGGGTGAAAGAGAGCTAAACGAGATGAAGGAGAGTGAAAGAGAGCTAAACGAGACGAAGGAGGGTGAAAGAGAGCGAAAGGGGATGAAGGAGGGTGAAAGAGAGCGAAATGAGATGAAGGAGGGTGAAAGAGAGCGAAAGGAGTCGAAGGAGGGTGAAAGAGAGTGGAACGAGACGAAGGAGGGTGAAAGAGACCAAAACGAGACGGTGGAGGTTGAAGGAGAGCGAAAAGAGACGAAGGCGGGTGGAAAAGAGCGAAACAAGACAAAAGAAGGGTGAAAGAGAGCAAAACGAGATGAAGGAGGGTGAAAGAGGGCGAAGCGAGACGAAGGAGCATGAAAGAGAGCGAAACGAGATGAAGGAGGGTAAAAGAGAGCGAAACGAGACGAAAGAGTGTAAAAGAGAGCGATACGAGACGAAGGAGGGTGAAAGAGAGCGAAACGAGACGAAGGAGGGTGAAAGAGAGTGGAACGAGACGAACGAGGGTGAAAGAGAGCGAAACGAGAAGAAGGAGGGTGAAAGAGAGCGAAACGAGACGAAGGAGGGTGAAAGAGAGCTAAACGAGATGAAGGCGGGTGGAAGAGAGCGAAACGAGACGAAGGGGGGTGCAACAGAGCGAAACAAGACGAAGGAGGGTGAAAGAGAGCGAAACGAGAGGAACGAGGGTGAAAGAGAGCAAAACGAGATGAAGGAGTGTGAAACAGAGCGAAACGAGACGAAGGAGGATGAAAGAGTGCTAAACGAGACGAAGGAGGGTCACAGAGAGCGAAACGAGACGAAAGAGGGTAAAAGAGTGCGAAACGAGACGGTGGAGGGTGAAAGAGAGCGAAACGAGATGAAGGAGGGTGAAAGAGAGCGAAACAAGACGATGGTGGGTGAAAGAGAGCGAAACGAGAGGAAGGAGGGTGAAAGAGAGCGAAACGAGACAAAGGATTGTGAAAGAGAGCGAAACGAGACGAAGGAGGGTGAAAGAGAGCGAAACGAGACGAAGGAGGGTGAAAGAGAGCGAAACGAGACGAAGATATGTTAAAGAGAGCGAAATGAGACGAAGGTGGGTGAAAGAGAGCGAAAGGAGATGAAGGAGTATGAAAGAGAGCGAAATGAGACGAAGGAGAGTGAAAGAGAGCGAAAGGAGTCGAAGGAGGGTGCAAGAGAGCTAAACGAGACGAAGGAGGGTCAAAGAGAGCGAAACAAGACGGTGGAGGGTAAAAGAGAGCGAATCGAGACGATGGAGCGTGAAAGAGAGCGAAACTAGACGAAGGAGGGTGAAAGAGATCAAAACGATACGAAGGAGTGTAAAACAGAGCGAAACGAGACGAAGGAGGGTGCAAGAGAGCTAAACGAGACGAAGGAGGGTCAAAGAGAGCGAAACAAGACGGTGGAGGGTGAAAGAGAGCGAAACGAGACGAAGGAGGGTGAAAGAGAGCGAATCGAGACGATGGAGGGTGAAAGAGAGCGAAACGAGAGGAAGGAGGGTGAAAGAGAGCGAAACGAGGCGAAGGAGGGTGAAAGAGAGCGAAACGAGATGAAGAAGGGTGGAAGAGAGCGAAACGAGATGAAGGAGGGTGAAAGAGAGAGAAACGAGACGAAGGAAGGTGAAAGAGAGCGAAACGAGATGAAGGAAGGAGAAAGAGAGCGAAACGAGACAAAGGAGGGTGAAAGGGAGCGAAACGAGATGAAGGAGGGTGAAATAGAGTGAAACGAGATGAAGGAGGGTGAAAGAGAGTGAAACGAGACGAAGGAGGGTGAAAGAGGGCGAAACGAGACGAAGGCGGGTGAAAGAGAGCGAAACGAGATGAAGGAGGGTGAAAGAGAGCGAAACGAGATGAAGGAGGGTGAAAGAGAGCGAAACGAGATGAAGGAGGGTGAAAGAGAGTGAAACGAGACGAAGGAGGGTGAAAGAGGGCGAAACGAGACGAAAGCAGTTGAAAGAGAGCGAAACAAGACAAAAGAAGGGTGAAAGAGAGCAAAACGAGACGAAGGAGGGTGAAAGAGGGCGAAGCGAGACGAAGGAGCATGAAAGAGAGCGAAACGAGATGAAGGAGGGTAAAAGAGAGCGAAACGAGACGAAAGAGTGTAAAAGAGAGCGAAACGAGACGAAGGAGGGTGAAAGAGAGCGAAACCAGACGAAGGAGGGTGAAAGAGATCAAAACGATACGAAGGATTGTAAAACAGAGCGAAACGAGACGAAGGAGGGTGCAAGAGAGCTAAACGAGACGAAGAAGGGTCAAAGAGGGCGAATCAAGACGGTGGAGGGTGAAAGAGAGCGAAACGAGACGAATTAGGGTGAAAGAGAGCGAATCGAGACGATGGAGGGTGAAAGAGAGCGAAACGAGAGGAAGGAAGGTGAAAGAGAGCGAAACAAGACGAAAGAGGGTGAAAGAGAGCGAAACGAGAAGAAGGAGGGTGGAAGAGAGCGAAACGAGACGAAGGAGGGTGAAAGAGAGAGAAACGAGACGAAGGAAGGTGAAAGAGAGCGAAACGAGACGAAGGAAGGTGAAAGAGAGCGAAACGAGACAAAGGAGGGTGAAAGGGAGCGAAACGAGATGAAGGAGGGCGAAATTGAGCGAAACGAGATGAAGGAGGGTGAAAGAGAGTGAAACGAGACGAAGGAGGGTGAAAGAGGGCGAAACGAGACGAAGGCAGGTGAAAGAGAGCGAAACCAGACGAAGGAGGGTGAAAGAGAGCGAAACGAGATGAAGGAGGGTGAAAGAGAGCGATACGAGATGAAGGAGGGTGAAAGAGAGTGAAACGAGACGAAGGAGGGTGAAAGAGGGCGAAACGAGACGAAAGAGTGTAAAAGAGAGCGAAACGAGACGAAGGAGGGTGAAAGAGAGCGAAACCAGACGAAGGAGGGTGAAAGAGATCAAAACGATACGAAGGAGTGTAAAACAGAGCGAAACGAGATGAAGGAGGGTGCAAGAGAGCTAAACGAGACGAAGGAGGGTCAAAGAGAGCGAAACGAGACGAAGGAGGGTGAAAGAGAGCGAAACGAGAAGAAGGAGGGTGAAAGAGAGCGAAATGAGACGAAGGAGGGTGAAAGAGAGCTAAAGGAGTCGAACGAGGGTGAAAGAGAGTGGAACGAGACGAATGAGGGTGAAAGAGACCAAAACGAGACGATGGAGGGTGAAAGAGAGCGAAATGAGACGAAGGAGGGTGAAAGAGAGGAAAACGAGCAGAAGGAGGGTGAAAGAGAGCGAAATGAGACGAAGGAGGGTGAAAGAGAGCGAAACGAGATGAAGGAGGGTCAAAGTGAGCGAAACGCGACGAAGGTGGGTGAAAGAGAGCAAAACGCGATGAAGGAGGGTGAAAGAGAGCTAAACGAGATGAAGGAGAGTGAAAGAGAGCTAAACGAGACGAAGGAGGGTGAAAGAGAGCGAAAGGAGATGAAGGAGGGTGAAAGAGAGCGAAATGAGACGAAACAGGGTGAAAGAGAGCGAAAGGAGTCGAAGGAGGGTGAAAGAGAGTGGAACGAGACGAAGGAGGGTGAAAGAGACCGAAACGAGACGGTGGAGGTTGAAGGAGAGCGAAACGAGACGAAGGCGGGTGGAACAGAGCGAAACAAGACAAAAGAAGTGTGAAAGAGAGCAAAACGAGATGAAGGAGGGTGAAAGAGGGCGAAGCGAGACGAAGGAGCATGAAAGAGAGCGAAACGAGATGAAGGAGGGTAAAAGAGAGCGAAACGAGACGAAAGAGTGTAAAAGAGAGCGAAACGAGATGAAGGAGGGTGAAAGAGAGCGAAACGAGACGAAGGAGGGTGAAAGAGAGTGGAACGAGACGAACGAGGGTGAAAGAGAGCGAAACGAGAAGAAGGAGGGTGAAAGAGAGCGAAACAAGACGAAGGAGGGTGAAAGAGAGCTAAACGAGATGAAGGAGGGTGGAAGAGAGCGAAACGAGAGAAGGAGGGTGAAAGAGGGCGAAACGAGACGAAGGGGGGTGCAACAGAGCGAAACAAGACGAAGGAGCGTGAAAGAGAGCGAAACGAGACGAAGGAGGGTGAAAGAGAGCAAAACGAGAAGAAGGAGGGTGAAAGAGAGCGAAACGAGATGAAGGAGGGTCAAAGTGAGCGAAACGAGACGAAGGTGGGTGAAAGAGAGCAAAACGCGATGAAGGAGGGTGAAAGAGAGCTAAACGAGATGAAGGAGAGTGAAAGAGAGCTAAACGAGACGAAGGAGGGTGAAAGAGAGCGAAAGGAGATGAAGGAGGGTGAAAGAGAGCGAAATGAGACGAAGGAGGGTGAAAGAGAGCGAAAGGAGTCGAAGGAGGGTGAAAGAGAGTGGAACGAGACGAAGGAGGGTGAAAGAGACCAAAACGAGACGGTGGAGGTTGAAGGAGAGCGAAAAGAGACGAAGGCGGGTGGAAAAGAGCGAAACAAGACAAAAGAAGGGTGAAAGAGAGCAAAACGAGATGAAGGAGGGTGAAAGAGGGCGAAGCGAGACGAAGGAGCATGAAAGAGAGCGAAACGAGATGAAGGAGGGTAAAAGAGAGCGAAACGAGACGAAAGAGTGTAAAAGAGAGCGAAACGAGACGAAGGAGGGTGAAAGAGAGCGAAACGAGACGAAGGAGGGTGAAAGAGAGTGGAACGAGACGAACGAGGGTGAAAGAGAGCGAAACGAGAGAAGGAGGGTGAAAGAGAGCGAAACGAGACGAAGGAGGGTGAAAGAGAGCTAAACGAGATGAAGGCGGGTGAAAGAGAGCGAAACGAGACGAAGGAGGGTGAAAGAGAGCTAAACGAGATGAAGGCGGGTGGAAGAGAGCGAAACGAGAGAAGGAGGGTGAAAGAGGGCGAAACGAGACGAAGGGGGGTGCAACAGAGCGAAACAAGACGAAGGAGGGTGAAAGAGAGCGAAACGAGAGGAACGAGGGTGAAAGAGAGCAAAACGAGATGAAGGAGTGTGAAACAGAGCGAAACGAGACGAAGGAGGATGAAAGAGTGCTAAACGAGACGAAGGAGGGTCACAGAGAGCGAAACGAGACGAAAGAGGGTAAAAGAGTGCGAAACGAGACGGTGGAGGGTGAAAGAGAGCGAAACGAGATGAAGCAGGGTGAAAGAGAGCGAAACAAGACGATGGTGGGTGAAAGAGAGCGAAACGAGAGGAAGGAGGGTGAAAGAGAGCGAAACGAGACAAAGGATTGTGAAAGAGAGCGAAACGAGACGAAGGAGGGTGAAAGAGAGCGAAACGAGACGAAGGAGGGTGAAAGAGAGCGAAACGAGACGAAGATATGTTAAAGAGAGCGAAATGAGACGAAGGTGGGTGAAAGAGAGCGAGAGGAGATGAAGGAGTATGAAAGAGAGCGAAATGAGACGAAGGAGAGTGAAAGAGAGCGAAAGGAGTCGAAGGAGGGTGCAAGAGAGCTAAACGAGACGAAGGAGGGTCAAAGAGAGCGAAACAAGACGGTGGAGGGTGAAAGAGAGCGAATCGAGACGATGGAGCGTGAAAGAGAGCGAAACTAGACGAAGGAGGGTGAAAGAGATCAAAACGATACGAAGGAGTGTAAAACAGAGCGAAAAGAGACGAAGGAGGGTGCAAGAGAGCTAAACGAGACGAAGGAGGGTCAAAGAGAGCGAAACAAGACGGTGGAGGGTGAAAGAGAGCGAAACGAGACGAAGGAGGGTGAAAGACAGCGAATCGAGACGATGGAGGGTGAAAGAGAGCGAAACGAGAGGAAGGAGGGTGAAAGAGAGCGAAACGAGGCGAAGGAGGGTGAAAGAGAGCGAAACGAGATGAAGAAGGGTGGAAGAGAGCGAAACGAGATGAAGGAGGGTGAAAGAGAGAGAAACGAGACGAAGGAAGGTGAAAGAGAGCGAAACGAGACGAAGGAAGGAGAAAGAGAGCGAAACGAGACAAAGGAGGGTGAAAGGGAGCGAAACGAGATGAAGGAGGGTGAAATAGAGTGAAACGAGATGAAGGAGGGTGAAAGAGAGTGAAACGAGACGAAGGAGGGTGAAAGAGGGCGAAACGAGACGAAGGCGGGTGAAAGAGAGCGAAACGAGATGAAGGAGGGTGAAAGAGAGCGAAACGAGATGAAGGAGGGTGAAAGAGAGCGAAACGAGATGAAGGAGGGTGAAAGAGAGTGAAACGAGACGAAGGAGGGTGAAAGAGGGCGAAACGAGACGAAGGCGGGTGAAAGAGAGCGAAACAAGACAAAAGAAGGGTGAAAGAGAGCAAAACGAGACGAAGGAGGGTGAAAGAGGGCGAAGCGAGACGAAGGAGCATGAAAGAGAGCGAAACGAGATGAAGGAGGGTAAAAGAGAGCGAAACGAGACGAAAGAGTGTAAAAGAGAGCGAAACGAGACGAAGGAGGGTGAAAGAGAGCGAAACCAGACGAAGGAGGGTGAAAGAGATCAAAACGATACGAAGGATTGTCAAACAGAGCGAAACGAGACGAAGGAGGGTGCAAGAGAGCTAAACGAGACGAAGAAGGGTCAAAGAGGGCGAATCAAGACGGTGGAGGGTGAAAGAGAGCGAAACGAGACGAATTAGGGTGAAAGAGAGCGAATCGAGACGATGGAGGGTGAAAGAGAGCGAAACGAGAGGAAGGAAGGTGAAAGAGAGCGAAACGAGACGAAGGAGGGTGAAAGAGAGCGAAACGAGAAGAAGGAGGGTGGAAGAGAGCGAAACGAGACGAAGGAGGGTGAAAGAGAGAGAAACGAGACGAAGGAAGGTGAAAGAGAGCGAAACGAGACGAAGGAAGGTGAAAGAGAGCGAAACGAGACAAAGGTGGGTGAAAGGGAGCGAAACGAGATGAAGGAGGGCGAAATTGAGCGAAACGAGATGAAGGAGGGTGAAAGAGAGTGAAACGAGACGAAGGAGGGTGAAAGAGGGCGAAACGAGACGAAGGCAGGTGAAAGAGAGCGAAACGAGACGAAGGAGGGTGAAAGAGAGCGAAACGAGATGAAGGAGGGTGAAAGAGAGCGATACGAGATGAAGGAGGGTGAAAGAGAGTGAAACGAGACGAAGGAGGGTGAAAGAGGACGAAACGAGACGAAGGCGGGTGAAAGAGAGCGAAACAAGACAAAAGAAGGGTGAAAGAGAGCAAAACGAGACGAAGGAGGGTGAAAGAGGGCGAAGCGAGACGAAGGAGCATGAAAGAGAGCGAAACGAGATGAAGGAGGGTAAAAGAGAGCGAAACGAGACGAAAGAGTGTAAAAGAGAGCGAAACGAGACGAAGGAGGGTGAAAGAGAGCGAAACCAGACGAAGGAGGGTGAAAGAGATCAAAACGATACGAAGGAGTGTAAAACAGAGCGAAACGAGATGAAGGAGGGTGCAAGAGAGCTAAACGAGACGAAGGAGGGTCAAAGAGAGCGAATCAAGACGGTGGAGGGTGAAAGAGAGCGAAACGAGACGAATTAGGGTGAAAGAGAGCGAATCGAGACGATGGAGGGTGAAAGAGAGCGAAACGAGAGGAAGGAAGGTGAAAGAGAGCGAAACGAGACGAAGGAGGGTGAAAGAGAGCGAAACGAGATGAAGGAGGGTGGAAGAGAGCGAAACGAGACAAAGGAGGGTGAAAGAGAGAGAAACGAGACGAAGGAAGGTGAAAGAGAGCGAAACGAGATGAAGGAAGGTGAAAGAGAGCGAAACGAGACAAAGGAGGGTGAAAGGGAGCGAAACGAGATGAAGGAGGGTGAAAGAGAGCGAAACGAGATGAAGGAGGGTGAAAGAGAGCGAAATGAGACGAAGGAGGGTGAAAGAGGGCGAAACGAGACGAAGGAGGGTGGAACAGAGCGAAACAAGACAAAAGAAGGGTGAAAGAGAGCAAAACGAGACGAAGGAGGGTGAAAGAGGGCGAAGCGAGACGAAGGAGCATGAAAGAGAGCGAAACGAGATGAAGGAGGGTAAAAGAGAGCGCAACGAGACGAAAGAGTGTAAAAGAGAGCGAATCGAGACGAAGGAGGGTGAAAGAGAGCGAAACGAGATGAAGGAGGGTGAAAGAGAGTGGAACGAGACGAACGAGGGTGAAAGAGAGCGAAACGAGAAGAAAGAGGGTGAAAGAGAGCGAAACGAGACGAAGGAGGGTGAAAGAGAGCGAAACGAGATGAAGGAGGGTGGAAGAGAGCGAAACGAAAGAAGGAGGGTGAAAGAGGGCGAAACGAGACGAAGGCGGGTGCAACAGAGCGAAACAAGACGAAGATGGGTGAAAGAAAGCGAAACGAGACGAAGGAGGGTGAAAGAGAGCAAAACGAGATGAAGGAGTGAGAAACAGAGAGAAACGAGACGAAGGAGGATGAAACAGTGCTAATCGAGACGATGGAGGGTGAAAGAGAGCGAAACGAGAGGAAGGAGGGTGAAAGAGAGCAAAACGCGACGAAGGAGGGTGAACGAGAGCGAAACGAGATGAAGGAGGGTGGAAGAGAGCGAAACGAGACGAAGGAGGGTGAAAGAGAGAGAAACGAGACGAAGGAAGGTGAAAAAGAGCGAAACGAGATGAAGGAAGGTGAAAGAGAGCGAAACGAGACAAAGGAGGGTGAAAGGGAGCGAAACGAGATGAAGGAGGGTGAAAGAGAGCCAAACGAGATGAAGGAGGGTGAAAGAGAGCGAAACGAGACGAAGGAGGGTGAAAGAGGGCGAAACGAGACGAAGGCGGGTGGAACAGAGCGAAACAAGACAAAAGAAGGGTGAAAGAGAGCAAAACGAGACGAAGGAGGGTGAAAGAGGGCGAAGCGAGACGAAGGAGCATGAAAGAGGGCGAAACGAGATGAAGGAGTGTAAAGGAGAGCGCAACGAGACGAAAGAGTGTAAAAGAGAGCGAAACGAGACGAAGGAGGGTGAAAGAGAGCGAAACGAGACGAAGGAGGTTGAAAGAGAGTGGAACGAGACGAACGAGGGTGAGAGAGAGCGAAACGAGAAGATGGAGGGTGAAAGAGAGCGAAACGAGACGAAGGAGGGTGAAAGAGAGCGAAACGAGATGAAGGAGTGTGGAAGAGAGCGAAACGAAAGAAGTAGGGTGAAAGAGGGCGAAATGAGACGAAGGCGGGTGCAACAGAGCGAAACAAGACGAAGATGGGTGAAAGAGAGCGAAACGAGACGAAGGAGGGTGAAAGAGAGCGAAATGAGACGAAGGAGGGTGAAAGAGAGCGAAAGGAGTCGAAGGAGGGTGAAAGAGAGTGGAACGAGACGAAGGAGGGTGAAAGAGACCAAAACGAGACGAAGGAGGGTGAAAGAGAGGGAAATGAGACGAAGGAGGGTGAAAGAGAGCGAAACGAGAAGAAGGAGGGTGAAAGAGACCAAAACGAGACGAAGGAGGGTGAAAGAGAGCGATATGAGACGAAGGAGGGTGAAAGAGAGCGAAACGAGAAGAAGGAGGGTGAAAGAGAGCGAAACGAGACGAAGGAGGTTGAAAGAGAGTGGAACGAGACGAACGAGGGTGAGAGAGAGCGAAACGAGAAGATGGAGGGTGAAAGAGAGCGAAACGAGACGAAGGAGGGTGAAAGAGAGCGAAACGAGATGAAGGAGTGTGGAAGAGAGCGAAACGAAAGAAGTAGGGTGAAAGAGGGCGAAATGAGACGAAGGCGGGTGCAACAGAGCGAAACAAGACGAAGATGGGTGAAAGAGAGCGAAACGAGACGAAGGAGGGTGAAAGAGACCAAAACGAGACGAAGGAGGGTGAAAGAGAGGGAAATGAGACGAAGGAGGGTGAAAGAGAGCGAAACGAGAAGAAGGAGGGTGAAAGAGAGCGAAATGAGACGAAGGAGGGTGAAAGAGAGCGAAAGGAGATGAAGGAGTATGAAAGAGAGTGAAATGAGTCGAAGGAGAGTGAAAGAGAGCAAAAGGAGTCGAAGGAGGGTGAAAGAGAGCGAAATGAGATGAAGGAGGGTGAAAGAGAGCGAAAGGAGATGAAGGAGTATGAAAGAGAGTGAAATGAGACGAAGGAGAGTGAAAGAGAGCGAAAGGAGTCGAAGGAGGGTGAAAGAGAGCGAAATGAGACGAAGGAGGGTGAAAGAGAGCGAAAGGAGTCGAAGGAGGGTGAAAGAGAGCGGAACGAGACGAAGGAGGGTGAAAGAGACCAAAACGAGACGAAGGAGGGTGAAAGAGAGCGATATGAGACGAAGGAGGGTGAAAGAGAGCGAAACGAGAAGAAGGAGGGTGAAAGAGAGCGAAATGAGACGAAGGAGGGTGAAAGAGAGCGAAAGGAGTCGAAGGAGGGTGAAAGAGAGTGGAACGAGACGAAGGAGGGTGAAAGAGACCAAAACGAGACGAAGGAGGGTGAAAGAGAGCGAAATGAGACGAAGGAGGGTGAAAGAGAGCGAAACGAGAAGAAGGAGGGTGAAAGAGAGCGAAATGAGACGAAGGAGGGTGAAAGAGAGTGAAACGAGATGAAGGAGGGTCAAAGAGAGCGAAACGAGACGAAGGAGGGTGAAAGAGAGCGAAACGCGATGAAGGAGGGTCAAAGAGAGCTAAACGAGATGAAGGAGGGTGAAAGAGAGCTAAACGAGACGAAGGAGGGTGAAAGGGAGCGAAAGGAGATGAAGGAGGGTGAAAGAGAGCGAAACGAGACGGCGGAGGGTGAAAGAGAGCGAAACGAGACGAAGGAGGGCGAAAGAGAGCGAAACGAGAGGAACGAGGGTGAAAGTGAGCAAAACGAGATGAAGGAGGGTGAAAGAGAGCGCAACGAGACGAAGGAGGGCGAAAGAGAGCGAAACGAGAGGAAGTCGGGTGAAAGAGAGCTAAACGAGATGAAGGAGGGTGAAAGAGAGCGAAACAAGACGATGGAGGGTGAAAGAGAGCGAAACAAGAGGAAGGAGGGTGAAAGAGAGCGAAACGAGACAAAGGAGGGTGAAAGAGAGCGAAACGAGACGAAGGAGGGTGAAAGAGAGCGAAACGAGATGAAGAAAGGTGAAAGAGAGCGAAACGAGACGAAGGAGGGTGAAAGAGAGCGAAAGGAGATGAAGGACGGTGAAAGAGAGCAAAATGAGACGAAGGAGGGTGAAAGAGAGAGCAAGGAGTCGAAGGAGTGTGAAAGAGAGTGGAACGAGACGAAGGAGGGTGAAAGAGACCGAAACGAGACGAAGGAGGGTGAAAGAGAGCGAAACGAGACGAAGAAAGGTGAAAGAGAGCGAAACGAGACGAAAGAGGGTGAAAGAGAGCGAAAGGAGATGAAGGAGGGTGAAAGAGAGCGAAAGGAGTCGAAGGAGGGTGAAAGAGAGTGGAACGAGACGAAGGAGGGTGAAGGAAACCGAAACGAGACGAATGAGGGTGAAAGAGAGCGAAACGAGACAAAGGAGGGTGAAAGCGAGCGAAACGAGATGAAGGAGGGTCAAAGAGAGCGAAACGAGACGAAGGAGGGTGAAAGAGAGCGAAACGAGATGAAGGAGGGTGAAAGAGAGTTAAACGAGACGATGGAGGGTCACAGAGAGCGAAACGAGACGAAAGAGGGTAAAAGAGAGCGAAACGAGACGGTGGAGGGTGAAAGAGAGCGAAACGAGACGAAGGAGGGTGAAAGAGAGCAAAACGAGATGAAGGAGTGTGAAACAGAGCGAAACGAGACGAAGGAGGATGAAAGAGTGCTAAACGAGACGAAGGAGGGTCACAGAGAGCGAAACGAGACGAAAGAGGGTAAAAGAGTGCGAAACGAGATGGTGGAGGGTGAAAGAGAGCGAAACGAGACGAAGCAGGGTGAAAGAGAGCGAAACAAGACAAAGGATTGTGAAAGGGAGCGAAACGAGACGAAGGAGAGTGGAAGAGAGCGAAACGAGAGGAAGGAGGGTGAAAGAGAGCGAAACGAGACGAAGGAGGGTGAAAGAGAGCGAAACGAGATGAAGGAGGGTGGAAGAGAGCGAAACGAGACGAAGGAGGGTGAAAGAGAGAGAAACGAGACGAAGGAAGGTGAAAGAGAGCGAAACGCGACGAAGGAAGGTGAAAGAGAGCGAAACGAGATGAAGGAGGGTGGAAGAGAGCGAAACGAGACGAAGGAGGGTGAAAGAGAGAGAAACGAGATGAAGGAAGGTGAAAGAGAGCGAAACGAGACGAAGGAAGGTGAAAGAGAGCGAAACGAGACAAAGGAGGGTGAAAGGGAGCGAAACGAGATGAAGGAGGGTGAAAGAGAGCGAAACGAGACGAAGGAGGGTGAAAGAGGGCGAAACGAGACGAAGGCGGGTGGAACAGAGCGAAACAAGACAAAAGAAGGGTGAAAGAGAGCAAAACGAGACAAAGGAGGGTGAAAGAGGGCGAATCCGAGACGAAGGAGCATGAAAGAGAGCGAAACGAGATGAAGGAGGGTAAAAGAGAGCGAAACGAGATGAAAGAGTGTAAAAGAGAGCGAAACGAGAGAAGGAGGGTGAAAGAGAGCGAAACGAGATGAAGGAGGGTGAAAGAGAGTGGAACGAGACGAACGAGGGTGAAAGAGAGCGAAACGAGAAGAAGGAGGGTGAAAGAGAGCGAAACGAGACGAAGTAGGGTGAAAGAGAGCGAAACGAGAGGAACGAGGGTGAATGTGAGCAAAACGAGATGAAGGAGGGTGAAAGAGAGCGCAACGAGACAAAGGAGGGCGAAAGAGAGCGAAACGAGAGGAAGTCGGGTGAAAGAGAGCTAAACGAGATGAAGGAGGGTGAAAGAGAGCGAAACAAGACGATGGAGGCTGAAAGAGAGCGAAACAAGAGGAAGGAGGGTGAAAGAGAGCGAAACGAGACAAAGGAGGGTGAAAGAGAGCGAAACGAGACGAAGGAGGGTGAAAGAGAGCGAAACGAGATGAAGAAAGGTGAAAGAGAGCGAAACGAGACGAAGGAGGGTGAAAGAGAGCGAAAGGAGATGAAGGACGGTGAAAGAGAGCAAAATGAGACGAAGGAGGGTGAAAGAGAGAGCAAGGAGTCGAAGGAGTGTGAAAGAGAGTGGAACGAGACGAAGGAGGGTGAAAGAGACCGAAACGAGACGAAGGAGGGTGAAAGAGAGCGAAACGAGACGAAGAAAGGTGAAAGAGAGCGAAACGAGACGAAAGAGGGTGAAAGAGAGCGAAAGGAGATGAAGGAGGGTGAAAGAGAGCGAAAGGAGTCGAAGGAGGGTGAAAGAGAGTGGAACGAGACGAAGGAGGGTGAAGGAAACCGAAACGAGACGAATGAGGGTGAAAGAGAGCGAAACGAGACAAAGGAGGGTGAAAGCGAGCGAAACGAGATGAAGGAGGGTCAAAGAGAGCGAAACGAGACGAAGGAGGGTGAAAGAGAGCGAAACGAGATGAAGGAGGGTGAAAGAGAGTTAAACGAGACGATGGAGGGTCACAGAGAGCGAAACGAGACGAAAGAGGGTAAAAGAGAGCGAAACGAGACGGTGGAGGGTGAAAGAGAGCGAAACGAGACGAAGGTGGGTGAAAGAGAGCAAAACGAGATGAAGGAGTGTGAAACAGAGCGAAACGAGACGAAGGAGGATGAAAGAGTGCTAAACGAGACGAAGGAGGGTCACAGAGAGCGAAACGAGACGAAAGAGGGTAAAAGAGTGCGAAACGAGATGGTGGAGGGTGAAAGAGAGCGAAACGAGACGAAGCAGGGTGAAAGAGAGCGAAACAAGACAAAGGATTGTGAAAGGGAGCGAAACGAGACGAAGGAGAGTGGAAGAGAGCGAAACGAGAGGAAGGAGGGTGAAAGAGAGCGAAACGAGACGAAGGAGGGTGAAAGAGAGCGAAACGAGATGAAGGAGGGTGGAAGAGAGCGAAACGAGACGAAGGAGGGTGAAAGAGAGAGAAACGAGACGAAGGAAGGTGAAAGAGAGCGAAACGCGACGAAGGAAGGTGAAAGAGAGCGAAACGAGATGAAGGAGGGTGGAAGAGAGCGAAACGAGACGAAGGAGGGTGAAAGAGAGAGAAACGAGACGAAGGAAGGTGAAAGAGAGCGAAACGAGACGAAGGAAGGTGAAAGAGAGCGAAACGAGACAAAGGAGGGTGAAAGGGAGCGAAACGAGATGAAGGAGGGTGAAAGAGAGCGAAACGAGACGAAGGAGGGTGAAAGAGGGCGAAACGAGACGAAGGCGGGTGGAACAGAGCGAAACAAGACAAAAGAAGGGTGAAAGAGAGCAAAACGAGACAAAGGAGGGTGAAAGAGGGCGAATCCGGGACGAAGGAGCATGAAAGAGAGCGAAACGAGACGAAGGAGGGTGAAAGAGAGCGAAACGAGACGAAGAAAGGTGAAAGAGAGCGAAACGAGACGAAAGAGGGTGAAAGAGAGCGAAAGGAGATGAAGGAGGGTGAAAGAGAGCGAAAGGAGTCGAAGGAGGGTGAAAGAGAGTGGAACGAGACGAAGGAGGGTGAAGGAAACCGAAACGAGACGAATGAGGGTGAAAGAGAGCGAAACGAGACAAAGGAGGGTGAAAGCGAGCGAAACGAGATGAAGGAGGGTCAAAGAGAGCGAAACGAGACGAAGGAGGGTGAAAGAGAGCGAAACGAGATGAAGGAGGGTGAAAGAGAGTTAAACGAGACGATGGAGGGTCACAGAGAGCGAAACGAGACGAAAGAGGGTAAAAGAGAGCGAAACGAGACGGTGGAGGGTGAAAGAGAGCGAAACGAGACGAAGGAGGGTGAAAGAGAGCAAAACGAGATGAAGGAGTGTGAAACAGAGCGAAACGAGACGAAGGAGGATGAAAGAGTGCTAAACGAGACGAAGGAGGGTCACAGAGAGCGAAACGAGACGAAAGAGGGTAAAAGAGTGCGAAACGAGATGGTGGAGGGTGAAAGAGAGCGAAACGAGACGAAGCAGGGTGAAAGAGAGCGAAACAAGACAAAGGATTGTGAAAGGGAGCGAAACGAGACGAAGGAGAGTGGAAGAGAGCGAAACGAGAGGAAGGAGGGTGAAAGAGAGCGAAACGAGACGAAGGAGGGTGAAAGAGAGCGAAACGAGATGAAGGAGGGTGGAAGAGAGCGAAACGAGACGAAGGAGGGTGAAAGAGAGAGAAACGAGACGAAGGAAGGTGAAAGAGAGCGAAACGCGACGAAGGAAGGTGAAAGAGAGCGAAACGAGATGAAGGAGGGTGGAAGAGAGCGAAACGAGACGAAGGAGGGTGAAAGAGAGAGAAACGAGACGAAGGAAGGTGAAAGAGAGCGAAACGAGACGAAGGAAGGTGAAAGAGAGCGAAACGAGACAAAGGAGGGTGAAAGGGAGCGAAACGAGATGAAGGAGGGTGAAAGAGAGCGAAACGAGACGAAGGAGGGTGAAAGAGGGCGAAACGAGACGAAGGCGGGTGGAACAGAGCGAAACAAGACAAAAGAAGGGTGAAAGAGAGCAAAACGAGACAAAGGAGGGTGAAAGAGGGCGAATCCGGGACGAAGGAGCATGAAAGAGAGCGAAACGAGATGAAGGAGGGTAAAAGAGAGCGAAACGAGATGAAAGAGTGTAAAAGAGAGCGAAACGAGAGAAGGAGGGTGAAAGAGAGCGAAACGAGATGAAGGAGGGTGAAAGAGAGTGGAACGAGACGAACGAGGGTGAAAGAGAGAGAAACGAGAAGAAGGAGGGTGAAAGAGAGCGAAACGAGACGAAGTAGGGTGAAAGAGAGCGAAACGAGAGGAACGAGGGTGAAAGTGAGCAAAACGAGATGAAGGAGGGTGAAAGAGAGCGCAACGAGACAAAGGAGGGCGAAAGAGAGCGAAACGAGAGGAAGTCGGGTGAAAGAGAGCTAAACGAGATGAAGGAGGGTGAAAGAGAGCGAAACAAGACGATGGAGGGTGAAAGAGAGCGAAACAAGAGGAAGGAGGGTGAAAGAGAGCGAAACGAGACAAAGGAGGGTGAAAGAGAGCGAAACGAGACGAAGGAGGGTGAAAGAGAGCGAAACGAGATGAAGAAAGGTGAAAGAGAGCGAAACGAGACGAAGGAGGGTGAAAGAGAGCGAAAGGAGATGAAGGACGGTGAAAGAGAGCAAAATGAGACGAAGGAGGGTGAAAGAGAGAGCAAGGAGTCGAAGGAGTGTGAAAGAGAGTGGAACGAGACGAAGGAGGGTGAAAGAGACCGAAACGAGACGAAGGAGGGTGAAAGAGAGCGAAACGAGACGAAGAAAGGTGAAAGAGAGCGAAACGAGACGAAAGAGGGTGAAAGAGAGCGAAAGGAGATGAAGGAGGGTGAAAGAGAGCGAAAGGAGTCGAAGGAGGGTGAAAGAGAGTGGAACGAGACGAAGGAGGGTGAAGGAAACCGAAACGAGACGAATGAGGGTGAAAGAGAGCGAAACGAGACAAAGGAGGGTGAAAGCGAGCGAAACGAGATGAAGGAGGGTCAAAGAGAGCGAAACGAGACGAAGGAGGGTGAAAGAGAGCGAAACGAGATGAAGGAGGGTGAAAGAGAGTTAAACGAGACGATGGAGGGTCACAGAGAGCGAAACGAGACGAAAGAGGGTAAAAGAGAGCGAAACGAGACGGTGGAGGGTGAAAGAGAGCGAAACGAGACGAAGGAGGGTGAAAGAGAGCAAAACGAGATGAAGGAGTGTGAAACAGAGCGAAACGAGACGAAGGAGGATGAAAGAGTGCTAAACGAGACGAAGGAGGGTCACAGAGAGCGAAACGAGACGAAAGAGGGTAAAAGAGTGCGAAACGAGATGGTGGAGGGTGAAAGAGAGCGAAACGAGACGAAGCAGGGTGAAAGAGAGCGAAACAAGACAAAGGATTGTGAAAGGGAGCGAAACGAGACGAAGGAGAGTGGAAGAGAGCGAAACGAGAGGAAGGAGGGTGAAAGAGAGCGAAACGAGACGAAGGAGGGTGAAAGAGAGCGAAACGAGATGAAGGAGGGTGGAAGAGAGCGAAACGAGACGAAGGAGGGTGAAAGAGAGAGAAACGAGACGAAGGAAGGTGAAAGAGAGCGAAACGCGACGAAGGAAGGTGAAAGAGAGCGAAACGAGATGAAGGAGGGTGGAAGAGAGCGAAACGAGACGAAGGAGGGTGAAAGAGAGAGAAACGAGACGAAGGAAGGTGAAAGAGAGCGAAACGAGACGAAGGAAGGTGAAAGAGAGCGAAACGAGACAAAGGAGGGTGAAAGGGAGCGAAACGAGATGAAGGAGGGTGAAAGAGAGCGAAACGAGACGAAGGAGGGTGAAAGAGGGCGAAACGAGACGAAGGCGGGTGGAACAGAGCGAAACAAGACAAAAGAAGGGTGAAAGAGAGCAAAACGAGACAAAGGAGGGTGAAAGAGGGCGAATCCGGGACGAAGGAGCATGAAAGAGAGCGAAACGAGATGAAGGAGGGTAAAAGAGAGCGAAACGAGATGAAAGAGTGTAAAAGAGAGCGAAACGAGAGAAGGAGGGTGAAAGAGAGCGAAACGAGATGAAGGAGGGTGAAAGAGAGTGGAACGAGACGAACGAGGGTGAAAGAGAGCGAAACGAGAAGAAGGAGGGTGAAAGAGAGCGAAACGAGACGAAGTAGGGTGAAAGAGAGCGAAACGAGATGAAGGAGTGTGGAAGAGAGCAAAACGAAAGAAGGAGGGTGAAAGAGGGCGAAACGAGACGAAGGCGGGTGCAACAGAGCGAAACAAGAAGAAGGAGGGTGAAAGAGAGCGAAACGAGACGAAGGAGGGTGAAAGAGAGCAAAACGAGATGAAGGAGTGTGAAACAGAGCGAAACGAGACGAAGGAGGATGAAAGAGTGCTAAACGAGACGAAGGAGGGTCACAGAGAGCGAAACGAGACGACAGAGGGTAAAAGAGTGCGAAACGAGACGGTGGAGGGTGAAAGAGAGCGAAACGAGACGAAGGAGGGTGAAAGAGAGCGAAACAAGACGATGGTGGGTGAAAGAGAGCGAAACGAGAGGAAGGAGGGTAAAAGAGAGTGAAACGAGACAAAGGATTGTGAAAGAGAGCGAAACGAGACGAAGGAGGGTGAAAGAGAGCGAAACGAGACGAAGGTGGGTGAAAGAGAGCGAAACGAGACGAAGAAAGGTGAAAGAGAGCGAAACGAGTCGAAGGAGGGTGAAAGAGAGCGAAAGGAGATGAAGGAGTATGAAAGAGAGCGAAATGAGACGAAGGAGAGTGAAAGGGAGCGAAAGGAGTCGAAGGAGGGTGAAAGAGAGTGGAACGAGACGAAGGAGGGTGAAAGAGACCAAAACGAGACGAAGGAGGGTGAAAGAGAGCAAAACGAGACGAAGGAGGGTGAAAGAGAGCGAAACGAGAAGAAGGAGGGCGAAAGAGAGCGAAACGAGAGGAACGAGGGTGAAAGTGAGCGAAACGAGATGAAGAAGGGTGAAAGAGAGCGAAACGAGACGAAGGTGGGCGAAAGAGAGCGAAACGAGAGGAAGACGGGTGAAAGAGAGCTAAATGAGATGAAGGAGGGTGAAAGAGAGCGAAACAAGGCGATGGAGGGTGAAAGAGAGCGAAACGAGAGGAAGGAGGGTGAAAGAGAGCGAAATGAGACAAAGGAGGGTGAAAGAGAGCGAAACGAGACGAAGGAGGGTGAAAGAGAGCGAAACGAGACGAAGAAAGGTGAAAGAGAGCGAAACGAGACGTAGGAGGGTGAAAGAGAGCGAAAGGAGATGAAGGACGGTGAAAGAGAGCAAAATGAGACGAAGGAGGGTGAAAGAGAGAGAAAGGAGTCGAAGGAGTGTGAAAGAGAGTGGAACGAGACGAACGAGGGTGAAAGAGACCGAAACGCGACGAAGGAGGGTGAAAGAGAGCGAAACGAGACGAAGAAAGGTGAAAGAGAGCGAAACGAGAAGAAGGGGGGTGAAAGAGAGCGAAACGAGACGAAGGAGGGTGAAAGAGAGCGAAACAAGACGAAGGTGGGCGAAAGAGAGCGAAACGAGAGGAAGGAGGGTGAAAGAGAGCGAAACGAGATGAAGGAGGGTGGAAGAGAGCGAAACGAGACGAAGGAGTGTGAAAGAGAAACGAGACGAAGGAAGGTGAAAGACAGCGAAACGAGACGAAGGAAGGTGAAAGAGAGCGAAACGAGACAAAGGAGGGTGAAAGGGAGCGAAACGAGATGAAGGAGGGTGAAAGAGAGCGAAACGAGATGAAGGAGGGTGAAAGAGAGTGAAACGAGAAGAAGGAGGGTGAAAGAGAGCGAAACGAGTCGAAGGAGGGTGAAAGAGGGCGAAACGAGACGAAGGCGGGTGGAACAGAGCGAAACAAGACGAAAGAAGGGTGAAAGAGAGCAAAACGAGACGAAGGAGGGTGAAAGAGGGCGAAGCGAGACGAAGGAGCATGAAACAGAGCGAAACGAGACGAAGGAGGATGAAAGAGAGGTAAACGAGACGAAGGAGGGTCACAGAGAGCGAAACGAGAGGAAAGAGGGTAAAAGAGTGCGAAACGAGACGGTGGATGGTGAAAGAGAGCGAAACGAGATGAAGGAGGGTGAAAGAGAACGAAACAAGACGATGGAGGGTGAAAGAGAGCGAAACGAGAGGAAGGAGGGTGAAAGAGAGCGAAACGAGACAAAGGATGGTGAAAGAGAGCGAAACGAGACGAAGGAGGGTGTACGAGAGCGAAACGAGAAGAAGGCGGGTGGAACAGAGCGAAAAAAGACGAAAGAAGGGTGAAAGAGAGCAAAACGAGACGAAGGAGGGTGAAAGAGGGCGAAGCGAGACGAAGGAGCATGAAACAGAGCGAAACGAGACGAAGGAGGATGAAAGAGAGCTAAACGAGACGAAGGAGGGTCACAGAGAGCGAAACGAGAGGAAAGAGGGTAAAAGAGTGCGAAACGAGACGGTGGAGGGTGAAAGAGAGCGAAACGAGATGAAGGAGGGTGAAAGAGAGCGAAACAAGACGATGGAGGGTGAAAGAGAGCGAAACGAGACAAAGGATTGTGAAAGAGAGCGAAATGAGACGAAGGAGGGTGTACGAGAGCGAAACGAGACGAAGGAGGGTGAAAGAGAGCGAAAGGAGATGAAGGAGGGTGAAAGAGAGCGAAATGAGACGAAGGAGAGTGAAAGAGAGCGAAAGGAGTCGAAGGAGGGTGAAAGAGAGTGGAACGAGATGAAGGAGGGTGAAAGAGAGCTACACCAGACGAAGGAGGGTGAAAGAGAGCGAAAGGAGATGAAGGAGGGTGAAAGAGAGCGAAATGAGAGGAAGGAGGGTGAAGGAGAACGAAAGGAGTCGAAGGAGGGTGAAAGAGACCGAAACGAGACGAAGGAGGGTGAAAGAGACCGAAACGAGACGGTGGAGGGTGAAAGAGAGCGAAACGAGAGGAACGATGGTGAAAAAGAGCGAAACGAGATGAAGGAGTGTGAAAGAGAGCGAAACGAGACGAAGGAGGGCGAAAGAGAGCGAAACGAGAGGAAGGAGGGTGAAAGAGAGCAAAACGAGAGGAAGGAGGGTGAAAGAGAGCGAAAGGAGACGAAGGAGGGTGAAAGAGAGCGAAACGAGAAGAAGGAGGGTGAAAGAGAGCGAAACGAGACGAAGAAGGGTCAAAGAGAGCGAAACGAGATCAAGGAGTGTCAAAGAGAACGAAACGAGACGAAGGCGTTTGAAAGAGAGCGAAACGAGACGGTGGAGGGTGAAAGAGAGCGAAACGAGACGCTGGAGGGTGAAAGAGAGCGCAACGAGACGAAGGAGGGTGAAAGAGAGCGAAACAAGACGATGGAGGGTGAAAGAGAGCGAAACGAGACAAAGGCGGGTGGAACAGAGCGAAACAAGACGAAAGAAGGGTGAAAGAGAACAAAACGAGACGAAGGGGGGTGAAAGAGGGCGAAGCGAGACAAAGGAGCATGAAACAGAGCGAAACGAGACGAAGGAGGATGAAAGAGCTAAACGAGACGAAGGAGGGACACAGAGAGCGAAACGAGAGGAAAGAGGGTAAGAGAGTGCGAAACGAGACGGTGGAGGGTGAAAGAGAGCGAAACGAGACGAAGGAGGGTGAAAGAGTGCGAAACAAGACGATGGAGGGTGAAAGAGAGCGAAACGAGAGGAAGGATGGTGAAAGAGAGCGAAACGAGACGAAGGAGCATGAAACAGAGCAAAACGAGACGAAGGAGGATGAAAGAGAGCTAAACGAGACGAAGGAGGGTCACAGAGAGCGAAACGAGAGGAAAGAGGGTGAAAGAGAGCGAAACAAGACGATAGAGGGTGAAAGAGAGCGAAACGAGACAAAGGATGGTGAAAGAGAGCGAAACGAGACGAAGGAGGGTGAAAGAGAGCGAAACGAGATGAAGAGGGTGAAAGGGAGCGAAACGAGACGAAGAAAGGTGAAAGAGAGCAAAACGAGACGAAGGAGGGTGAAAGTGAGCGAAAGGAGATGAAGGAGGGTGAAAGAGAGCGAAATGAGACGAAGGAGAGTGAAAGAGCGAAAGGAGTCGAAGGAGGGTGCAAGAGGGTGGAACGAGACGAAGGAGGGTGAAAGAGACCAAAACGAGACGAAGGAGGGTGAAAGAGAGCGAAAGGAGAGGAAGGAGGGTGAAAGAGAGCGAAACGAGAAGAAGGAGGGTGAAGGAGAGCGAAATGAGACGAAGGAGGGTGAAAGAGAGCGAAACGGGATGAAGGAGGGTGAAAGAGAGCGAAACGAGAAGAAGGAGGGTGAAAGAGAGCGAAATGAGATGAAGGAGGGTGAAAGAGAGCGAAACGAGATGAAGGAGGGTCAAAGAGAGCGAAACGAGACGAAGGAGGGTGAAAGAGAGCGAAACGCGATGAAGGAGGGTGAAAGAGCTAAACGAGATGAAGGAGGGTGAAAGAGAGCTAAACGAGACGAAGGAGGGTGAAAGAGAGTGAAAGGAGATGAAGGAGGGTGAAAGAGAGCGAAATGAGACGAAGGAGGGTGAAAGAGAACAAAAGGAGTCGAAGGAGGTGAAAGAGAGTGGAACGAGACGAAGGAGGGTGAAAGAGACTGAAACGAGACGGTGGAGGGTGAAAGAGAGCGAAACGAGACGAAGGACGGTGAAAGAGAGCGAAACAAGACGAAGGAGGGCGAAAGAGAGCGAAACGAGACGAAAGAGGGTGAAAGAGAGCGAAACGAGATGAAGGAGGGTGGAAGAGAGCGAAACGAGACGAAGGAGGGTGAAAGAGAGAGAAACGAGACGAAGGAAGGTGAAAGAGAGCGAAACGCGACGAAGGAAGGTGAAAGAGAGCGAAACGAGATGAAGGAGGGTGGAAGAGAGCGAAACGAGACGAAGGAGGGTGAAAGAGAGAGAAACGAGACGAAGGAAGGTGAAAGAGAGCGAAACGAGACAAAGGAAGGTGAAAGAGAGCGAAACGAGACAAAGGAGGGTGAAAGGGAGCGAAACGAGATGAAGGAGGGTGAAAGAGAGCGAAACGAGACGAAGGAGGGTGAAAGAGGGCGAAACGAGACGAAGGCGGGTGGAACAGAGCGAAACAAGACAAAAGAAGGGTGAAAGAGAGCAAAACGAGACAAAGGAGGGTGAAAGAGGGCGAATCCGAGACGTAGGAGCATGAAAGAGAGCGAAACGAGATGAAGGAGGGTAAAAGAGAGCGAAACGAGATGAAAGAGTGTAAAAGAGAGCGAAACGAGAGAAGGAGGGTGAAAGAGAGCGAAACGAGATGAAGGAGGGTGAAAGAGAGTGGAACGAGACGAACGAGGGTGAAAGAGAGCGAAACGAGAAGAAGGAGGGTGAAAGAGAGCGAAACGAGACGAAGTAGGGTGAAAGAGAGCGAAACGAGATGAAGGAGTGTGGAAGAGAGCAAAACGAAAGAAGGAGGGTGAAAGAGGGCGAAACGAGACGAAGGCGGGTGCAACAGAGCGAAACAAGAAGAAGGAGGGTGAAAGAGAGCGAAACGAGACGAAGGAGGGTGAAAGAGAGCAAAACGAGATGAAGGAGTGTGAAACAGAGCGAAACGAGACGAAGGAGGAGGAAAGAGTGCTAAACGAGACGAAGGAGGGTCACAGAGAGCGAAACGAGACGACAGAGGGTAAAAGAGCGCGAAACGAGACGAAGGAGGGTGAAAGAGTGCGAAACGAGACGAAGGAGGGTGAAAGAGAGCGAAACGAGACGAAGAAAGGTGAAAGAGAGCGAAACGAGACGAAGGAGGGTGAAAGAGAGCGAAACGAGATGAAGGAGGGTGAAAGAGAGCGAAAGGAGATGAAGGAGGGTGTAAGAGAGCGAAACAAGACGATGGTGGGTGAAAGAGAGCGAAACGAGAGGAAGGAGGGTAAAAGAGAGTGAAACGAGACAAAGGATTGTGAAAGAGTGCGAAACGAGACGAAGGAGGGTGAAAGAGAGCGAAACGAGACGAAGGTGGGTGAAAGAGAGCGAAACGAGACGAAGAAAGGTGAAAGAGAGCGAAACGAGACGAAGGAGGGTGAAAGAGAGCGAAACAAGACGATGGTGGGTGAAAGAGAGCGAAACGAGAGGAAGGAGGGTAAAAGAGAGTGAAACGAGACAAAGGATTGTGAAAGAGAGCGAAAGGAGATGAAGGAGTATGAAAGAGAGCGAAATGAGACGAAGGAGAGTGAAAGAGAGCGAAAGGAGTCGAAGGAGGGTGAAAGAGAGTGGAACGAGACGAAGGAGGGTGAAAGAGACCAAAACGAGACGAAGGAGGGTGAAAGAGAGCGAAATGAGACGAAGGAGGGTGAAAGAGAGCGAAACGAGAAGAAGGAGGGTGAAAGAGAGCGAAATGAGACGAAGGAGGGTGAAAGAGAGCGAAACGAGATGAAGGAGGGTCAAAGAGAGCGAAACGAGACGAAGGATGGAGAAAGAGAGCGAAACGCGATGAAGGAGGGTGAAAGAGAGATAAACGAGATGAAGGAGGGAGAAAGGGAGCGAAACGAGACGGTGGAGGGTGAAAGAGAGCGAAACGAGACGAAGGACGGTGAAAGAGAGCGAAACAAGACGAAGGAGGGCGAAAGAGAGCGAAACGAGAGGAACGAGGGTGAAAGTGAGCGAAACGAGATGAAGAAGGGTGAAAGAGAGCGAAACGAGACGAAGGTGGGCGAAAGAGAGCGAAAGGAGAGGAAGACGGGTGAAAGAGAGCTAAATGAGATGAAGGAGGGTGAAAGAGAGCGAAACAAGGCGATGGAGGGTGAAAGAGAGCGAAACGAGAGGAAGGAGGGTGAAAGAGAGCGAAACGAGACAAAGGAGGGTGAAAGAGAGCGAAACGAGACGAAGGAGGGTGAAAGAGAGCGAAACGAGACGAAGAAAGGTGAAAGAGAGCGAAACGAGACGTAGGAGGGTGAAAGAGAGCGAAAGGAGATGAAGGACGGTGAAAGAGAGCAAAATGAGACGAAGGAGGGTGAAAGAGAGAGAAAGGAGTCGAAGGAGTGTGAAAGAGAGTGGAACGAGACGAACGAGGGTGAAAGAGACCGAAACGCGACGAAGGAGGGTGAAAGAGAGCGAAACGAGACGAAGAAAGGTGAAAGAGAGCGAAACGAGAAGGGGGGTGAAAGAGAGCGAAACGAGACGAAGGAGGGTCACAGAGAGCGAAACGAGACGAAAGAGGGTAAAAGAGAGCGAAACGAGACGGTGGAGGGTGAAAGAGAGCGAAACGAGACGAAGGAGGGTGAAAGAGAGCGAAACAAGACGAAGGTGGGCGAAAGAGAGCGAAACGAGAGGAAGGAGGGTGAAAGAGAGCGAAACGAGGTGAAGGAGGGTGGAAGAGAGCGAAACGAGACGAAGGAGTGTGAAAGAGAAACGAGACGAAGGAAGGTGAAAGACAGCGAAACGAGACGAAGGAAGGTGAAAGAGAGCGAAACGAGACAAAGGAGGGTGAAAGGGAGCGAAACGAGATGAAGGAGGGTGAAAGAGAGCGAAACGAGATGAAGGAGGGTGAAAGAGAGTGAAACGAGAAGAAGGAGGGTGAAAGAGAGCGAAACGAGTCGAAGGAGGGTGAAAGAGGGTGAAACGAGACGAAGGCGGGTGGAACAGAGCGAAACAAGACGAAAGAAGGGTGAAAGAGAGCAAAACGAGACGAAGGAGGGTGAAAGAGGGCGAAGCGAGACGAAGGAGCATGAAACAGAGCGAAACGAGACGAAGGAGGATGAAAGAGAGGTAAACGAGACGAAGGAGGGTCACAGAGAGCGAAACGAGAGGAAAGAGGGTAAAAGAGTGCGAAACGAGACGGTGGATGGTGAAAGAGAGCGAAACGAGATGAAGGAGGGTGAAAGAGAACGAAACAAGATGATGGAGGGTGAAAGAGAGCGAAACGAGAGGAAGGAGGGTGAAAGAGAGCGAAACGAGACAAAGGATGGTGAAAGAGAGCGAAACGAGACGAAGGAGGGTGTACGAGAGCGAAACGAGACGAAGGCGGGTGGAACAGAGCGAAAAAAGACGAAAGAAGGGTAAAAGAGAGCAAAACGAGACGAAGGAGGGTGAAAGAGGGCGAAGCGAGACGAAGGAGGGTGAAAGAGAGCGAAACGAGACGAAGTAGGGTGAAAGAGAGCGAAACGAGATGAAGGAGTGTGGAAGAGAGCAAAACGAAAGAAGGAGGGTGAAAGAGGGCGAAACGAGACGAAGGCGGGTGCAACAGAGCGAAACAAGAAGAAGGAGGGTGAAAGAGAGCGAAACGAGACGAAGGAGGGTGAAAGAGAGCAAAACGAGATGAAGGAGTGTGAAACAGAGCGAAACGAGACGAAGGAGGATGAAAGAGTGCTAAACGAGACGAAGGAGGGTCACAGAGAGCGAAACGAGACGACAGAGGGTAAAAGAGTGCGAAACGAGACGGTGGAGGGTGAAAGAGAGCGAAACGAGACGAAGGAGGGTGAAAGAGAGCGAAACAAGACGATGGTGGGTGAAAGAGAGCGAAACGAGAGGAAGGAGGGTAAAAGAGAGTGAAACGAGACAAAGGATTGTGAAAGAGAGCGAAACGAGACGAAGGAGGGTGAAAGAGAGCGAAACGAGACGAAGGTGGGTGAAAGAGAGCGAAACGAGACGAAGAAAGGTGAAAGAGAGCGAAACGAGTCGAAGGAGGGTGAAAGAGAGCGAAAGGAGATGAAGGAGTATGAAAGAGAGCGAAATGAGACGAAGGAGAGTGAAAGGGAGCGAAAGGAGTCGAAGGAGGGTGAAAGAGAGTGGAACGAGACGAAGGAGGGTGAAAGAGACCAAAACGAGACGAAGGAGGGTGAAAGAGAGCAAAACGAGACGAAGGAGGGTGAAAGAGAGCGAAACGAGAAGAAGGAGGGCGAAAGAGAGCAAAACGAGAGGAACGAGGGTGAAAGTGAGCGAAACGAGATGAAGAAGGGTGAAAGAGAGCGAAACGAGACGAAGGTGGGCGAAAGAGAGCGAAACGAGAGGAAGACGGGTGAAAGAGAGCTAAATGAGATGAAGGAGGGTGAAAGAGAGCGAAACAAGGCGATGGAGGGTGAAAGAGAGCGAAACGAGAGGAAGGAGGGTGAAAGAGAGCGAAATGAGACAAAGGAGGGTGAAAGAGAGCGAAACGAGACGAAGGAGGGTGAAAGAGAGCGAAACGAGACGAAGAAAGGTGAAAGAGAGCGAAACGAGACGTAGGAGGGTGAAAGAGAGCGAAAGGAGATGAAGGACGGTGAAAGAGAGCAAAATGAGACGAAGGAGGGTGAAAGAGAGAGAAAGGAGTCGAAGGAGTGTGAAAGAGAGTGGAACGAGACGAACGAGGGTGAAAGAGACCGAAACGCGACGAAGGAGGGTGAAAGAGAGCGAAACGAGACGAAGAAAGGTGAAAGAGAGCGAAACGAGAAGAAGGGGGGTGAAAGAGAGCGAAACGAGACGAAGGAGGGTGAAAGAGAGCGAAACAAGATGAAGGTGGGCGAAAGAGAGCGAAACGAGAGGAAGGAGGGTGAAAGAGAGCGAAACGAGATGAAGGAGGGTGGAAGAGAGCGAAACGAGACGAAGGAGTGTGAAAGAGAAACGAGACGAAGGAAGGTGAAAGACAGCGAAACGAGACGAAGGAAGGTGAAAGAGAGCGAAACGAGACAAAGGAGGGTGAAAGGGAGCGAAACGAGATGAAGGAGGGTGAAAGAGAGCGAAACGAGATGAAGGAGGGTGAAAGAGAGTGAAACGAGAAGAAGGAGGGTGAAAGAGAGCGAAACGAGTCGAAGGAGGGTGAAAGAGGGCGAAACGAGACGAAGGCGGGTGGAACAGAGCGAAACAAGACGAAAGAAGGGTGAAAGAGAGCAAAACGAGACGAAGGAGGGTGAAAGAGGGCGAAGCGAGACGAAGGAGCATGAAACAGAGCGAAACGAGACGAAGGAGGATGAAAGAGAGGTAAACGAGACGAAGGAGGGTCACAGAGAGCGAAACGAGAGGAAAGAGGGTAAAAGAGTGCGAAACGAGACGGTGGATGGTGAAAGAGAGCGAAACGAGATGAAGGAGGGTGAAAGAGAACGAAACAAGACGATGGAGGGTGAAAGAGAGCGAAACGAGAGGAAGGAGGGTGAAAGAGAGCGAAACGAGACAAAGGATGGTGAAAGAGAGCGAAACGAGACGAAGGAGGGTGTACGAGAGCGAAACGAGAAGAAGGCGGGTGGAACAGAGCGAAAAAAGACGAAAGAAGGGTGAAAGAGAGCAAAACGAGACGAAGGAGGGTGAAAGAGGGCGAAGCGAGACGAAGGAGCATGAAACAGAGCGAAACGAGACGAAGGAGGATGAAAGAGAGCTAAACGAGACGAAGGAGGGTCACAGAGAGCGAAACGAGAGGAAAGAGGGTAAAAGAGTGCGAAACGAGACGGTGGAGGGTGAAAGAGAGCGAAACGAGATGAAGGAGGGTGAAAGAGAGCGAAACAAGACGATGGAGGGTGAAAGAGAGCGAAACGAGAGGAAGGAGGGTGAAAGAGAGCGAAACGAGACAAAGGATTGTGAAAGAGAGCGAAATGAGACGAAGGAGGGTGTACGAGAGCGAAACGAGACGAAGGAGGGTGAAAGAGAGCGAAAGGAGATGAAGGAGGGTGAAAGAGAGCGAAATGAGACGAAGGAGAGTGAAAGAGAGCGAAAGGAGTCGAAGGAGGGTGAAAGAGAGTGGAACGAGATGAAGGAGGGTGAAAGAGAGCTACACCAGACGAAGGAGGGTGAAAGAGAGCGAAAGGAGATGAAGGAGGGTGAAAGAGAGCGAAATGAGAGGAAGGAGGGTGAAGGAGAACGAAAGGAGTCGAAGGAGGGTGAAAGAGACCGAAACGAGACGAAGGAGGGTGAAAGAGACCGAAACGAGACGGTGGAGGGTGAAAGAGAGCGAAACGAGAGGAACGATGGTGAAAAAGAGCGAAACGAGATGAAGGAGTGTGAAAGAGAGCGAAACGAGACGAAGGAGGGCGAAAGAGAGCGAAACGAGAGGAAGGAGGGTGAAAGAGAGCAAAACGAGAGGAAGGAGGGTGAAAGAGAGCGAAAGGAGACGAAGGAGGGTGAAAGAGAGCGAAACGAGAAGAAGGAGGGTGAAAGAGAGCGAAACGAGACGAAGAAGGGTCAAAGAGAGCGAAACGAGATCAAGGAGTGTCAAAGAGAACGAAACGAGACGAAGGCGTTTGAAAGAGAGCGAAACGAGACGGTGGAGGGTGAAAGAGAGCGAAACGAGACGCTGGAGGGTGAAAGAGAGCGCAACGAGACGAAGGAGGGTGAAAGAGAGCGAAACAAGACGATGGAGGGTGAAAGAGAGCGAAACGAGACAAAGGCGGGTGGAACAGAGCGAAACAAGACGAAAGAAGGGTGAAAGAGAACAAAACGAGACGAAGGGGGGTGAAAGAGGGCGAAGCGAGACAAAGGAGCATGAAACAGAGCAAAACGAGACGAAGGAGGATGAAAGAGCTAAACGAGACGAAGGAGGGACACAGAGAGCGAAACGAGAGGAAAGAGGGTAAGAGAGTGCGAAACGAGACGGTGGAGGGTGAAAGAGAGCGAAACGAGACGAAGGAGGGTGAAAGAGTGCGAAACAAGACGATGGAGGGTGAAAGAGAGCGAAACGAGAGGAAGGATGGTGAAAGAGAGCGAAACGAGACGAAGGAGCATGAAACAGAGCAAAACGAGACGAAGGAGGATGAAAGAGAGCTAAACGAGACGAAGGAGGGTCACAGAGAGCGAAACGAGAGGAAAGAGGGTGAAAGAGAGCGAAACAAGACGATAGAGGGTGAAAGAGAGCGAAACGAGACAAAGGATGGTGAAAGAGAGCGAAACGAGACGAAGGAGGGTGAAAGAGAGCGAAACGAGATGAAGAGGGTGAAAGGGAGCGAAACGAGACGAAGAAAGGTGAAAGAGAGCAAAACGAGACGAAGGAGGGTGAAAGTGAGCGAAAGGAGATGAAGGAGGGTGAAAGAGAGCGAAATGAGACGAAGGAGAGTGAAAGAGCGAAAGGAGTCGAAGGAGGGTGCAAGAGGGTGGAACGAGACGAAGGAGGGTGAAAGAGACCAAAACGAGACGAAGGAGGGTGAAAGAGAGCGAAAGGAGAGGAAGGAGGGTGAAAGAGAGCGAAACGAGAAGAAGGAGGGTGAAGGAGAGCGAAATGAGACGAAGGAGGGTGAAAGAGAGCGAAACGGGATGAAGGAGGGTGAAAGAGAGCGAAACGAGAAGAAGGAGGGTGAAAGAGAGCGAAATGAGATGAAGGAGGGTGAAAGAGAGCGAAACGAGATGAAGGAGGGTCAAAGAGAGCGAAACGAGACGAAGGAGGGTGAAAGAGAGCGAAACGCGATGAAGGAGGGTGAAAGAGCTAAACGAGATGAAGGAGGGTGAAAGAGAGCTAAACGAGACGAAGGAGGGTGAAAGAGAGTGAAAGGAGATGAAGGAGGGTGAAAGAGAGCGAAATGAGACGAAGGAGGGTGAAAGAGAACAAAAGGAGTCGAAGGAGGTGAAAGAGAGTGGAACGAGACGAAGGAGGGTGAAAGAGACTGAAACGAGACGGTGGAGGGTGAAAGAGAGCGAAACGAGACGAAGGACGGTGAAAGAGAGCGAAACAAGACGAAGGAGGGCGAAAGAGAGCGAAACGAGACGAAAGAGGGTGAAAGAGAGCGAAACGAGATGAAGGAGGGTGGAAGAGAGCGAAACGAGACGAAGGAGGGTGAAAGAGAGAGAAACGAGACGAAGGAAGGTGAAAGAGAGCGAAACGCGACGAAGGAAGGTGAAAGAGAGCGAAACGAGATGAAGGAGGGTGGAAGAGAGCGAAACGAGACGAAGGAGGGTGAAAGAGAGAGAAACGAGACGAAGGAAGGTGAAAGAGAGCGAAACGAGACAAAGGAAGGTGAAAGAGAGCGAAACGAGACAAAGGAGGGTGAAAGGGAGCGAAACGAGATGAAGGAGGGTGAAAGAGAGCGAAACGAGACGAAGGAGGGTGAAAGAGGGCGAAACGAGACGAAGGCGGGTGGAACAGAGCGAAACAAGACAAAAGAAGGGTGAAAGAGAGCAAAACGAGACAAAGGAGGGTGAAAGAGGGCGAATCCGAGACGTAGGAGCATGAAAGAGAGCGAAACGAGATGAAGGAGGGTAAAAGAGAGCGAAACGAGATGAAAGAGTGTAAAAGAGAGCGAAACGAGAGAAGGAGGGTGAAAGAGAGCGAAACGAGATGAAGGAGGGTGAAAGAGAGTGGAACGAGACGAACGAGGGTGAAAGAGAGCGAAACGAGAAGAAGGAGGGTGAAAGAGAGCGAAACGAGACGAAGTAGGGTGAAAGAGAGCGAAACGAGATGAAGGAGTGTGGAAGAGAGCAAAACGAAAGAAGGAGGGTGAAAGAGGGCGAAACGAGACGAAGGCGGGTGCAACAGAGCGAAACAAGAAGAAGGAGGGTGAAAGAGAGCGAAACGAGACGAAGGAGGGTGAAAGAGAGCAAAACGAGATGAAGGAGTGTGAAACAGAGCGAAACGAGACGAAGGAGGAGGAAAGAGTGCTAAACGAGACGAAGGAGGGTCACAGAGAGCGAAACGAGACGACAGAGGGTAAAAGAGCGCGAAACGAGACGAAGGAGGGTGAAAGAGTGCGAAACGAGACGAAGGAGGGTGAAAGAGAGCGAAACGAGACGAAGGTGGGTGAAAGAGAGCGAAACGAGACGAAGAAAGGTGAAAGAGAGCGAAACGAGACGAAGGAGGGTGAAAGAGAGCGAAACGAGATGAAGGAGGGTGAAAGAGAGCGAAAGGAGATGAAGGAGGGTGTAAGAGAGCGAAACAAGACGATGGTGGGTGAAAGAGAGCGAAACGAGAGGAAGGAGGGTAAAAGAGAGTGAAACGAGACAAAGGATTGTGAAAGAGTGCGAAACGAGACGAAGGAGGGTGAAAGAGAGCGAAACGAGACGAAGGTGGGTGAAAGAGAGCGAAACGAGACGAAGAAAGGTGAAAGAGAGCGAAACGAGACGAAGGAGGGTGAAAGAGAGCGAAACAAGACGATGGTGGGTGAAAGAGAGCGAAACGAGAGGAAGGAGGGTAAAAGAGAGTGAAACGAGACAAAGGATTGTGAAAGAGAGCGAAAGGAGATGAAGGAGTATGAAAGAGAGCGAAATGAGACGAAGGAGAGTGAAAGAGAGCGAAAGGAGTCGAAGGAGGGTGAAAGAGAGTGGAACGAGACGAAGGAGGGTGAAAGAGACCAAAACGAGACGAAGGAGGGTGAAAGAGAGCGAAATGAGACGAAGGAGGGTGAAAGAGAGCGAAACGAGAAGAAGGAGGGTGAAAGAGAGCGAAATGAGACGAAGGAGGGTGAAAGAGAGCGAAACGAGATGAAGGAGGGTCAAAGAGAGCGAAACGAGACGAAGGATGGAGAAAGAGAGCGAAACGCGATGAAGGAGGGTGAAAGAGAGATAAACGAGATGAAGGAGGGAGAAAGGGAGCGAAACGAGACGGTGGAGGGTGAAAGAGAGCGAAACGAGACGAAGGACGGTGAAAGAGAGCGAAACAAGACGAAGGAGGGCGAAAGAGAGCGAAACGAGAGGAACGAGGGTGAAAGTGAGCGAAACGAGATGAAGAAGGGTGAAAGAGAGCGAAACGAGACGAAGGTGGGCGAAAGAGAGCGAAAGGAGAGGAAGACGGGTGAAAGAGAGCTAAATGAGATGAAGGAGGGTGAAAGAGAGCGAAACAAGGCGATGGAGGGTGAAAGAGAGCGAAACGAGAGGAAGGAGTGTGAAAGAGAGCGAAACGAGACAAAGGAGGGTGAAAGAGAGCGAAACGAGACGAAGGAGGGTGAAAGAGAGCGAAACGAGACGAAGAAAGGTGAAAGAGAGCGAAACGAGACGTAGGAGGGTGAAAGAGAGCGAAAGGAGATGAAGGACGGTGAAAGAGAGCAAAATGAGACGAAGGAGGGTGAAAGAGAGAGAAAGGAGTCGAAGGAGTGTGAAAGAGAGTGGAACGAGACGAACGAGGGTGAAAGAGACCGAAACGCGACGAAGGAGGGTGAAAGAGAGCGAAACGAGACGAAGAAAGGTGAAAGAGAGCGAAACGAGAAGGGGGGTGAAAGAGAGCGAAACGAGACGAAGGAGGGTCACAGAGAGCGAAACGAGACGAAAGAGGGTAAAAGAGAGCGAAACGAGACGGTGGAGGGTGAAAGAGAGCGAAACGAGACGAAGGAGGGTGAAAGAGAGCGAAACAAGACGAAGGTGGGCGAAAGAGAGCGAAACGAGAGGAAGGAGGGTGAAAGAGAGCGAAACGAGGTGAAGGAGGGTGGAAGAGAGCGAAACGAGACGAAGGAGTGTGAAAGAGAAACGAGACGAAGGAAGGTGAAAGACAGCGAAACGAGACGAAGGAAGGTGAAAGAGAGCGAAACGAGACAAAGGAGGGTGAAAGGGAGCGAAACGAGATGAAGGAGGGTGAAAGAGAGCGAAACGAGATGAAGGAGGGTGAAAGAGAGTGAAACGAGAAGAAGGAGGGTGAAAGAGAGCGAAACGAGTCGAAGGAGGGTGAAAGAGGGCGAAACGAAACGAAGGCGGGTGGAACAGAGCGAAACAAGACGAAAGAAGGGTGAAAGAGAGCAAAACGAGACGAAGGAGGGTGAAAGAGGGCGAAGCGAGACGAAGGAGCATGAAACAGAGCGAAACGAGACGAAGGAGGATGAAAGAGAGGTAAACGAGACGAAGGAGGGTCACAGAGAGCGAAACGAGAGGAAAGAGGGTAAAAGAGTGCGAAACGAGACGGTGGATGGTGAAAGAGAGCGAAACGAGATGAAGGAGGGTGAAAGAGAACGAAACAAGATGATGGAGGGTGAAAGAGAGCGAAACGAGAGGAAGGAGGGTGAAAGAGAGCGAAACGAGACAAAGGATGGTGAAAGAGAGCGAAACGAGACGAAGGAGGGTGTACGAGAGCGAAACGAGACGAAGGCGGGTGGAACAGAGCGAAAAAAGACGAAAGAAGGGTAAAAGAGAGCAAAACGAGACGAAGGAGGGTGAAAGAGGGCGAAGCGAGACGAAGGAGCATGAAACAGAGCGAAACGAGACGAAGGAGGATGAAAGAGAGCTAAACGAGACGAAGGAGGGTCACAGAGAGCGAAACGAGAGGAAAGAGGGTAAAAGAGTGCGAAACGAGACGGTGGAGGGTGAAAGAGAGCGAAACGAGATGAAGGAGGGTGAAAGAGAGCGAAACAAGACGATGGAGGGTGAAAGAGAGCGAAACGAGAGGAAGGAGGGTGAAAGAGAGCGAAACGAGACAAAGGATTGTGAAAGAGAGCGAAATGAGACGAAGGAGGGTGCACGAGAGCGAAACGAGACGAAGGAGGGTGAAAGAGAGCGAAAGGAGATGAAGGAGGGTGAAAGAGAGCGAAATGAGACGAAGGAGAGTGAAAGAGAGCGAAAGGAGTCGAAGGAGGGTGAAAGAGAGTGGAACGAGATGAAGGAGGGTGAAAGAGAGCTACACGAGACGAAGGAGGGTGAAAGAGAGCGAAAGGAGATGAAGGAGGGTGAAAGAGAGCGAAATGAGAGGAAGGAGGGTGAAGGAGAACGAAAGGAGTCGAAGGAGGGTGAAAGAGACCGAAACGAGACGAAGGAGGGTGAAAGAGACCGAAACGAGACGGTGGAGGTTGAAAGAGAGCGAAACGAGAGGAACGATGGTGAAAAAGAGCGAAACGAGATGAAGGAGTGTGAAAGAGAGCGAAACGAGACGAAGGAGGGCGAAAGAGAGCGAAACGAGAGGAAGGAGGGTGAAAGAGAGCAAAACGAGAGGAAGGAGGGTGAAAGAGAGCGAAAGGAGACGAAGGAGGGTGAAAGAGAGCGAAACGAGAAGAAGGAGGGTGAAAGAGAGCGAAACGAGACGAAGAAGGGTCAAAGAGAGCGAAACGAGATCAAGGAGTGTCAAAGAGAACGAAACGAGACGAAGGCGTTTGAAAGAGAGCGAAACGAGATGGTGGAGGGTGAAAGAGAGCGAAACGAGACGCTGGAGGGTGAAAGAGAGCGCAACGAGACGAAGGAGGGTGAACTAGAGCGAAACAAGACGATGGAGGGTGAAAGAGAGCGAAACGAGACAAAGGCGGGTGGAACAGAGCGAAACAAGACGAAAGAAGGGTGAAAGAGAACAAAACGAGACGAAGGGGGGTGAAAGAGGGCGAAGCGAGACAAAGGAGCATGAAACAGAGCGAAACGAGACGAAGGAGGATGAAAGAGCTAAACGAGACGAAGGAGGGACACAGAGAGCGAAACGAGAGGAAAGAGGGTAAGAGAGTGCGAAACGAGACGGTGGAGGGTGAAAGAGAGCGAAACGAGACGAAGGAGGGTGAAAGAGTGCGAAACAAGACGATGGAGGGTGAAAGAGAGCGAAACGAGAGGAAGGATGGTGAAAGAGAGCGAAACGAGACGAAGGAGCATGAAACAGAGCGAAACGAGACGAAGGAGGATGAAAGAGAGCTAAACGAGACGAAGGAGGGTCACAGAGAGCGAAACGAGAGGAAAGAGGGTGAAAGAGAGCGAAACAAGACGATAGAGGGTGAAAGAGAGCGAAACGAGACAAAGGATGGTGAAAGAGAGCGAAACGAGACGAAGGAGGGTGAAAGAGAGCAAAACGAGATGAAGAGGGTGAAAGGGAGCGAAACGAGACGAAGAATGGTGAAAGAGAGCGAAACGGGATGAAGGAGGGTGAAAGAGAGCGAAACGAGAAGAAGGAGGGTGAAAGAGAGCGAAATGAGATGAAGGAGGGTGAAAGAGAGCGAAACGAGATGAAGGAGGGTCAAAGAGAGCGAAACGAGACGAAGGAGGGTGAAAGAGAGCGAAACGCGATGAAGGAGGGTGAAAGAGCTAAACGAGATGAAGGAGGGTGAAAGAGAGCTAAACGAGACGAAGGAGGGTGAAAGAGACTGAAAGGAGATGAAGGAGGGTGAAAGAGAGCGAAATGAGACGAAGGAGGGTGAAAGAGAACGAAAGGAGTCGAAGGAGGTGAAAGAGAGTGGAACGAGACGAAGGAGGGTGAAAGAGACTGAAACGAGACGGTGGAGGGTGAAAGAGAGCGAAACGAGACGAAGGACGGTGAAAGAGAGCGAAACAAGACGAAGGAGGGCGAAAGAGAGCGAAACGAGAGGAACAAGGGTGAAAAAGAGCGAAACGAGATGAAGGAGGGTTAAAGAGAGCAAAACGAGACGAAGGAGGGCGAAAGAGAGCGAAACGAGAGGAAGGAGGGTGAAAGAGAGCTAAATGAGATGAAGGAGGGTGAAAGAGTGCGAAACAAGACGATGGTGGGTGAAAGAGAGCGAAACGAGAGGAAGGAGGGTGAAAGAGAGCGAAACGAGACGAAGGAGGGTGAAAGAGAGCGAAACGAGAAGAAGGAGGGTCAAAGAGAGCGAAACGAGACGAAGGAGGGTCAAAGAGAGCGAAACGAGATGAAGGAGGGTCAAAGAGCGCTAAACGAGAGGAAGGAGGGTCAAAGAGAGCGAAACGAGACGAAAGAGGGTAAAAGAGAGCGAAACGAGACGGTGGGGGGTGAAAGAGAGCGAAACGAGACGGTGGAGGGTGAAAGAGAGCGCAACGAGACGAAGGAGGTTGAAAGAGAGCGAAACAAGACGATGGAGGGTGAAAGAAAGCGAAACGAGAGGAAGGAGGGTGAAAGTGAGCGAAACGAGTCAAAGGAGGGTGAAAGAGAGCGAAACGAGATGAAGGAGGGTGAAAGAGAGCGAAACGAGACGAAGGAGGGTGAAAGAGAGCGAAACGAGATGAAGGAGGGTGAAAGGGAGCGAAACGCGATGAAGGAGGGTGAAAGAGAGCTAAACGAGATGAAGGAGGGTGAAAGAGAGCTAAACTAGACGAAGGAGGGTGAAAGAGAGCGAAAGGAGATGAAGGAGGGTGAAAGAGAGCGAAATGAGACGAAGGAGGGTGAAAGAGAACGAAAGGAGTCGAAGGAGGATGAAAGTGAGTGGAACGAGACGAAGGAGGGTGAAAGAGACCGAAACGAGACGGTGGAGGGTGAAAGAGAGCGAAACGAGACGAAGGGCGGTGAAAGAGAGCAAAACAAGACGAAGGAGGGCGAAAGAGAGCGAAACGAGAGGAACGAGGGTGAAAATGAGCGAAACGAGATGAAGGAGGGTGAAAGAGAGCGAAACAAGCCGATGGAGGGTGAAAGAGAGCGAAACGAGAAGAAGGAGGGTGAAAGAGAGCGAAACGAGACGAAGGAGGGTCAAAGAGAGCGAAAAGAGATGAAGGAGTGTCAAAGAGAGCGAAACGAGACGAAGGAGGGTGAAAGAGAGCGAAATGAGATGAAGGAGGGTGAAAGAGAGCTAAACGAGATGAAGGAGGGTCAAAGAGAGCGAAACAAGACGAAAGAGGGTAAAAGAGAGCGAAACGAGATGGTGGAGGGTGAAAGAGAGTGAAACGAGACGGTGGAGGGTGAAAGAGAGCGCAACGAGACGAAGGAGGGTGAAAGAGAGCGAAACAAGACGATGGAGGGTGAAAGAGAGCGAAACGAGAGGAAGGAGGGTGAAAGAGAGCGAAACGAGACAAAGCAGGGTGAAAGAGAGGGAAACGAGACGAAGGAGGGTGAAAGAGAGCGAAACAAGACGAAGGAGGGTGAAAGAGAGCAAAACGAGACGAAGAAAGGTGAAAGAGAGCGAAACGAGACGAAGGAGGGTGAAAGAGAGCGAAAGGAGATGAAGGAGGGTGAAAGAGAGCGAAAGTAGTCGAAGAAGGGTGAAAGAGAGTGGAACGAGACGAAGGAGGGTGAAGGAGACCGAAACGAGACGAAGGAGGGTGAAAGAGAGCAAAACGAGAAGAAGGAGGGTGAAAGAGAGCGAAACGAGACGAATGAGGGTGAAAGAGAGCGAAACGAGATGAAGGAGGGTTAAAGAGAGCAAAACAAGACGAAGGAGGGTGAAAGAGAGCGAAACGAGATGAAGGAGGGAGAAAGAGAGCTAAACGAGATGAAGGAGGGTCACAGAGAGCGAGACGAGACTAAAGAGGGTAAAACAGAGCGAAACGAGACGGTGGAGGGTGAAAGAGAGCGAAACGAGACGAAGGAGGGTGAAAGAGAGTGAAACAAGACGAAGGAGGGCGAAAGAGAGCGAAACGAGAGGAAGGAGGGTGAAAGAGAGCGAAACGAGATGAAGGAGGGTGAAAGAGAGCGAAACGAGATGAAGGAGGGTGAAAGAGAGTGAAACGAGATGAAGGAGGGTGAAGGAGAGCGAAAGGAGTCGAAGAAGGGTGAAAGAGAGCGGAACGAGACGAAGGAGGGTGAAAGAGAACGAAACGAGACGAAGGAGGGTGAAAGAGAGTGAAACGAGACGAAGGAGGGTGAAAGAGGGCGAAACGAGACGAAGGCGGGTGGAACAGAGCGAAACAAGACGAAGGAGGGTGAAAGAGAGCGAAACGAGACGAAGGAGGGTGAAAGAGAGCAAAACGGGACGAAGGAGAGTAAAACAGAGCGAAACGAGACGAAGGAGGGTGAAAGAGAGCGAAACGAGACGAAGGAAGGTGAAAGAGAGCGAAACGAGAAGAAGGAGGGTGAAAGAGAGCGAAACGAGATGAAGGAGTGTCAATGAGAGCGAAACGAGACGAAGGAGGGTGAAAGAGAGCGAAATGAGATGAAGGAGGGTGAAAGAGAGCTAAACAAGATGAAGGAGGGTAAAAGAGAGCGAAACGAGACGGTGGAGGGTGAAAGAGAGCGAAACGAGACGGTGGAGAGTGAAAGAGAGCGCAACGAGACGAAGGAGGGTGAAAGAGAGCGAAACAAGACGATGGAGGGTGAAAGAGAGCGAAACGAGAGGAAGGAGGGTGAAAGAGAGCGAAACGAGACAAAGCAGGGTGAAAGAGAGGGAAACGAGACGAAGGAGGGTGAAAGAGAGTGAAACAAGACGAAGGAGGGTGAAAGAGAGCAAAACGAGATGAAGAAAGGTGAAAGAGAGCGAAACGAGACAAAGGATGGTGAAAGAGAGCGAAACGAGACGAAGGAGGGTGTACGAGAGCGAAACGAGACGAAGGCGGGTGGAACAGAGCGAAAAAAGACGAAAGAAGGGTAAAAGAGAGCAAAACGAGACGAAGGAGGGTGAAAGAGGGCGAAGCGAGACGAAGGAGCATGAAACAGAGCGAAACGAGACGAAGGAGGATGAAAGAGAGCTAAACGAGACGAAGGAGGGTCACAGAGAGCGAAACGAGAGGAAAGAGGGTAAAAGAGTGCGAAACGAGACGGTGGAGGGTGAAAGAGAGCGAAACGAGATGAAGGAGGGTGAAAGAGAGCGAAACAAGACGATGGAGGGTGAAAGAGAGCGAAACGAGAGGAAGGAGGGTGAAAGAGAGCGAAACGAGACAAAGGATTGTGAAAGAGAGCGAAATGAGACGAAGGAGGGTGCACCAGAGCGAAACGAGACGAAGGAGGGTGAAAGAGAGCGAAAGGAGATGAAGGAGGGTGAAAGAGAGCGAAATGAGACGAAGGAGAGTGAAAGAGAGCGAAAGGAGTCGAAGGAGGGTGAAAGAGAGTGGAACGAGATGAAGGAGGGTGAAAGAGAGCTACACGAGACGAAGGAGGGTGAAAGAGAGCGAAAGGAGATGAAGGAGGGTGAAAGAGAGCGAAATGAGAGGAAGGAGGGTGAAGGAGAACGAAAGGAGTCGAAGGAGGGTGAAAGAGACCGAAACGAGACGAAGGAGGGTGAAAGAGACCGAAACGAGACGGTGGAGGTTGAAAGAGAGCGAAACGAGAGGAACGATGGTGAAAAAGAGCGAAACGAGATGAAGGAGTGTGAAAGAGAGCGAAACGAGACGAAGGAGGGCGAAAGAGAGCGAAACGAGAGGAAGGAGGGTGAAAGAGAGCAAAACGAGAGGAAGGAGGGTGAAAGAGAGCGAAAGGAGACGAAGGAGGGTGAAAGAGAGCGAAACGAGAAGAAGGAGGGTGAAAGAGAGCGAAACGAGACGAAGAAGGGTCAAAGAGAGCGAAACGAGATCAAGGAGTGTCAAAGAGAACGAAACGAGACGAAGGCGTTTGAAAGAGAGCGAAACGAGACGGTGGAGGGTGAAAGAGAGCGAAACGAGACGCTGGAGGGTGAAAGAGAGCGCAACGAGACGAAGGAGGGTGAAAGAGAGCGAAACAAGACGATGGAGGGTGAAAGAGAGCGAAACGAGACAAAGGCGGGTGGAACAGAGCGAAACAAGACGAAAGAAGGGTGAAAGAGAACAAAACGAGACGAAGGGGGGTGAAAGAGGGCGAAGCGAGACAAAGGAGCATGAAACAGAGCGAAACGAGACGAAGGAGGATGAAAGAGCTAAACGAGACGAAGGAGGGACACAGAGAGCGAAACGAGAGGAAAGAGGGTAAGAGAGTGCGAAACGAGACGGTGGAGGGTGAAAGAGAGCGAAACGAGACGAAGGAGGGTGAAAGAGTGCGAAACAAGACGATGGAGGGTGAAAGAGAGCGAAACGAGAGGAAGGATGGTGAAAGAGAGCGAAACGAGACGAAGGAGCATGAAACAGAGCGAAACGAGACGAAGGAGGATGAAAGAGAGCTAAACGAGACGAAGGAGGGTCACAGAGAGCGAAACGAGAGGAAAGAGGGTGAAAGAGAGCGAAACAAGACGATAGAGGGTGAAAGAGAGCGAAACGAGACAAAGGATGGTGAAAGAGAGCGAAACGAGACGAAGGAGGGTGAAAGAGAGCAAAACGAGATGAAGAGGGTGAAAGGGAGCGAAACGAGACGAAGAATGGTGAAAGAGAGCGAAACGGGATGAAGGAGGGTGAAAGAGAGCGAAACGAGAAGAAGGAGGGTGAAAGAGAGCGAAATGAGATGAAGGAGGGTGAAAGAGAGCGAAACGAGATGAAGGAGGGTCAAAGAGAGCGAAACGAGACGAAGGAGGGTGAAAGAGAGCGAAACGCGATGAAGGAGGGTGAAAGAGCTAAACGAGATGAAGGAGGGTGAAAGAGAGCTAAACGAGACGAAGGAGGGTGAAAGAGAGTGAAAGGAGATGAAGGAGGGTGAAAGAGAGCGAAATGAGACGAAGGAGGGTGAAAGAGAACGAAAGGAGTCGAAGGAGGTGAAAGAGAGTGGAACGAGACGAAGGAGGGTGAAAGAGACTGAAACGAGACGGTGGAGGGTGAAAGAGAGCGAAACGAGACGAAGGACGGTGAAAGAGAGCGAAACAAGACGAAGGAGGGCGAAAGAGAGCGAAACGAGAGGAACAAGGGTGAAAAAGAGCGAAACGAGATGAAGGAGGGTTAAAGAGAGCAAAACGAGACGAAGGAGGGCGAAAGAGAGCGAAACGAGAGGAAGGAGGGTGAAAGAGAGCTAAACGACATGAAGGAGGGTGAAAGAGTGCGAAACAAGACGATGGTGGGTGAAAGAGAGCGAAACGAGAGGAAGGAGGGTGAAAGAGAGCGAAACGAGACGAAGGAGGGTGAAAGAGAGCGAAACGAGAAGAAGGAGGGTCAAAGAGAGCGAAACGAGACGAAGGAGGGTCAAAGAGAGCGAAACGAGATGAAGGAGGGTCAAAGAGCGCTAAACGAGAGGAAGGAGGGTCAAAGAGAGCGAAACGAGACGAAAGAGGGTAAAAGAGAGCGAAACGAGACGGTGGGGGGTGAAAGAGAGCGAAACGAGACGGTGGAGGGTGAAAGAGAGCGCAACGAGACGAAGGAGGTTGAAAGAGAGCGAAACAAGACGATGGAGGGTGAAAGAAAGCGAAACGAGAGGAAGGAGGGTGAAAGTGAGCGAAACGAGTCAAAGGAGGGTGAAAGAGAGCGAAACGAGATGAAGGAGGGTGAAAGAGAGCGAAACGAGACGAAGGAGGGTGAAAGAGAGCGAAACGAGATGAAGGAGGGTGAAAGGGAGCGAAACGCGATGAAGGAGGGTGAAAGAGAGCTAAACGAGATGAAGGAGGGTGAAAGAGAGCTAAACTAGACGAAGGAGGGTGAAAGAGAGCGAAAGGAGATGAAGGAGGGTGAAAGAGAGCGAAATGAGACGAAGGAGGGTGAAAGAGAACGAAAGGAGTCGAAGGAGGATGAAAGTGAGTGGAACGAGACGAAGGAGGGTGAAAGAGACCGAAACGAGACGGTGGAGGGTGAAAGAGAGCGAAACGAGACGAAGGGCGGTGAAAGAGAGCAAAACAAGACGAAGGAGGGCGAAAGAGAGCGAAACGAGAGGAACGAGGGTGAAAATGAGCGAAACGAGATGAAGGAGGGTGAAAGAGAGCGAAACAAGCCGATGGAGGGTGAAAGAGAGCGAAACGAGAAGAAGGAGGGTGAAAGAGAGCGAAACGAGACGAAGGAGGGTCAAAGAGAGCGAAAAGAGATGAAGGAGTGTCAAAGAGAGCGAAACGAGACGAAGGAGGGTGAAAGAGAGCGAAATGAGATGAAGGAGGGTGAAAGAGAGCTAAACGAGATGAAGGAGGGTCAAAGAGAGCGAAACAAGACGAAAGAGGGTAAAAGAGAGCGAAACGAGATGGTGGAGGGTGAAAGAGAGTGAAACGAGACGGTGGAGGGTGAAAGAGAGCGCAACGAGACGAAGGAGGGTGAAAGAGAGCGAAACAAGACGATGGAGGGTGAAAGAGAGCGAAACGAGAGGAAGGAGGGTGAAAGAGAGCGAAACGAGACAAAGCAGGGTGAAAGAGAGGGAAACGAGACGAAGGAGGGTGAAAGAGAGCGAAACAAGACGAAGGAGGGTGAAAGAGAGCAAAACGAGACGAAGAAAGGTGAAAGAGAGCGAAACGAGACGAAGGAGGGTGAAAGAGAGCGAAAGGAGATGAAGGAGGGTGAAAGAGAGCGAAAGTAGTCGAAGAAGGGTGAAAGAGAGTGGAACGAGACGAAGGAGGGTGAAGGAGACCGAAACGAGACGAAGGAGGGTGAAAGAGAGCAAAACGAGAAGAAGGAGGGTGAAAGAGAGCGAAACGAGACGAATGAGGGTGAAAGAGAGCGAAACGAGATGAAGGAGGGTTAAAGAGAGCAAAACAAGACGAAGGAGGGTGAAAGAGAGCGAAACGAGATGAAGGAGGGAGAAAGAGAGCTAAACGAGATGAAGGAGGGTCACAGAGAGCGAGACGAGACTAAAGAGGGTAAAACAGAGCGAAACGAGACGGTGGAGGGTGAAAGAGAGCGAAACGAGACGAAGGAGGGTGAAAGAGAGTGAAACAAGACGAAGGAGGGCGAAAGAGAGCGAAACGAGAGGAAGGAGGGTGAAAGAGAGCGAAACGAGATGAAGGAGGGTGAAAGAGAGCGAAACGAGATGAAGGAGGGTGAAAGAGAGTGAAACGAGATGAAGGAGGGTGAAGGAGAGCGAAAGGAGTCGAAGAAGGGTGAAAGAGAGCGGAACGAGACGAAGGAGGGTGAAAGAGAACGAAACGAGACGAAGGAGGGTGAAAGAGAGTGAAACGAGACGAAGGAGGGTGAAAGAGGGCGAAACGAGACGAAGGCGGGTGGAACAGAGCGAAACAAGACGAAGGAGGGTGAAAGAGAGCGAAACGAGACGAAGGAGGGTGAAAGAGAGCAAAACGGGACGAAGGAGAGTAAAACAGAGCGAAACGAGACGAAGGAGGGTGAAAGAGAGCGAAACGAGACGAAGGAAGGTGAAAGAGAGCGAAACGAGAAGAAGGAGGGTGAAAGAGAGCGAAACGAGATGAAGGAGTGTCAATGAGAGCGAAACGAGACGAAGGAGGGTGAAAGAGAGCGAAATGAGATGAAGGAGGGTGAAAGAGAGCTAAACAAGATGAAGGAGGGTCAAAGAGAGCGAAACAAGACGAAAGAGGGTAAAAGAGAGCGAAACGAGACGGTGGAGGGTGAAAGAGAGCGAAACGAGACGGTGGAGAGTGAAAGAGAGCGCAACGAGACGAAGGAGGGTGAAAGAGAGCGAAACAAGACGATGGAGGGTGAAAGAGAGCGAAACGAGAGGAAGGAGGGTGAAAGAGAGCGAAACGAGACAAAGCAGGGTGAAAGAGAGGGAAACGAGACGAAGGAGGGTGAAAGAGAGTGAAACAAGACGAAGGAGGGTGAAAGAGAGCAAAACGAGATGAAGAAAGGTGAAAGAGAGCGAAACGAGACGAAGGAGGGTGAAAGAGCGAAAGGAGATGAAGGAGGGTGGAAGAGAGTGAAACGAGACGAAGGAGGGTGAAAGAGAGAGAAACGAGACGAAGGAGGGTGAAAGAGAGCTAAACGAGACGAAGGATGGTCAAAGAGAGCGAAACAAAATGGTGGAGCGTGAAAGAGAGCGAAACGAGACGAAGGAGGGTGAAAGAGAGCGAAACGAGACGATGGAGGGTGAAAGAGAGCGAAACGAGAGGAAGGCGGGTGAAAGAGAGCGAAACGAGACAAAGGAGGGTGAAAGAGACAGAAACGAGACGAAGGAAGGTGAAAGAGAGCGAAACGAGACGAAGGAAGGTGAAAGAGAGCAAAACGAGACAAAGGAGGGTGAAAGGGACCGAAACGAGATGAAGGAGGGTGAAAGAGAGCGAAACGAGATGAAGGAGGGTGAAAGAGAGCGAAACGAGACGAAGGAGGGTGAAAGAGGGCGAAACGAGACGAAGGCGGGTGGAACAGAGCGAAACAAGACGAAAGAAGGGTGAAAGAGAGCAAAACGAGAGGAAGGAGGGTGAAAGAGAGCGAAACGAGATGAAGGAGGGTGAAAGAGAGCGAAAGGACATGAAGGAGGGTGAAAGACAGCGAAATGAGACGAAGGAGGGTGAAAGAGAGCGAAAGGAGTTGAAGGAGGGTGAAAGAGAGTGGAACGAGACGAAGGAGGGTGAAAGAGACCGAAACGAGACGAGGGAGGGTGAAAGAGAGTGAAACGAGAAGAAGGAGGGTGAAAGAGAGCGAAACGAGATGAAGGAGGGTGAAAGAGAGCGAAACGAGATGAAGGAGGGTCAAAGAGAGCGAATCGAGACGAAGGAGGGTGAAAGAGAGCGAAACGAGATCAAGGAGGGTGAAAGAGAGCTAAACGAGACGAAGGAGGGTGAAAGAGAGCGAAAGGAGTCGAAGGAGGGTGAAAGAGAATGGAACGAGATGAAGGAGGGTGAAAGAGACCGAAACGAGACGAAGGAGGGTGAAAGAGAGCGAAACGAGAAGAAGGAGGGTGAAAGAGAGCAAAACGAGAAGAAGGAGGGTGAAAGAGAGCGAAACGAGACGAAGGAGGGTGAAAGAGAGCGAAACGAGATGAAGGAGGGTCAAAGAGAGAGAAACGAGACGGTGGAGTGTGAAAGAGAGCGAAACAAAACTGTGGAGGGTGAAAGAGAGCGAAACGAGACGAAGGAGGGTGAAAGAGAGTGAAACAAGACGATGGAGGGTGAAAGAGAGCGAAACGAGAGGAAGGAGGGTGAAAGAGCGCGAAACGAGACAAAGGAGGGTGAAAGAGAGCGAAACGAGACGAAGGAGGGTAAAAGAGAGCGAAACGAGACGAAGGTGGGTGAAAGAGAGCGAAACGAGAATAAGGAGGATGAAAGAGAGCGAAACGAGACGAAGGAGGGTGAATGAGAGCGAAACGAGATGAAGGAGGGTGAAAGAGAGCGAAACGAGACGAAGGAGGCTGAAAGATAGCGAAATGAGTCGAAGGAGGGTGAAAGAGAGCGGAACGAGACGAAGGAGGGTGAAAGAGAGCGAAACGAGACGAAGGAGGGTGAAAGAGAGCGAAACGAGATGAAGGAGGGTGAAAGAGAGCTAAACGAGACGGTGGAGGGTGAAAAAGAGCGAAACGAGACGAAGGAGGGTGAAAGAGAGGGAAACCAGACGAAGGAGGGTGAAAGAGAGCGGAACGAGACAAAGGAGGGTGAAAGAACGAAACGAGACGAAGGAGGGTGAAAGAGAGTGAAACGAGACGAAGGAGGGTGAAAGAGGGCGAAACGAGACGAAGGAGTGTAAAACAGAGCGAAACGAGACGAAGGAGGGTGCAAGAGAGCTAAACCAGACGAAGGAGGGTCAAAGAGAGCGAAACAAGACGGTGGAGGCTGAAAGAGAGCGAAACGAGACGAAGGAGGGTGAAAGAGAGCGAAACGAGATGATGGAGTGTGAAAGAGAGCGAAACGAGAGGAAGGAGGGTGAAAGAGAGCGAAACGAGAAGAAGTAGGGTGAAAGAGAGCGAAACGAGATGAAGGAGGGTGGAAGAGAGTGAAACGAGACGAAGGAGGGTGAAAGAGAAAGAAACGAGACGAAGGAGGGTGTAAGAGAGCGAAACGAGACGAAGGAGGGTGAAAGAGAGCGAAAGGAGTCGAAGGAGGGTGAAAGAGAGCGAAACGAGATGATGGAGTGTGAAAGAGAGCGAAACGAGAGGAAGGAGGGTGAAAGAGAGCGAAACGAGAAGAAGGAGGGAGAAAGAGAGCGAAACGAGATGAAGGAGGGTGAAAGAGACCGAAACGAGATGAAGGAGGGTGAAAAATAGCTAAACAAGACGGTGGAGGGTGAAAGAGAGCGAAACGAGACGAAGGAGGGTGAAAGAGAGCGAAACAAGACGAAGGAGGGTGAAAGAGGGCGAAACGAGACGAAGGAGGGTGAAAGAGAGCGAAACGAGAGGAAGGAGGGTGAAAGAGAGCGAAACAAGATGAAGTAGGGCGAAAGAGAGCGAAAAGAGAGGAAGGAGGGTGAAAGAGAGCGAAACGAGATGAAGGAGGGTGAAAGAGAGCGAAAGGAGTCGAAGGAGGGTGAAAGAGAGCGGAACGAGACGAAGGAGGGTGAAAGAGAACGAAACGAGACGAAGGAGGGTGAAAGAGAGTGAAACGAGACGAAGGAGGGTGAAAGAGGGCGAAACGAGACGAAGGAGGGTGAAAGAGAGCGAAACGAGAGGAAGGAGGGTGAAAGAGAGCGAAACAAGATGAAGTAGGGCGAAAGAGAGCGAAAAGAGAGGAAGGAGGGTGAAAGAGAGCGAAACGAGATGAAGGAGGGTGAAAGAGTGCGAAACGAGATGAAGGAGGGTGAAAGAGAGCGAAACCAGACGAAGGAGGGTCACAGAGGGCGAAACGAGAGGAAAGAGGGTAAGAGAGTGCGAAACGAGACGGTGGAGGGTGAAAGAGAGCGAAACGAGAAGAAGTAGGGTGAAAGAGAGCGAAACGAGATGAAGGAGGGTGGAAGAGAGTGAAACGAGACGAAGGAGGGTGAAAGAGAGAGAAACGAGACGAAGGAGGGTGAAAGAGAGCGAAAGGAGATGAAGGAGGGTGTAAGAGAGCGAAACGAGACGAAGGAGGGTGAAAGAGAGCGAAAGGAGTCGAAGGAGGGTGAAAGAGAGCGAAACGAGATGATGGAGTGTGAAAGAGAGCGAAACAAAACTGTGGAGGGTGAAAGAGAGCGAAACGAGACGAAGGAGGGTGAAAGAGAGTGAAACAAGACGATGGAGGGTGAAAGAGAGCGAAACGAGAGGAAGGAGGGTGAAAGAGCGCGAAACGAGACAAAGGAGGGTGAAAGAGAGCGAAACGAGACGAAGGAGGGTAAAAGAGAGCGAAACGAGACGAAGGTGGGTGAAAGAGAGCGAAACGAGAATAAGGAGGATGAAAGAGAGCGAAACGAGACGAAGGAGGGTGAATGAGAGCGAAACGAGATGAAGGAGGGTGAAAGAGAGCGAAACGAGACGAAGGAGGCTGAAAGATAGCGAAATGAGTCGAAGGAGGGTGAAAGAGAGCGGAACGAGACGAAGGAGGGTGAAAGAGAGCGAAACGAGACGAAGGAGGGTGAAAGAGAGCGAAACGAGATGAAGGAGGGTGAAAGAGAGCTAAACGAGACGGTGGAGGGTGAAAAAGAGCGAAACGAGACGAAGGAGGGTGAAAGAGAGGGAAACCAGACGAAGGAGGGTGAAAGAGAGCGGAACGAGACAAAGGAGGGTGAAAGAACGAAACGAGACGAAGGAGGGTGAAAGAGAGTGAAACGAGACGAAGGAGGGTGAAAGAGGGCGAAACGAGACGAAGGAGTGTAAGACAGAGCGAAACGAGACGAAGGAGGGTGCAAGAGAGCTAAACCAGACGAAGGAGGGTCAAAGAGAGCGAAACAAGACGGTGGAGGCTGAAAGAGAGCGAAACGAGACGAAGGAGGGTGAAAGAGAGCGAAACGAGATGATGGAGTGTGAAAGAGAGCGAAACGAGAGGAAGGAGGGTGAAAGAGAGCGAAACGAGAAGAAGTAGGGTGAAAGAGAGCGAAACGAGATGAAGGAGGGTGGAAGAGAGTGAAACGAGACGAAGGAGGGTGGAAGAGAGCGAAACGAGACGAAGGAGGGTGAAAGAGAGCGAAAGGAGTCGAAGGAGGGTGAAAGAGAGCGAAACGAGATGATGGAGTGTGAAAGAGAGCGAAACGAGAGGAAGGAGGGTGAAAGAGAGCGAAACGAGAAGAAGGAGGGAGAAAGAGAGCGAAACGAGATGAAGGAGGGTGAAAGAGACCGAAACGAGATGAAGGAGGGTGAAAAATAGCTAAACAAGACGGTGGAGGGTGAAAGAGAGCGAAACGAGACGAAGGAGGGTGAAAGAGAGCGAAACAAGACGAAGGAGGACGAAAGAGAGCGAAACGAGAGAAAGGAGGGTGAAAGAGAGCGAAACGACATGAAGGAGGGTGAAAGAGAGTGAAAGGAGATGAAGGAGGGTGTAAGAGAGCGAAACGAGACGAATTGAGGGTGAAAGAGAGCGAAAGGAGTCGAAGGAGGGTGAAAGAGAGCGGAACGAGACGAAGGAGGGTGAAAGAGAACGAAACGAGACGAAGGAGGGTGAAAGAGAGTGAAACGAGACGAAGGAGGGTGAAAGAGGGCGAAACGAGACGAAGGAGGGTGAAAGAGAGCGAAACGAGAGGAAGGAGGGTGAAAGAGAGCGAAACAAGATGAAGTAGGGCGAAAGAGAGCGAAAAGAGAGGAAGGAGGGTGAAAGAGAGCGAAACGAGATGAAGGAGGGTGAAAGAGTGCGAAACGAGATGAAGGAGGGTGAAAGAGAGCGAAACCAGACGAAGGAGGGTCACAGAGGGCGAAACGAGAGGAAAGAGGGTAAGAGAGTGCGAAACGAGACGGTGGAGGGTGAAAGAGAGCGAAACGAGAAGAAGTAGGGTGAAAGAGAGCGAAACGAGATGAAGGAGGGTGGAAGAGAGTGAAACGAGACGAAGGAGGGTGAAAGAGAGAGAAACGAGACGAAGGAGGGTGAAAGAGAGCGAAAGGAGATGAAGGAGGGTGTAAGAGAGCGAAACGAGACGAAGGAGGGTGAAAGAGAGCGAAAGGAGTCGAAGGAGGGTGAAAGAGAGCGAAACGAGATGATGGAGTGTGAAAGAGAGCGAAACGAGAGGAAGGAGGGTGAAAGAGAGCGAAACGAGAAGAAGGAGGGAGAAAGAGAGCGAAACGAGATGAAGGAGGGTGAAAGAGACCGAAACGAGATGAAGGAGGGTGAAAAATAGCTAAACGAGACGGTGGAGGGTGAAAGAGAGCGAAACGAGACGAAGGAGGGTGAAAGAGAGCGAAACAAGACGAAGGAGGGCGAAAGAGAGCGAAACGAGAGAAAGGAGGGTGAAAGAGAGCGAAACGACATGAAGGAGGGTGAAAGAGAGTGAAAGGAGATGAAGGAGGGTGTAAGAGAGCGAAACGAGACGAAGGAGGGTGAAAGAGAGCGAAAGGAGTCGAAGGAGGGTGAAAGAGAGCGGAATGAGACGAAGGAGGGTGAAAGAGAACGAAACGAGACGAAGTAGGGTGAAAGAGAGTGAAACGAGACGAAGGAGTGTGAAAGAGGGTGAAACGAGACGAAGGAGGGTGAAAGAGAGCGAAACGAGACGAAGGAGGGTGAAAGAGAGCGAAACAAGACGAAGGAGGGTGAAAGAGAGCGAAAGGAGTCGAAGGAGGGTGAAAGAGAGCGGAACGAGACGAAGGAGGGTGAAAGAGAACGAAACGAGACGAAGGAGGGTGAAAGAGAGTGAAACGAGACGAAGGAGTGTGAAAGAGGGTGAAACGAGACGAAGGAGGGTGAAAGAGAGCGAAACGAGACGAAGGAGGGTGAAAGAGAGCGAAACAAGAGGAAGGAGGGCGAAAGAGAGCGAAACGAGAGGAAGGAGGGTGAAAGAGAGCGAAACGAGATGAAGGAGGGTGAAAGAGTGTGAAACGAGATGAAGGAGGGTGAAAGAGAGCGAAACCAGACGAAGGAGGGTCACAGAGGGCGAAACGAGAGGAAAGAGGGTAAGAGAGTGCGAAACGAGACGGTGGAGGGCAAAAGAGAGCGAAACGTGACGAAGGAGGGTGAAAGAGAGCGAAACAAGACGATGGAGGGTTAAAGAGAGCGAAACGAGAGGAAGGATGGTGAAAGAGAGTGAAACGATACGAAGGAGCATGAAACAGAGTGAAACGAGACGATGGAGGATGAAAGAGAGCTAAACGAGATGAAGGAGGGTCACAGAGAGCGAAACGAGAGGAAAGAGGGTGAAAGAGAGCGAAACAAGACGATGGAGGGTGAAAGAGAGCGAAACGAGACAAAGGATGGTGAAAGAGAGCAAAACGAGACGAAGGAGGGTGAAAGAGAGCGAAACGAGACGAATTAGGGTGATAGAGAGCGAAACGAGACGAAGAAAGGTGAAAGAGAGCGAAACGAGACGAAGGAGGGTGAAAGAGAGCGAAAGGAGATGAAGGAGGGTGAAAGAGAGTGAAATGAGACGAAGGAGAGTGAAAGAGAGCGAAAGGAGTCGAAGGAGGGTGAAAGAGAGTGGAACGAGACGAAGGAGGGTGAAAGAGACCAAAACGAGACGAAGGAGGATGAAAGAGAGCGAAACGAGACGAAGGAGGGTGAAAGAGAGCGAAACGAGAAGAAGGAGGGTGAAAGAGAGCGAAATGAGACGAAGGAGGGTGAAAGAGAGCGAAACGAGATGAAGGAGGGTGAAAGAGAGCGAAACGAGAAGAAGGAGGGTGAAAGAGAGCGAAACGAGACGAAGGTGGGTGAAAGAGAGCAAAACGAGAATAAGGAGGATGAAAGAGAGCGAAACGAGATGAAGGAGGGTGAATGAGAGCGAAACGAGATGAAAGAGGGTCACAGAGAGCGAAACGAGACGAAGGAGGGTGAAAGAGAGCGAAACAAAATGAAGGAGGGTGAAAGAGAGCTAAACGAGACGGTGGAGGGTGAAAGAGAACGAAACGAGACGAAGGAGGGTGAAAGAGAGCGAAACAAGATGAAGGAGGGCGAAAGTGAGCGAAACGAGAGGAAGGAGGGTGAAAGAGAGCAAAACGAGATGAAGGAGGGTGAAACAGAGCGAAACGAGATGAAGGAGGGTGAAAGAGAGCGAAACGAGACGAAGGAGGCTGAAAGAGAGCGAAAGGAGTCGAAGGAGGGTGAAAGAGAGCGGAACGAGACGAAGGAGGGTGAAAGAGAGCGAAACGAGACGGAGGAGGGTGAAAGAGAGCGAAACGAGATGAAGGAGGGTGAAAGAGAGCTAAACGAGACGGTGGAGGGTGAAAGAGAGCGAAACGAGACGAAGGAGGGTGAAAGAGAGCGAAACAAGACAAAGGAGGGCGCAAGAGAGCGAAACGAGAGGAAGGAGGGTGAAAGAGAGCGAGACGAGATGAAGGAGGGTGAAAGAGAGCGAAAGGAGATGAAGGAGGGTGTAAGAGAGCGAAACGAGACGAAGGAGGGTGAAAGAGAGTGAAAGGAGTCGAAGGAGGGTGAAAGAGAGCGGAACGAGACGAAGGAGGGTGAAAGAGAACGAAACGAGACGAAGGAGGGTGAAAGAGAGTGAAACGAGACGAAGGAGGGTGAAAGAGGGCGAAACGAGACGAAGGAGGGTGAAAGAGAGCGAAACGAGACGAAGGAGGGTGAAAGTGAGCAAAACGAGACGAAGGAGTGTAAAACAGAGCGAAACGAGACGAAGGAGGGTGCAAGAGAGCTAAACCAGACGAAGGAGGGTCAAAGAGAGCGAAACAAGACGGTGAAGGCTGAAAAAGAGCGAAACGAGACGAAGGAGGGTGAAAGAGAGCGAAACGAGATGATGGAGTGTGAAAGAGAGCGAAACGAGAGGAAGGAGTGTGAAAGAGAGCGAAACGAGAAGAAGTAGGGTGAAAGAGAGCGAAACGAGATGAAGGAGGGTGGAAGAGAGTGAAACGAGACGAAGGAGGGTGAAAGAGAAAGAAACGAGACGAAGGAGGGTGAAAGAGAGCGAAAGGAGATGAAGGAGGGTGTAAGAGAGCGAAACGAGACGAAGGAGGGTGAAAGAGAGCGAAAGGAGTCGAAGGAGGGTGAAAGAGAGCGAAACGAGATGATGGAGTGTGAAAGAGAGCGAAACGAGAGGAAGGAGGGTGAAAGAGAGCGAAACGAGAAGAAGGAGGGAGAAAGAGAGTGAAACGAGATGAAGGAGGGTGAAAGAGACCGAAACGAGATGAAGGAGGGTGAAAAATAGCTAAACAAGACGGTGGAGGGTGAAAGAGAGCGAAACGAGACGAAGGAGGGTGAAAGAGAGCGAAACAAGACGAAGGAGGACGAAAGAGAGCGAAACGAGAGAAAGGAGGGTGAAAGAGAGCGAAACGACATGAAGGAGGGTGAAAGAGAGTGAAAGGAGATGAAGGAGGGTGTAAGAGAGCGAAACGAGACGAATTGAGGGTGAAAGAGAGCGAAAGGAGTCGAAGGAGGGTGAAAGAGAGCGGAACGAGACGAAGGAGGGTGAAAGAGAACGAAACGAGACGAAGGAGGGTGAAAGAGAGTGAAACGAGACGAAGGAGGGTGAAAGAGGGCGAAACGAGACGAAGGAGGGTGAAAGAGAGCGAAACGAGACGAAGGAGGGTGAAAGAGAGCGAAACAAGACGAAGTAGGGCGAAAGAGAGCGAAAAGAGAGGAAGGAGGGTGAAAGAGAGCGAAACGAGATGAAGGAGGGTGAAAGAGTGCGAAACGAGATGAAGGAGGGTGAAAGAGAGCGAAACCAGACGAAGGAGGGTCACAGAGGGCGAAACGAGAGGAAAGAGGGTAAGAGAGTGCGAAACGAGACGGTGGAGGGTGAAAGAGAGCGAAACGAGAAGAAGTAGGGTGAAAGAGAGCGAAACGAGATGAAGGAGGGTGGAAGAGAGTGAAACGAGACGAAGGAGGGTGAAAGAGAGAGAAACGAGACGAAGGAGGGTGAAAGAGAGCGAAAGGAGATGAAGGAGGGTGTAAGAGAGCGAAACGAGACGAAGGAGGGTGAAAGAGAGCGAAAGGAGTCGAAGGAGGGTGAAAGAGAGCGAAACGAGATGATGGAGTGTGAAAGAGAGCAAAACGAGAGGAAGGAGGGTGAAAGAGAGCGAAACGAGAAGAAGGAGGGAGAAAGAGAGCGAAACGAGATGAAGGAGGGTGAAAGAGACCGAAACGAGATGAAGGAGGGTGAAAAATAGCTAAACGAGACGGTGGAGGGTGAAAGAGAGCGAAACGAGACGAAGGAGGGTGAAAGAGAGCGAAACAAGACGAAGGAGGGCGAAAGAGAGCGAAACGAGAGAAAGGAGGGTGAAAGAGAGCGAAACGACATGAAGGAGGGTGAAAGAGAGTGAAAGGAGATGAAGGAGGGTGTAAGAGAGCGAAACGAGACGAAGGAGGGTGAAAGAGAGCGAAAGGAGTCGAAGGAGGGTGAAAGAGAGCGGAACGAGACGAAGGAGGGTGAAAGAGAACGAAACGAGACGAAGTAGGGTGAAAGAGAGTGAAACGAGACAAAGGAGTGTGAAAGAGGGTGAAACGAGACGAAGGAGGTTGAAAGAGAGCGAAACGAGACGAAGGAGGGTGAAAGAGAGCGAAACAAGACGAAGGAGGGCGAAAGAGAGCGAAACGAGAGGAAGGAGGGTGAAAGAGAGCGAAACGAGATGAAGGAGGGTGAAAGAGTGCGAAACGAGATGAAGGAGGGTGAAAGAGAGCGAAACCAGACGAAGGAGGGTCACAGAGGGCGAAACGAGAGGAAAGAGGGTAAGAGAGTGCGAAACGAGACGGTGGAGGGCGAAAGAGAGCGAAACGAGACGAAGGAGGGTGAAAGAGAGCGAAACAAGACGATGGAGGGTTAAAGAGAGCGAAACGAGAGGAAGGATGGTGAAAGAGAGTGAAACGATACGAAGGAGCATGAAACAGAGTGAAACGAGACGAAGGAGGATGAAAGAGAGCTAAACGAGATGAAGGAGGGTGAAAGAGAGCGAAACGAGACAAAGGATGGTGAAAGAGAGCAAAACGAGACGAAGGAGGGTGAAAGAGAGCGAAACGAGACGAATTAGGGTGATAGAGAGCGAAACGAGACGAAGGAGGGTGAAAGAGAGCGAAAGGAGATGAAGGAGGGTGAAAGAGAGCGAAATGAGACGAAGGAGAGTGAAAGAGAGCGAAAGGAGTCGAAGGAGGGTGAAAGAGAGTGTAACGAGACGAAGGAGGGTGAAAGAGAGCGAAACGAGACGAAGGTGGTTGAAAGAGAGCAAAACGAGAATAAGGAGGATGAAAGAGAGCGAAACGAGATGAAGGAGGGTGAATGAGAGCGAAACGAGATGAAAGAGGGTCACAGAGAGCGAAACGAGACGAAGGAGGTTGAAAGAGAGCGAAACAAGATGAAGGAGGGTGAAAGAGAGCGAAACGAGACAAAGGATGGTGAAAGAGAGCAAAACGAGACGAAGGAGGGTGAAAGAGAGCGAAACGAGACGAATTAGGGTGATAGAGAGCGAAACGAGACGAAGAAAGGTGAAAGAGAGCGAAACGAGACGAAGGAGGGTGAAAGAGAGCGAAAGGAGATGAAGGAGGGTGAAAGAGAGCGAAATGAGACGAAGGAGAGTGAAAGAGAGCGAAAGGAGTCGAAGGAGGGTGAAAGAGAGTGTAACGAGACGAAGGAGGGTGAAAGAGAGCGAAACGAGACGAAGGTGGTTGAAAGAGAGCAAAACGAGAATAAGGAGGATGAAAGAGAGCGAAACGAGATGAAGGAGGGTGAATGAGAGCGAAACGAGATGAAAGAGGGTCACAGAGAGCGAAACGAGACGAAGGAGGTTGAAAGAGAGCGAAACAAGATGAAGGAGGGTGAAAGAGAGCTAAACGAGACGGTGGAGGGTGAAAGAGAACGAAACGAGACGAAGGAGGGTGAAAGAGAGCGAAACAAGATGAAGGAGGGCGAAAGTGAGCGAAACGAGAGGAAGGAGGGTGAAAGAGAGCAAAACGAGATGAAGGAGGGTGAAACAGAGCGAAACGAGATGAAGGAGGGTGAAAGAGAGCGAAACGAGACGAAGGAGGCTGAAAGAGAGCGAAAGGAGTCGAAGGAGGGTGAAAGAGAGCGGAACGAGACGAAGGAGGGTGAAAGAGAGCGAAACGAGACGGAGGAGGGTGAAAGAGAGCGAAACGAGATGAAGGAGGGTGAAAGAGAGCTAAACGAGACGGTGGAGGGTGAAAGAGAGCGAAACGAGACGAAGGAGGGTGAAAGAGAGCGAAACAAGACGAAGGAGGGCGAAAGAGAGCGAAACGAGAGAAAGGAGGGTGAAAGAGAGCGAAACGACATGAAGGAGGGTGAAAGAGAGTGAAAGGAGATGAAGGAGGGTGTAAGAGAGCGAAACGAGACGAAGGAGGGTGAAAGAGAGCGAAAGGAGTCGAAGGAGGGTGAAAGAGAGCGGAACGAGACGAAGGAGGGTGAAAGAGAACGAAACGAGACGAAGTAGGGTGAAAGAGAGTGAAACGAGACAAAGGAGTGTGAAAGAGGGTGAAACGAGACGAAGGAGGTTGAAAGAGAGCGAAACGAGACGAAGGAGGGTGAAAGAGAGCGAAACAAGACGAAGGAGGGCGAAAGAGAGCGAAACGAGAGGAAGGAGGGTGAAAGAGAGCGAAACGAGATGAAGGAGGGTGAAAGAGTGCGAAACGAGATGAAGGAGGGTGAAAGAGAGCGAAACCAGACGAAGGAGGGTCACAGAGGGCGAAACGAGAGGAAAGAGGGTAAGAGAGTGCGAAACGAGACGGTGGAGGGCGAAAGAGAGCGAAACGAGACGAAGGAGGGTGAAAGAGAGCGAAACAAGACGATGGAGGGTTAAAGAGAGCGAAACGAGAGGAAGGATGGTGAAAGAGAGTGAAACGATACGAAGGAGCATGAAACAGAGTGAAACGAGACGAAGGAGGATGAAAGAGAGCTAAACGAGATGAAGGAGGGTCACAGAGAGCGAAACGAGAGGAAAGAGGGTGAAAGAGAGCGAAACAAGACGATGGAGGGTGAAAGAGAGCGAAACGAGACAAAGGATGGTGAAAGAGAGCAAAACGAGACGAAGGAGGGTGAAAGAGAGCGAAACGAGACGAATTAGGGTGATAGAGAGCGAAACGAGACGAAGAAAGGTGAAAGAGAGCGAAACGAGACGAAGGAGGGTGAAAGAGAGCGAAAGGAGATGAAGGAGGGTGAAAGAGAGCGAAATGAGACGAAGGAGAGTGAAAGAGAGCGAAAGGAGTCGAAGGAGGGTGAAAGAGAGTGTAACGAGACGAAGGAGGGTGAAAGAGAGCGAAACGAGACGAAGGTGGTTGAAAGAGAGCAAAACGAGAATAAGGAGGATGAAAGAGAGCGAAACGAGATGAAGGAGGGTGAATGAGAGCGAAACGAGATGAAAGAGGGTCACAGAGAGCGAAACGAGACGAAGGAGGTTGAAAGAGAGCGAAACAAGATGAAGGAGGGTGAAAGAGAGCTAAACGAGACGGTGGAGGGTGAAAGAGAACGAAACGAGACGAAGGAGGGTGAAAGAGAGCGAAACAAGATGAAGGAGGGCGAAAGTGAGCGAAACGAGAGGAAGGAGGGTGAAAGAGAGCAAAACGAGATGAAGGAGGGTGAAACAGAGCGAAACGAGATGAAGGAGGGTGAAAGAGAGCGAAACGAGACGAAGGAGGCTGAAAGAGAGCGAAAGGAGTCGAAGGAGGGTGAAAGAGAGCGGAACGAGACGAAGGAGGGTGAAAGAGAGCGAAACGAGACGGAGGAGGGTGAAAGAGAGCGAAACGAGATGAAGGAGGGTGAAAGAGAGCTAAACGAGACGGTGGAGGGTGAAAGAGAGCGAAACGAGATGAAGGAGGGTGAAAGAGAGCGAAACAAGACAAAGGAGGGCGAAAGAGAGCGAAACGAGAGGAAGGAGGGTGAAAGAGAGCGAGACGAGATGAAGGAGGGTGAAAGAGAGCGAAAGGAGATGAAGGAGGGTGTAAGAGAGCGAAACGAGACGAAGGAGGGTGAAAGAGAGTGAAAGGAGTCGAAGGAGGGTGAAAGAGAGCGGAACGAGACGAAGGAGGGTGAAAGAGAACGAAACGAGACGAAGGAGGGTGAAAGAGAGTGAAACGAGACGAAGGAGGGTGAAAGAGGGCGAAACGAGACGAAGGAGGGTGAAAGAGAGCGAAACGAGACGAAGGAGGGTGAAAGTGAGCAAAACGAGACGAAGGAGTGTAAAACAGAGCGAAACGAGACGAAGGAGGGTGCAAGAGAGCTAAACCAGACGAAGGAGGGTCAAAGAGAGCGAAACAAGACGGTGGAGGCTGAAAAAGAGCGAAACGAGACGAAGGAGGGTGAAAGAGAGCGAAACGAGATGATGGAGTGTGAAAGAGAGCGAAACGAGAGGAAGGAGGGTGAAAGAGAGCGAAACGAGAAGAAGTAGGGTGAAAGAGAGCGAAACGAGATGAAGGAGGGTGGAAGAGAGTGAAACGAGACGAAGGAGGGTGAAAGAGAGAGAAACGAGACGAAGGAGGGTGAATGAGAGCGAAACGAGATGAAAGAGGGTCACAGAGAGCGAAACGAGACGAAGGAGGGTGAAAGAGAGCGAAACAAGATGAAGGAGGGTGAAAGAGAGCTAAACGAGACGGTGGAGGGTGAAAGAGAACGAAACGAGACGAAGGAGGGTGAAAGAGAGCGAAACAAGATGAAGGAGGGCGAAAGTGAGCGAAACGAGAGGAAGGAGGGTGAAAGAGAGCAAAACGAGATGAAGGAGGGTGAAACAGAGCGAAACGAGATGAAGGAGGGTGAAAGAGAGCTAAACGAGACGGTGGAGGGTGAAAGAGTGCGAAACGAGACGAAGGAGGGTGAAAGAGAGCGAAACAAGACGAAGGAGGGCGAAAGAGAGCGAAACGAGAGGAAGGAGGGTGAAAGAGAGCGACACGAGATGAAGGAGGGGGAAAGAGAGCGAAAGGAGATGAAGGAGAGTGTAAGAGAGCGAAACGAGACGAAGGAGGGTGAAAGAGAGTGAAAGGAGTCGAAGGAGGGTCAAAGAGAGCGGAACGAGACGAAGTAGGGTGAAAGAGAACGAAACGAGACGAAGGAGGGTGAAAGAGAGTGAAACGAGACGAAGGAGGGTGAAAGAGGGCGAAACGAGACGAAGGAGGGTGAAAGAGAGCGAAACGAGACGAAGGAGGGTGAAAGTGAGCAAAACGAGACGAAGGAGTGTAAAACAGAGCGAAACGAGACGAAGGAGGGTCAAAGAGAGCGAAACAAGATGGTGGAGGCTGAAAAAGAGCGAAACGAGGCGAAGGAGGGTGAAAGAGAGCGAAACGAGATGATGGAGTGTGAAAGAGAGCGAAACGAGAGGAAGGAGGGTGAAAGAGAGCGAAACGAGAAGAAGTAGGGTGAAAGAGAGCGAAATGAGATGAAGGAGGGTGGAAGAGAGTGAAACGAGGCGAAGGAGGGTGAAAGAGAGAGAAACGAGACGAAGGAGGGTGAAAGAGAGCAAAAGGAGATGAAGGAGGGTGTAAGAGAGCGAAACGAGACGAAGGAGGGTGAAAGAGAGCGAAAGGAGTCGATGGAGGGTGAGAGAGCGAAACGAGATGATGGAGTGTGAAAGAGAGCGAAACGAGAGGAAGGAGGGTGAAAGAGAGCGAAACGAGAAGAAGGAGGGTGAAAGAGAGCGAAACGAGAAGAAGGAGGGTGAAAGAGAGCGAAACGAGATGAAAGAGGGTGAAAGAGAGCAAAACCAGACGAAGGAGGGTCACAGAGGGCGAAACGAGAGGAAGGAGAGTAAGAGAGTGCGAAACGAGACGGTGGAGGGTGAAAGAGAACGAAACAAGACGAAGGAGGGTGAAAGAGAGCGAAACAAGATGAAGGAGGGCGAAAGTGAGCGAAACGAGAGGAAGGAGGGTGAAAGAGAGCAAAACGAGATGAAGGAGGGTGAAACAGAGCGAAACGAGATGAAGGAGGGTGAAAGAGAGCTAAACGAGACGGTGGAGGGTGAAAGAGTGCGAAACGAGACGAAGGAGGGTGAAAGAGAGCGAAACAAGACGAAGGAGGGCGAAAGAGAGCGAAACGAGAGGAAGGAGGGTGAAAGAGAGCGACACGAGATGAAGGAGGGGGAAAGAGAGCGAAAGGAGATGAAGGAGAGTGTAAGAGAGCGAAACGAGACGAAGGAGGGTGAAAGAGAGTGAAAGGAGTCGAAGGAGGGTCAAAGAGAGCGGAACGAGACGAAGTAGGGTGAAAGAGAACGAAACGAGACGAAGGAGGGTGAAAGAGAGTGAAACGAGGCGAAGGAGGGTGAAAGAGGGCGAAACGAGACGAAGGAGGGTGAAAGAGAGCGAAACGAGACGAAGGAGGGTGAAAGTGAGCAAAACGAGACGAAGGAGTGTAAAACAGAGCGAAACGAGACGAAGGAGGGTCAAAGAGAGCGAAACAAGATGGTGGAGGCTGAAAAAGAGCGAAACGAGGCGAAGGAGGGTGAAAGAGAGCGAAACGAGATGATGGAGTGTGAAAGAGAGCGAAACGAGAGGAAGGAGGGTGAAAGAGAGCGAAACGAGAAGAAGTAGGGTGAAAGAGAGCAAAACGAGATGAAGGAGGGTGAAACAGAGCGAAACGAGATGAAAGAGGGTCACAGAGAGCGAAACGAGACGAAGGAGGTTGAAAGAGAGCGAAACAAGATGAAGGAGGGTGAAAGAGAGCTAAACGAGACGGTGGAGGGTGAAAGAGAACGAAACGAGACGAAGGAGGGTGAAAGAGAGCGAAACAAGATGAAGGAGGGCGAAAGTGAGCGAAACGAGAGGAAGGAGGGTGAAAGAGAGCAAAACGAGATGAAGGAGGGTGAAACAGAGCGAAACGAGATGAAGGAGGGTGAAAGAGAGCGAAACGAGACGAAGGAGGCTGAAAGAGAGCGAAAGGAGTCGAAGGAGGGTGAAAGAGAGCGGAACGAGACGAAGGAGGGTGAAAGAGAGCGAAACGAGACGGAGGAGGGTGAAAGAGAGCGAAACGAGATGAAGGAGGGTGAAAGAGAGCTAAACGAGACGGTGGAGGGTGAAAGAGAGCGAAACGAGATGAAGGAGGGTGAAAGAGAGCGAAACAAGACAAAGGAGGGCGAAAGAGAGCGAAACGAGAGGAAGGAGGGTGAAAGAGAGCGAGACGAGATGAAGGAGGGTGAAAGAGAGCGAAAGGAGATGAAGGAGGGTGTAAGAGAGCGAAACGAGACGAAGGAGGGTGAAAGAGAGTGAAAGGAGTCGAAGGAGGGTGAAAGAGAGCGGAACGAGACGAAGGAGGGTGAAAGAGAACGAAACGAGACGAAGGAGGGTGAAAGAGAGTGAAACGAGACGAAGGAGGGTGAAAGAGGGCGAAACGAGACGAAGGAGGGTGAAAGAGAGCGAAACGAGACGAAGGAGGGTGAAAGTGAGCAAAACGAGACGAAGGAGTGTAAAACAGAGCGAAACGAGACGAAGGAGGGTGCAAGAGAGCTAAACCAGACGAAGGAGGGTCAAAGAGAGCGAAACAAGACGGTGGAGGCTGAAAAAGAGCGAAACGAGACGAAGGAGGGTGAAAGAGAGCGAAACGAGATGATGGAGTGTGAAAGAGAGCGAAACGAGAGGAAGGAGGGTGAAAGAGAGCGAAACGAGAAGAAGTAGGGTGAAAGAGAGCGAAACGAGATGAAGGAGGGTGGAAGAGAGTGAAACGAGACGAAGGAGGGTGAAAGAGAGAGAAACGAGACGAAGGAGGGTGAATGAGAGCGAAACGAGATGAAAGAGGGTCACAGAGAGCGAAACGAGACGAAGGAGGGTGAAAGAGAGCGAAACAAGATGAAGGAGGGTGAAAGAGAGCTAAACGAGACGGTGGAGGGTGAAAGAGAACGAAACGAGACGAAGGAGGGTGAAAGAGAGCGAAACAAGATGAAGGAGGGCGAAAGTGAGCGAAACGAGAGGAAGGAGGGTGAAAGAGAGCAAAACGAGATGAAGGAGGGTGAAACAGAGCGAAACGAGATGAAGGAGGGTGAAAGAGAGCTAAACGAGACGGTGGAGGGTGAAAGAGTGCGAAACGAGACGAAGGAGGGTGAAAGAGAGCGAAACAAGACGAAGGAGGGCGAAAGAGAGCGAAACGAGAGGAAGGAGGGTGAAAGAGAGCGACACGAGATGAAGGAGGGGGAAAGAGAGCGAAAGGAGATGAAGGAGAGTGTAAGAGAGCGAAACGAGACGAAGGAGGGTGAAAGAGAGTGAAAGGAGTCGAAGGAGGGTCAAAGAGAGCGGAACGAGACGAAGTAGGGTGAAAGAGAACGAAACGAGACGAAGGAGGGTGAAAGAGAGTGAAACGAGACGAAGGAGGGTGAAAGAGGGCGAAACGAGACGAAGGAGGGTGAAAGAGAGCGAAACGAGACGAAGGAGGGTGAAAGTGAGCAAAACGAGACGAAGGAGTGTAAAACAGAGCGAAACGAGACGAAGGAGGGTCAAAGAGAGCGAAACAAGATGGTGGAGGCTGAAAAAGAGCGAAACGAGGCGAAGGAGGGTGAAAGAGAGCGAAACGAGATGATGGAGTGTGAAAGAGAGCGAAACGAGAGGAAGGAGGGTGAAAGAGAGCGAAACGAGAAGAAGTAGGGTGAAAGAGAGCGAAATGAGATGAAGGAGGGTGGAAGAGAGTGAAACGAGGCGAAGGAGGGTGAAAGAGAGAGAAACGAGACGAAGGAGGGTGAAAGAGAGCAAAAGGAGATGAAGGAGGGTGTAAGAGAGCGAAACGAGACGAAGGAGGGTGAAAGAGAGCGAAAGGAGTCGAAGGAGGGTGAGAGAGCGAAACGAGATGATGGAGTGTGAAAGAGAGCGAAACGAGAGGAAGGAGGGTGAAAGAGAGCAAAACGAGAAGAAGGAGGGTGAAAGAGAGCGAAACGAGAAGAAGGAGGGTGAAAGAGAGCGAAACGAGATGAAAGAGGGTGAAAGAGAGCAAAACCAGACGAAGGAGGGTCACAGAGGGCGAAACGAGAGGAAGGAGGGTAAGAGAGTGCGAAACGAGACGGTGGAGGGTGAAAGAGAACGAAACGAGACGAAGGAGGGTGAAAGAGAGCGAAACAAGATGAAGGAGGGCGAAAGTGAGCGAAACGAGAGGAAGGAGGGCGAAAGAGAGCAAAACGAGATGAAGGAGGGTGAAACAGAGCGAAACGAGATGAAGGAGGGTGAAAGAGAGCTAAACGAGACGGTGGAGGGTGAAAGAGTGCGAAACGAGACGAAGGAGGGTGAAAGAGAGCGAAACAAGACGAAGGAGGGCGAAAGAGAGCGAAACGAGAGGAAGGAGGGTGAAAGAGAGCGACACGAGATGAAGGAGGGGGAAAGAGAGCGAAAGGAGATGAAGGAGAGTGTAAGAGAGCGAAACGAGACGAAGGAGGGTGAAAGAGAGTGAAAGGAGTCGAAGGAGGGTCAAAGAGAGCGGAACGAGACGAAGTAGGGTGAAAGAGAACGAAACGAGACGAAGGAGGGTGAAACAGAGTGAAACGAGACGAAGGAGGGTGAAAGAGGGCGAAACGAGACGAAGGAGGGTGAAAGAGAGCGAAACGAGACGAAGGAGGGTGAAAGTGAGCAAAACGAGACGAAGGAGTGTAAAACAGAGCGAAACGAGACGAAGGAGGGTCAAAGAGAGCGAAACAAGATGGTGGAGGCTGAAAAAGAGCGAAACGAGGCGAAGGAGGGTGAAAGAGAGCGAAACGAGATGATGGAGTGTGAAAGAGAGCGAAACGAGAGGAAGGAGGGTGAAAGAGAGCGAAACGAGAAGAAGTAGGGTGAAAGAGAGCGAAATGAGATGAAGGAGGGTGGAAGAGAGTGAAACGAGGCGAAGGAGGGTGAAAGAGAGAGAAACGAGACGAAGGAGGGTGAAAGAGAGCAAAAGGAGATGAAGGAGGGTGTAAGAGAGCGAAACGAGACGAAGGAGGGTGAAAGAGAGCGAAAGGAGTCGAAGGAGGGTGAGAGAGCGAAACGAGATGATGGAGTGTGAAAGAGAGCGAAACGAGAGGAAGGAGGGTGAAAGAGAGCGAGACGAGAAGAAGGAGGGTGAAAGAGAGCGAAACGAGAAGAAGGAGGGTGAAAGAGAGCGAAACGAGATGAAAGAGGGTGAAAGAGAGCAAAACCAGACGAAGGAGGGTCACAGAGGGCGAAACGAGAGGAAGGAGGGTAAGAGAGTGCGAAACGAGACGGCGGAGGGTGAAAGAGAGCGAAACGAGACGAAGGAGGGTGAAAGAGAGCGAAACAAGACGATGTAGGGTTAAAGAGAGCGAAACGAGAGGAAGGATGGTGAAAGAGAGCGAAACGAGACGAAGGAGCATGAAACAGAGTGAAACGAGACGAAGGAGGATGAAAGAGAGCTAAACGAGACGAAGGAGGGTCACAGAGAGCGAAACGAGAGGAAAGAGGGTGAAAGAGAGCGAAACAAGACGATGGAGGGTGAAAGAGAGCGAAACGAGACAAAGGATGGTGAAAGAGAGCGAAACGAGATGAAGGAGGGTGAAAGAGAGCGAAACGAGACGAAGGTGGGTGAAAGAGAGCGAAACGAGACGAAGGTGGGTGAAAGAGAGCAAAACGAGAATAAGGAGGATGAAAGAGAGCGAAACGAGACGAAGGTGGGTGAAAGAGAGCAAAACGAGAATAAGGAGGATGAAAGATAGCGAAACGAGACGAAGGAGGGTGAATGAGAGCGAAACGAGATGAAAGAGGGTCACAGAGAGCGAAACGAGACGAAGGAAGGTGAAAGAGAGCGAAACAAGATGAAGGAGGGTGAAGGAGAGCGAAAGGAGTCGAAGGAGGGTGAAAGAGAGCGGAACGAGACGAAGGAGGGTGAAAGAGAGCGAAACGAGACGAAGGAGGCTGAAAGAGAGCGAAAGAGTCGAAGGAGGGTGAAAGAGAGCGGAACGAGACGAAGGAGGGTGAAAGAGAGCGAAACGAGACGAAGGAGGGTGAAAGAGAGCGAAACGAGATGAAGGAGGGTGAAAGAGAGCTAAACGAGACGGTGGAGGGTGAAAGAGAGCGATACGAGACGAAGGAGGGTGAAAGAGAGCGAAACAAGACGAAGGAGGGCGAAAGAGAGCGAAACGAGAGGAAGGAGGTTGAAAGAGAGCGACACGAGACGAAGGAGGGTGAAAGAGAGCGAAAGGAGTCGAAGGAGGGTGAAAGAGAGCGAAACGAGATGATGGAGTGTGAAAGAGAGCGAAACGAGAGGAAGGAGGGTGAAAGAGAGCGAAACGAGAAGAAGGAGGGTGAAAGAGAGCGAAACGAGAAGAAGGAGGGTGAAAGAGAGCGAAACGAGATGAAGGAGGGTGAAAGATAGCTAAGCGAGACGGTGGAGGGTGAAAGAGAGGGAAACGAGACGAAGGAGGGTGAAAGAGAGCGAAACAAGACGAAGGAGGGCGAAAGAGAGCAAAACGAGAGGAAGGAGGGTGAAAGAGAGCGAAACGACATGAAGGAGGGTGAAAGAGAGTGAAAGGAGATGAAGGAGGGTGTAAGAGAGCGAAACGAGACGAAGGAGGGTGAAAGAGAGCGAAAGGAGTCGAAGGAGGGTGAAAGAGAGCGGAATGAGACGAAGGAGGGTGAAAGAGAACGAAACGAGACGAAGGAGGGTGAATGAGAGTGAAACGAGACGAAGGAGGGTGAAAGAGGGCGAAACGAGACGAAGGAGGGTGAAAGAGAGCGAAACGAGACGAAGGAGGGTGAAAGAGAGCGAAACAAGACGAAGGAGGGCGAAAGAGAGCGAAACGAGAGGAAGGAGGGTGAAAGAGAGCGAAACGAGATGAAGGAGGGTGAAAGAGTGCGAAACGAGATGAAGGAGGGTGAAAGAGAGCGAAACCAGAGGAAGGAGGGTCACAGAGAGCGAAACGAGAGGAAAGAGGGTAAGAGAGTGCGAAACGAGACGGTGGAGGCTGAAAGAGAGCGAAACGAGACGAAGGGGGGTGAAAGAGAGTGAAACAAGACGATGGAGGGTGAAAGAGAGCGAAACGAGAGGAAGGATGGTGAAAGAGAGCGAAACGAGATGAAGGAGCATGAAAAAGAGCGAAACGAGACGAAGGAGGATGAAAGAGAGCTAAACGAGACGAAGGAGGGTCACAGAGAGCGAAACGAGAGGAAAGAGGGTGAAAGAGAGCGAAACAAGACGATGGAGGGTGAAATAGAGCGAAACGAGGCAAAGAATGGTGAAAGAGAGCGAAACGAGACGAAGGAGAGTGAAAGAGAGCGAAACGAGACGAAGGAGGGTGAAAGAGAGCGAAACGAGACGAAGAAAGGTGAAAGAGAGCGAAACGAGACGAAGGAGGGTGAAAGAGAGCGAAAGGAAATGAAGGAGGGTGAAAGAGAGCGAAATGAGACGAAGGAGAGTGAAAGAGAGCGAAAGGAGTCGAAGGAGGGTGACAGAGAGCGAAAGGAGAGGAAAGAGGGTGAAAGAGAGCGAAACAAGACGATGGAGGGTGAAAGAGAGCGAAACGAGACAAAGGATGGTGAAAGAGAGCGAAACGAGACGAAGGAGGGTGAAAGAGAGCGAAACGAGACGAAGGAGGGTGAAAGAGAGCGAAACGAGACGAAGGTGGGTGAAAGAGAGCAAAACGAGAATAAGGAGGATGAAAGAGAGCGAAACGAGACGAAGGTGGGTGAAAGAGAGCAAAACGAGAATAAGGAGGATGAAAGAGAGCGAAACGAGACGAAGGAGGGTGAATGAGAGCGAAACGAGATGAAAGAGGGTCACAGAGAGCGAAACGAGACGAAGGAGGGTGAAAGAGAGCGAAACAAGATGAAGGAGGGTGAAGGAGAGCGAAAGGAGTCGAAGGAGGGTGAAAGAGAGCGGAACGAGACGAAGGAGGGTGAAAGAGAGCGAAACGAGACGAAGGAGGCTGAAAGAGAGCGAAGGAGTCGAAGGAGGGTGAAAGAGAGCGGAACGAGACAAAGGAGGGTGAAAGAGAGCGAAACGAGACGAAGGAGGGTGAAAGAGAGCGAAACGAGATGAAGGAGGGTGAAAGAGAGCTAAACGAGACGGTGGAGGGTGAGAGAGAGCGATACGAGACGAAGGAGGGTGAAAGAGAGCGAAACAAGACGAAGGAGGGCGAAAGAGAGCGAAACGAGAGGAAGGAGGTTGAAAGAGAGCGACACGAGATGAAGGAGGGTGAAAGAGAGCGAAAGGAGATGAAGGAGGGTGTAAGAGAGCGAAACGAGACGAAGGAGGGTGAAAGAGAGTGAAAGGAGTCGAAGGAGGGTGAAAGAGAGCGGAACGAGACGAAGGAGGGTGAAAGAGAACGAAACGAGACGAAGGAGGGTGAAAGAGAGCGAAAGGAGTCGAAGGAGGGTGAAAGAGAGCGAAACGAGATGATGGAGTGTGAAAGAGAGCGAAACGAGAGGAAGGAGGGTGAAAGAGAGCGAAACGAGAAGAAGGAGGGTGAAAGAGAGCGAAACGAGAAGAAGGAGGGTGAAAGAGAGCGAAACGAGATGAAGGAGGGTGAAAGATAGCTAAACGAGACGGTGGAGGGTGAAAGAGAGGGAAACGAGACGAAGGAGGGTGAAAGAGAGCGAAACAAGACGAAGGAGGGCGAAAGAGAGCGAAACGAGAGGAAGGAGGGTGAAAGAGAGCGAAACGACATGAAGGAGGGTGAAAGAGAGTGAAAGGAGATGAAGGAGGGTGTAAGAGAGCGAAACGAGACGAAGGAGGGTGAAAGAGAGCGAAAGGAGTCGAAGGAGGGTGAAAGAGAGCGGAACGAGACGAAGGAGGGTGAAAGAGAACGAAACGAGACGAAGGAGGGTGAAAGAGAGTGAAACGAGACGAAGGAGGGTGAAAGAGGGCGAAACGAGACGAAGGAGGGTGAAAGAGAGCGAAACGAGACGAAGGAGGGTGAAAGAGAGCGAAACAAGACGAAGGAGGGCGAAAGAGAGCGAAACGAGAGGAAGGAGGGTGAAAGAGAGCGAAACGAGATGAAGGAGGGTGAAAGAGTGCGAAACGAGATGAAGGAGGGTGAAAGAGAGCGAAACCAGAGGAAGGAGGGTCACAGAGAGCGAAACGAGAGGAAAGAGGGTAAGAGAGTGCGAAACGAGACGGTGGAGGGTGAAAGAGAGCGAAACGAGACGAAGGAGGGTGAAAGAGAGCGAAACAAGACGATGGAGGGTGAAAGAGAGCGAAACGAGAGGAAGGATGGTGAAAGAGAGCGAAACGAGATGAAGGAGCATGAAAAAGAGCGAAACGCGACGAAGGAGGATGAAAGAGAGCTAAACAAGACGAAGGAGGGTCACAGAGAGCGAAACGAGAGGAAAGAGGGTGAAAGAGAGCGAAACAAGACGATGGAGGGTGAAATAGAGCGAAACGAGGCAAAGGATGGTGAAAGAGAGCGAAACGAGACGAAGAAGGGTGAAAGAGAGCGAAACGAGACGAAGGAGGGTGAAAGAGAGCGAAACGAGACGAAGAAAGGTGAAAGAGAGCGAAACGAGACGAAGGAGGGTGAAAGAGAGCGAAAGGAAATGAAGGAGGGTGAAAGAGAGCGAAATGAGACGAAGGAGAGTGAAAGAGAGCGAAAGGAGTCGAAGGAGGGTGAAAGAGAGTGGAACGAGACGAAGGAGGGTGAAAGAGACCAAAACGAGACGAAGGAGGGTGAAAGAGAGCGAAACGAGACGAAGGAGGGTGAAAGAGTGCGAAACGAGATGAAGGAGGGTGAAAGAGAGCGAAACAAGAGGAAGGAGGGTCACAGAGAGCGAAACGAGAGGAAAGAGGGTAAGAGAGTGCGAAACGAGACGGTGGAGGGTGAAAGAGAGCGAAACGAGACGAAGGAGGGTGAAAGAGAGCGAAACAAGACGATGGAGGGTGAAAGAGAGCGAAACGAGAGGAAGGATGGTGAAAGAGAGCGAAACGAGATGAAGGAGGGTGAAAGAGAGCGAAACGAGACGAAGGAGGGTGAAAGAGAGCGAAACGAGACGAAGGTGGGTGAAAGAGAGCAAAACGAGAATAAGGAGGATGAAAGAGAGCGAAACGAGACGAAGGTGGGTGAAAGAGAGCAAAACGAGAATAAGGAGGATGAAAGAGAGCGAAACGAGACGAAGGAGGGTGAATGAGAGCGAAACGAGATGAAAGAGGGTCACAGAGAGCTAAACGAGATGAAGGAGGGTGAAAGAGAGCGAAACAAGATGAAGGAGGGTGAAGGAGAGCGAAAGGAGTCGAAGGAGGGTGAAAGAGAGCGGAACGAGACGAAGGAGGGTGAAAGAGAGCGAAAGGAGTCGAAGGAGGGTGAAAGAGAGCGGAACGAGACGAAGGAGGGTGAAAGAGAACGAAACGAGACGAAGGAGGGTGAATGAGAGTGAAACGAGACGAAGGAGGGTGAAAGAGGGCGAAACGAGACGAAGGAGGGTGAAAGAGAGCGAAACGAGACGAAGGAGGGTGAAAGAGAGCGAAACAAGACCAAGGAGGGCGAAAGAGAGCGAAACGAGAGGAAGGAGGGTGAAAGAGAGCGAAACGAGATGAAGGAGGGTGAAAGAGTGCGAAACGAGATGAAGGAGGGTGAAAGAGAGCGAAACCAGAGGAAGGAGGGTCACAGAGAGCGAAACGAGAGGAAAGAGGGTAAGAGAGTGCGAAACGAGACGGTGGAGGCTGAAAGAGAGCGAAACGAGACGAAGGGGGGTGAAAGAGAGCGAAACAAGACGATGGAGGGTGAAAGAGAGCGAAACGAGAGGAAGGATGGTGAAAGAGAGCGAAACGAGATGAAGGAGCATGAAAAAGAGCGAAACGAGACGAAGGAGGATGAAAGAGAGCTAAACGAGACGAAGGAGGGTCACAGAGAGCGAAACGAGAGGAAAGAGGGTGAAAGAGAGCGAAACAAGACGATGGAGGGTGAAATAGAGCGAAACGAGGCAAAGGATGGTGAAAGAGAGCGAAACGAGACGAAGGAGAGTGAAAGAGAGCGAAACGAGACGAAGGAGGGTGAAAGAGAGCGAAACGAGACGAAGAAAGGTGAAAGAGAGCGAAACGAGACGAAGGAGGGTGAAAGAGAGCGAAAGGAAATGAAGGAGGGTGAAAGAGAGCGAAATGAGACGAAGGAGAGTGAAAGAGAGCGAAAGTAGTCGAAGGAGGGTGACAGAGAGCGAAACGAGAGGAAAGAGGGTGAAAGAGAGCGAAACAAGACGATGGAGGGTGAAAGAGAGCGAAACGAGACAAAGGATGGTGAAAGAGAGCGAAACGAGACGAAGGAGGGTGAAAGAGAGCGAAACGAGACGAAGGAGGGTGAAAGAGAGCGAAACGAGACGAAGGTGGGTGAAAGAGTGCAAAACGAGAATAAGGAGGATGAAAGAGAGCGAAACGAGACGAAGGTGGGTGAAAGAGAGCAAAACGAGAATAAGGAGGATGAAAGAGAGCGAAACGAGACGAAGGAGGGTGAATGAGAGCGAAACGAGATGAAAGAGGGTCACAGAGAGCGAAACGAGACGAAGGAGGGTGAAAGAGAGCGAAACAAGATGAAGGAGGGTGAAGGAGAGCGAAAGGAGTCGAAGGAGGGTGAAAGAGAGCGGAACGAGACGAAGGAGGGTGAAAGAGAGCGAAACGAGACGAAGGAGGCTGAAAGAGAGCGAAGGAGTCGAAGGAGGGTGAAAGAGAGCGGAACGAGACAAAGGAGGGTGAAAGAGAGCGAAACGAGACGAAGGAGGGTGAAAGAGAGCGAAACGAGATGAAGGAGGGTGAAAGAGAGCTAAACGAGACGGTGGAGGGTGAAAGAGAGCGATACGAGACGAAGGAGGGTGAAAGAGAGCGAAACAAGACGAAGGAGGGCGAAAGAGAGCGAAACGAGAGGAAGGAGGTTGAAAGAGAGCGACACGAGATGAAGGAGGGTGAAAGAGAGCGAAAGGAGATGAAGGAGGGTGTAAGAGAGCGAAACGAGACGAAGGAGGGTGAAAGAGAGTGAAAGGAGTCGAAGGAGGGTGAAAGAGAGCGGAACGAGACGAAGGAGGGTGAAAGAGAACGAAACGAGACGAAGGAGGGTGAAAGAGAGCGAAAGGAGTCGAAGGAGGGTGAAAGAGAGCGAAACGAGATGATGGAGTGTGAAAGAGAGCGAAACGAGAGGAAGGAGGGTGAAAGAGAGCGAAACGAGAAGAAGGAGGGTGAAAGAGAGCGAAACGAGAAGAAGGAGGGTGAAAGAGAGCGAAACGAGATGAAGGAGGGTGAAAGATAGCTAAACGAGACGGTGGAGGGTGAAAGAGAGGGAAACGAGACGAAGGAGGGTGAAAGAGAGCGAAACAAGACGAAGGAGGGCGAAAGAGAGCGAAACGAGAGGAAGGAGGGTGAAAGAGAGCGAAACGACATGAAGGAGGGTGAAAGAGAGTGAAAGGAGATGAAGGAGGGTGTAAGAGAGCGAAACGAGACGAAGGAGGGTGAAAGAGAGCGAAAGGAGTCGAAGGAGGGTGAAAGAGAGCGGAACGAGACGAAGGAGGGTGAAAGAGAACGAAACGAGACGAAGGAGGGTGAAAGAGAGTGAAACGAGACGAAGGAGGGTGAAAGAGGGCGAAACGAGACGAAGGAGGGTGAAAGAGAGCGAAACGAGACGAAGGAGGGTGAAAGAGAGCGAAACAAGACGAAGGAGGGCGAAAGAGAGCGAAACGAGAGGAAGGAGGGTGAAAGAGAGCGAAACGAGATGAAGGAGGGTGAAAGAGTGCGAAACGAGATGAAGGAGGGTGAAAGAGAGCGAAACCAGAGGAAGGAGGGTCACAGAGAGCGAAACGAGAGGAAAGAGAGTAAGAGAGTGCGAAACGAGACGGTGGAGGGTGAAAGAGAGCGAAACGAGACGAAGGAGGGTGAAAGAGAGCGAAACAAGACGATGGAGGGTGAAAGAGAGCGAAACGAGAGGAAGGATGGTGAAAGAGAGCGAAACGAGATGAAGGAGCATGAAAAAGAGCGAAACGAGACGAAGGAGGATGAAAGAGAGCTAAACGAGACGCAGGAGGGTCACAGAGAGCGAAACGAGAGGAAAGAGGGTGAAAGAGAGCGAAACAAGACGATGGAGGGTGAAATAGAGCGAAACGAGGCAAAGGATGGTGAAAGAGAGCGAAACGAGACGAAGGAGGGTGAAAGAGAGCGAAACGAGACGAAGGAGGGTGAAAGAGAGCGAAACGAGACGAAGAAAGGTGAAAGAGAGCGAAACGAGACGAAGGAGTGTGAAAGAGAGCGAAAGGAAATGAAGGAGGGTGAAAGAGAGCGAAATGAGACGAAGGAGAGTGAAAGAGAGCGAAAGGAGTCGAAGGAGGGTGAAAGAGAGTGGAACGAGACGAAGGAGGGTGAAAGAGACCAAAACGAGACGAAGGAGGGTGAAAGAGAGCGAAACGAGACGAAGGAGGGTGAAAGAGTGCGAAACGAGATGAAGGAGGGTGAAAGAGAGCGAAACCAGAGGAAGGAGGGTCACAGAGAGCGAAACGAGAGGAAAGAGGGTAAGAGAGTGCGAAACGAGACGGTGGAGGGTGAAAGAGAGCGAAACGAGACGAAGGAGGGTGAAAGAGAGCGAAACAAGACGATGGAGGGTGAAAGAGAGCGAAACGAGAGGAAGGATGGTGAAAGAGAGCGAAACGAGATGAAGGAGGGTGAAAGAGAGCGAAACGAGACGAAGGAGGGTGAAAGAGAGCGAAACGAGACGAAGGTGGGTGAAAGAGAGCAAAACGAGAATAAGGAGGATGAAAGAGAGCGAAACGAGACGAAGGTGGGTGAAAGAGAGCAAAATGAGAATAAGGAGGATGAAAGAGAGCGAAACGAGACGAAGGAGGGTGAATGAGAGCGAAACGAGATGAAAGAAGGTCACAGAGAGCTAAACGAGACGAAGGAGGGTGAAAGAGAGCGAAACAAGATGAAGGAGGGTGAAGGAGAGCGAAAGGAGTCGAAGGAGGGTGAAAGAGAGCGGAACGAGACGAAGGAGGGTGAAAGAGAGCGAAACGAGACGAAGGAGGCTGAAAGAGAGCGAAAGAGTCGAAGGAGGGTGAAACAGAGCGGAACGAGACGAAGGAGGGTGAAAGAGAGCGAAACGAGACGAAGGAGGGTGAAAGAGAGCGAAACGAGATGAAGGAGGGTGAAAGAGAGCTAAACGAGACGGTGGAGGGTGAAAGAGAGCGATACGAGACGAAGGAGGGTGAAAGAGAGCGAAACAAGACGAAGGAGGGCGAAAGAGAGCGAAACGAGAGGAAGGAGGTTGAAAGAGAGCGACACGAGATGAAGGAGGGTGAAAGAGAGCGAAAGGAGATGAAGGAGGGTGTAAGAGAGCGAAACGAGACGAAGGAGGGTGAAAGAGAGTGAAAGGAGTCGAAGGAGGGTGAAAGAGAGCGGAACAAGACGAAGGAGGGTGAAAGAGAACGAAACGAGACGAAGGAGGGTGAAAGAGAGCGAAAGGAGTCGAAGGAGGGTGAAAGAGAGCGAAACGAGATGATGGAGTGTGAAAGAGAGCGAAACGAGAAGAAGGAGGGTGAAAGAGAGCGAAACGAGATGAAGGAGGGTGAAAGATAGCTAAACGAGACGGTGGAGGGTGAAAGAGAGGGAAACGAGACGAAGGAGGGTGAAAGAGAGCGAAACAAGACGAAGGAGGGCGAAAGAGAGCGAAACGAGAGGAAGGAGGGTGAAAGAGAGCGAAACGATATGAAGGAGGGTGAAAGAGAGTGAAAGGAGATGAAGGAGGGTGTAAGAGAGCGAAACGAGACGAAGGAGGGTGAAAGAGAGCGAAAGGAGTCGAAGGAGGGTGAAAGAGAGCGGAACGAGACGAAGGAGGGTGAAAGAGAACGAAACGAGACGAAGGAGGGTGAAAGAGAGTGAAACGAGACGAAGGAGGGTGAAAGAGGGCGAAACGAGACGAAGGAGGTTGAAAGAGAGCAAAACGAGACGAAGGAGGGTGAAAGAGAGCGAAACAAGACGAAGGAGGGCGAAAGAGAGCGAAACGAGAGGAAGGAGGGTGAAAGAGAGCGAAACGAGATGAAGGAGGGTGAAAGAGTGCGAAACGAGATGAAGGAGGGTGAAAGAGAGCGAAACCAGAGGAAGGAGGGTCACAGAGAGCGAAACGAGAGGAAAGAGGGTAAGAGAGTGCGAAACGAGACGGTGGAGGGTGAAAGAGAGCGAAACAAGACGAAGGAGGGTGAAAGAGAGCGAAACAAGACGATGGAGGGTGAAAGAGAGCGAAACGAGAGGAAGGATGGTGAAAGAGAGCGAAACGAGATGAAGGAGCATGAAAAAGAGCGAAACGAGACGAAGGAGGATGAAAGAGAGCTAAACGAGACGAAGGAGGGTCACAGAGAGCGAAACGAGAGGAAAGAGGGTGAAAGAGAGCGAAACAAGACGATGGAGGGTGAAATAGAGCGAAACGAGGCAAAGGATGGTCAAAGAGAGCGAAACGAGACGAAGGAGGGTGAAAGAGAGAGAAACGAGACGAAGGAGGGTGAAAGAGAGCGAAACGAGACGAAGAAAGGTGAAAGAGAGCGAAACGAGACGAAGGAGGGTGAAAGAGAGCGAAAGGAAATGAAGGAGGGTGAAAGAGAGCGAAATGAGACGAAGGAGAGTGAAAGAGAGCGAAAGGAGTCGAAGGAGGGTGAAAGAGAGTGGAACGAGACGAAGGAGGGTGAAAGAGACCAAAACGAGACGAAGGAGGGTGAAAGAGAGCGAAACGAGACGAAGGAGGGTGAAAGAGTGCGAAACGAGATGAAGGAGGGTGAAAGAGAGCGAAACCAGAGGAAGGAGGGTCACAGAGAGCGAAACGAGAGGAAAGAGGGTAAGAGAGTGCGAAACGAGACGGTGGAGGGTGAAAGAGAGCGAAACGAGACGAAGGAGGGTGAAAGAGAGCGAAACAAGACGATGGAGGGTGAAAGAGAGCGAAACGAGAGGAAGGATGGTGAAAGAGAGCGAAACGAGATGAAGGAGCATGAAAAAGAGCGAAACGAGACGAAGGAGGATGAAAGAGAGCGAAACGAGACGAAGGAGGGTGAAAGAGAGCGAAACGAGAAGAAGGAGGGTGAAAGAGAGCGAAATGAGACGAAGGACGGTGAAAGAGAGCGAAACGAGATGAAGGAGGGTGAAAGAGAGCGAAACGAGAAGAAGGAGGGTGAAAGAGAGCGAAATGAGACGAAGGAGGGTGAAAGAGAGCGAAACGAGATGAAGGAGGGTCAAAGAGAGCGAAACGAGACGAAGGAGGGTGAAAGAGAGCGAAACGCGATGAAGGAGGGTGAAAGAGCTAAACGAGATGAAGGAGGGTGAAAGAGTGCGAAACAAGATGAAGGAGGGTGAAAGAGAGCGAAACCAGACGAAGGAGGGTCACAGAGGGCGAAACGAGAGGAAAGAGGGTAAGAGAGTGCGAAACGAGATGGTGGAGGGTGAAAGAGAGCGAAACGAGGAGAAGGAGGGTGAAAGAGAGCGAAACAAGACGATGGAGGGTGAAAGAGAGCGAAACGACAGGAAGGATGGTGAAAGAGAGCGAAACGAGACGAAGGAGCATGAAACAGAGTGAAACGAGACGAAGGAGGATGAAAGAGAGCTAAACGAGACGAAGGAGGGTCACAGAGAGCGAAGCGAGAGGAAAGAGGGTGAAAGAGAGCGAAACAAGACGATGGAGGGTGAAAGAGAGCGAAAAGAGACAAAGGATGGTGAAAGAGAGCAAAACGAGACGAAGGAGGGTGAAAGAGAGCGAAACGAGACGAAGGAGGGTGAAAGAGAGCGAAACGAGACGAAGAAAGGTGAAAGAGAGCGAAACGAGACGAAGGAGGGTGAAAGAGAGCGAAAGGAGATGAAGGAGGGTGAAAGAGAGCGAAATGAGACGAAGGAGAGTGAAAGAGAGCGAACGGAGTCGAAGGAGGGTGAAAGAGAGTGGAACGAGACGAAGGAGGGTGAAAGAGACCAAAACGAGACGAAGGAGGGTGAAAGAGAGCTAAATGAGACGAAGGAGGGTGAAAGAGAGCGAAATGAGAAGAAGGAGGGTGAAAGAGAGGGAAATGAGACGAAGGAGGGTGAAAGAGAGCGAAACGAGATGAAGAAGGGTGAAAGAGAGCGAAACGAGAAGAAGGAGGGTGAAAGAGAGCGAAACGAGACGAAGGTGGGTGAAAGAGAGCGAAACGAGAATAAGGAGGATGAAAGAGAGCGAAACGAGACGAAGGAGGGTGAATGAGAGCGAAACGAGATGAAGGAGGGTCACAGAGAGCGAAACGAGACGAAGGAGGGTGAAAGAGAGCGAAACAAGATGAAGGAGGGTGAAAGAGAGCTAAACGAGACGGTGGAGGGTGAAAGAGAGCGATACGAGAGAAGGAGGGTGAAAGAGAGCGAAACAAGATGAAGGAGGGCGAAAGAGAGCGAAACGAGAGGTAGGAGGGTGAAAGAGAGCAAAACGAGATGAAGGAGTGTGAAAGAGAGCGAAACGAGATGAAGGAGGGTGAAAGAGAGCGAAACGAGACGAAGGAGGCTGAAAGAGAGCGAAAGGAGTCGAAGGAGGGTGAAAGAGAGCGGAACGAGACGAAGGAGGGTGAAAGAGAGCGAAACGAGACGAAGGAGGGTGAAAGAGAGCGAAACGAGATGAAGGAGGGTGAAAGAGAGCTAAACGAGACGGTGGAGGGTGAAAGAGAGCGAAACGAGACGAAGGAGGGTGAAAGAGAACGAAACAAGACGATGGAGGGTGAAAGAGAGCGAAACGAGAGGAAGGATGGTGAAAGAGAGCGAAACGAGACGATGGAGCGTGAAAGAGAGCGAAATGAGACAAAGGAGGGTGAAAGAGAGCGAAACGAGATGAAGGAGGGTGAAAGAGAACGAAACGAGAAGAAGGAGGGTGAAAGAGAGCGGAACGAGACGAAGGAGGGTGAAAGAGAGCGAAACGAGACGAAGGAGGCTGAAAGAGAGCGAAAGAGTCGAAGGAGGGTGAAAGAGAGCGGAACGAGACGAAGGAGGGTGAAAGAGAGCGAAACGAGACGAAGGAGGGTGAAAGAGAGCGAAACGAGATAAAGGAGGGTGAAAGAGAGCTAAACGAGACGGTGGAGGGTGAAAGAGAGCGATACGAGACGAAGGAGGGTGAAAGAGAGCGAAACAAGACGAAGGAGGGCGAAAGAGAGCGAAACGAGAGGAAGGAGGTTGAAAGAGAGCGACACGAGATGAAGGAGGGTGAAAGAGAGCGAAACGAGATGAAGGAGGGTGTAAGAGAGCGAAACGAGACGAAGGAGGGTGAAAGAGAGTGAAAGGAGTCGAAGGAGGGTGAAAGAGAGCGGAACAAGACGAAGGAGGGTGAAAGAGAACGAAACAAGACGAAGGAGGGTGAAAGAGAGCGAAAGGAGTCGAAGGAGGGTGAAAGAGAGCGAAACGAGATGATGGAGTGTGAAAGAGAGCGAAACGAGAAGAAGGAGGGTGAAAGAGAGCTAAACGAGACGAAGGAGGGTCACAGAGAGCGAAACGAGAGGAAAGAGGGTGAAAGAGAGCGAAACAAGACGATGGAGGGTGAAATAGAGCGAAACGAGGCAAAGGATGGTGAAAGAGAGCAAAACGAGACGAAGGAGGGTGAAAGAGAGAGAAACGAGACGAATGAGGGTGAAAGAGAGCGAAACGAGACGAAGAAAGGTGAAAGAGAGCGAAACGAGACGAAGGAGGGTGAAAGAGAGCGAAAGGAAATGAAGGAGGGTGAAAGAGAGCGAAATGAGACGAAGGAGAGTGAAAGAGAGCGAAAGGAGTCGAAGGAGGGTGAAAGAGCGTGGAACGAGACGAAGGAGGGTGAAAGAGACCAAAACGAGACGAAGGAGGGTGAAAGAGAGCGACACGAGACGAAGGAGGGTGAAAGAGTGCGAAACGAGATGAAGGAGGGTGAAAGAGAGCGAAACCAGAGGAAGGAGGGTCACAGAGAGCGAAACGAGAGGAAAGAGGGTAAGAGAGTGCGAAACGAGACGGTGGAGGGTGAAAGAGAGCGAAACGAGACGAAGGAGGGTGAAAGAGAGCGAAACAAGACGATGGAGGGTGAAAGAGAGCGAAACGAGAGGAAGGATGGTGAAAGAGAGCGAAACGAGATGAAGGAGCATGAAAAAGAGCGAAACGAGACGAAGGAGGATGAAAGAGAGCTAAACGAGACGAAGGAGGGTCACAGAGAGCGAAACGAGAGGAAAGAGGGTGAAAGAGAGCGAAACAAGACGATGGAGGGTGAAATAGAGCGAAACGAGGCAAAGGATGGTGAAAGAGAGCGAAACGAGACGAAGGAGGGTGAAAGAGAGCGAAACGAGACGAAGAAAGGTGAAAGAGAGCGAAACGAGACGAAGGAGGGTGAAAGAGAGCGAAAGGAAATGAAGGAGGGTGAAAGAGAGCGAAATGAGACGAAGGAGAGTGAAAGAGAGCGAAATGAGTCGAAGGAGGGTGAAAGAGAGTGGAACGAGACGAAGGAGGGTGAAAGAGACCAAAACGAGACGAAGGAGGGTGAAAGAGAGCGAAACGAGACGAAGGAGGGTGAAAGAGAGCGAAACGAGAAGAAGGAGGGTGAAAGAGAGCGAAATGAGACGAAGGAGGGTGAAAGAGAGCGAAACGAGATGAAGGAGGGTGAAAGAGAGCGAAACGAGAAGAAGGAGGGTGAAAGAGAGCGAAATGAGACGAAGGAGGGTGAAAGAGAGCGAAACGAGATGAAGGAGGGTCAAAGAGAGCGAAACGAGACGAAGGAGGGTGAAAGAGAGCGAAACGCGATGAAGGAGGGTGAAAGAGCTAAACGAGATGAAGGAGGGTGAAAGAGTGCGAAACAAGATGAAGGAGGGTGAAAGAGAGCGAAACCAGACGAAGGAGGGTCACAGCGGGCGAAACGAGAGGAAAGAGGGTAAGAGAGTGCGAAACGAGATGGTGGAGGGTGAAAGAGAGCGAATCGAGGAGAAGGAGGGTGAAAGAGAGCGAAACAAGACGATGGAGGGTGAAAGAGAGCGAAACGACAGGAAGGATGGTGAAAGAGAGCGAAACGAGACGAAGGAGCATGAAACAGAGTGAAACGAGACGAAGGAGGATGAAAGATAGCTAAACGAGATGAAGGAGGGTCACAGAGAGCGAAACGAGAGGAAAGAGGGTGAAAGAGAGCGAAACAAGACGATGGAGGGTGAAAGAGAGCGAAACGAGACAAAGGATGGTGAAAGAGAGCAAAACGAGACGAAGGAGGGTGAAAGAGAGCGAAACGAGACGAAGGAGGGTGAAAGAGAGCGAAACGAGACGAAGAAAGGTGAAAGAGAGCGAAACGAGACGAAGGAGGGTGAAAGAGAGCGAAAGGAGATGAAGGAGGGTGAAAGAGAGCGAAATGAGACGAAGGAGAGTGAAAGAGAGCGAAAGGAGTCGAAGGAGGGTGAAAGAGAGTGGAACGAGACGAAGGAGGGTGAAAGAGACCAAAACGAGACGAAGGAGGGTGAAAGAGAGCTAAATGAGACGAAGGAGGGTGAAAGAGAGCGAAATGAGAAGAAGGAGGGTGAAAGAGAGGGAAATGAGACGAAGGAGGGTGAAAGAGAGCGAAACGAGATGAAGAAGGGTGAAAGAGAGCGAAACGAGAAGAAGGAGGGTGAAAGAGAGCGAAACGAGACGAAGGTGGGTGAAAGAGAGCGAAACGAGAATAAGGAGGATGAAAGAGAGCGAAACGAGATGAAGGAGGGTGAATGAGAGCGAAACGAGATGAAGGAGGGTCACAGAGAGCGAAACGAGACGAAGGAGGGTGAAAGAGAGCGAAACAAGATGAAGGAGGGTGAAAGAGAGCTAAACGAGACGGTGGAGGGTGAAAGAGAGCGATACGAGAGAAGGAGGGTGAAAGAGAGCGAAACAAGATGAAGGAGGGCGAAAGAGAGCGAAACGAGAGGAAGGAGGGTGAAAGAGAGCAAAACGAGATGAAGGAGGGTGAAAGAGAGCGAAACGAGATGAAGGAGGGTGAAAGAGAGCGAAACGAGACGAAGGAGGCTGAAAGAGAGCGAAAGGAGTCGAAGGAGGGTGAAAGAGAGCGGAACGAGACGAAGGAGGGTGAAAGAGAGCGAAACGAGACGAAGGAGGGTGAAAGAGAGCGAAACGAGATGAAGGAGGGTGAAAGAGAGCTAAACGAGACGGTGGAGGGTGAAAGAGAGCGAAACGAGACGAAGGAGGGTGAAAGAGAGCGAAACAAGACGATGGAGGGTGAAAGAGAGCGAAACGAGAGGAAGGATGGTGAAAGAGAGCGAAACGAGACGAAGGAGCGTGAAAGAGAGCGAAATGAGACAAAGGAGGGTGAAAGAGAGCGAAACGAGATGAAGGAGGGTGAAAGAGAACGAAACGAGAAGAAGGAGGGTGAAAGAGAGCGAAATGAGACGAAGGAGGGTGAAAGAGAGCGAAACGAGATGAAGGAGGGTCAAAGAGAGCGAAACGAGACGAAGGAGGGTGAAAGAGAGCGAAACGCGATGAAGGAGGGTGAAAGAGCTAAACGAGATGAAGGAGGGTGAAAGAGTGCGAAACGAGATGAAGGAGGGTGAAAGAGAGCGAAACCAGACGAAGGAGGGTCACAGAGGGCTAAACGAGAGGAAAGAGGGTAAGAGAGTGCGAAACGAGACGGTGGAGGGTGAAAGAGAGCGAAACGAGGAGAAGGAGGGTGAAAGAGAGCGAAACAAGACGATGGAGGGTGAAAGAGAGCGAAACGACAGGAAGGAAGGTGAAAGAGAGCAAAACGAGACGAAGGAGCATGAAACAGAGTGAAACGAGACGAAGGAGGATGAAAGAGAGCTAAACGAGACGAAGGAGGGTCGCAGAGAGCGAAACGAGAGGAAAGAGGGTGAAAGAGAGCGAAACAAGACGATGGAGGGTGAAAGAGAGCGAAACGAGAGGAAGGAGGATGAAAGAGAGCTAAACGAGACGAAGGAGGGTCACAGAGAGCGAAACGAGAGTAAAGAGGGTGAAAGAGAGCGAAACAAGACGATGGAGGGTGAAAGAGAGCGAAACAAGACAAAGGATGGTGAAAGAGAGCGAAACGAGACGAAGGAGGGTGAAAGAGAGCGAAACAAGACGGTGGAGGCTGAAAGAGAGCGAAACGAGACGACGGAGGGTGAAAGAGAGCGAAACGAGATGATGGAGTGTGAAAGAGAGCGAAACGAGAGGAAGGAGGGTGAAAGAGAGCGAAACGAGAAGAAGTAGGGTGAAAGAGAGCGAAACGAGATGAAGGAGGGTGGAAGAGAGTGAAACGAGACGAAGGAGGGTGAAAGAGAGAGAAACGAGACGAAGGAGGGTGAAAGAGAGCGAAACGAGACGAAGGTGGGTGAAAGAGAGCGAAACGAGAATAAGGAGGATGAAAGAGAGCGAAACGAGACGAAGGAGGGTGAATGAGAGCGAAACGAGATGAAGGAGGGTCACAGAGAGCGAAACGAGACGAAGGAGGGTGAAAGAGAGCGAAACAAGATGAAGGAGGGTGAAAGAGAGCTAAACGAGACGGTGGAGGGTGAAAGAGAGCGATACGAGAGAAGGAGGGTGAAAGAGAGCGAAACAAGATGAAGGAGGGCGAAAGAGAGCGAAACGAGAGGTAGGAGGGTGAAAGAGAGCAAAACGAGATGAAGGAGTGTGAAAGAGAGCGAAACGAGATGAAGGAGGGTGAAAGAGAGCGAAACGAGACGAAGGAGGCTGAAAGAGAGCGAAAGGAGTCGAAGGAGGGTGAAAGAGAGCGGAACGAGACGAAGGAGGGTGAAAGAGAGCGAAACGAGACGAAGGAGGGTGAAAGAGAGCGAAACGAGATGAAGGAGGGTGAAAGAGAGCTAAACGAGACGGTGGAGGGTGAAAGAGAGCGAAACGAGACGAAGGAGGGTGAAAGAGAACGAAACAAGACGATGGAGGGTGAAAGAGAGCGAAACGAGAGGAAGGATGGTGAAAGAGAGCGAAACGAGACGATGGAGCGTGAAAGAGAGCGAAATGAGACAAAGGAGGGTGAAAGAGAGCGAAACGAGATGAAGGAGGGTGAAAGAGAACGAAACGAGAAGAAGGAGGGTGAAAGAGAGCGGAACGAGACGAAGGAGGGTGAAAGAGAGCGAAACGAGACGAAGGAGGCTGAAAGAGAGCGAAAGAGTCGAAGGAGGGTGAAAGAGAGCGGAACGAGACGAAGGAGGGTGAAAGAGAGCGAAACGAGACGAAGGAGGGTGAAAGAGAGCGAAACGAGATAAAGGAGGGTGAAAGAGAGCTAAACGAGACGGTGGAGGGTGAAAGAGAGCGATACGAGACGAAGGAGGGTGAAAGAGAGCGAAACAAGACGAAGGAGGGCGAAAGAGAGCGAAACGAGAGGAAGGAGGTTGAAAGAGAGCGACACGAGATGAAGGAGGGTGAAAGAGAGCGAAAGGAGATGAAGGAGGGTGTAAGAGAGCGAAACGAGACGAAGGAGGGTGAAAGAGAGTGAAAGGAGTCGAAGGAGGGTGAAAGAGAGCGGAACAAGACGAAGGAGGGTGAAAGAGAACGAAACAAGACGAAGGAGGGTGAAAGAGAGCGAAAGGAGTCGAAGGAGGGTGAAAGAGAGCGAAACGAGATGATGGAGTGTGAAAGAGAGCGAAACGAGAAGAAGGAGGGTGAAAGAGAGCTAAACGAGACGAAGGAGGGTCACAGAGAGCGAAACGAGAGGAAAGAGGGTGAAAGAGAGCGAAACAAGACGATGGAGGGTGAAATAGAGCGAAACGAGGCAAAGGATGGTGAAAGAGAGCAAAACGAGACGAAGGAGGGTGAAAGAGAGAGAAACGAGACGAATGAGGGTGAAAGAGAGCGAAACGAGACGAAGAAAGGTGAAAGAGAGCGAAACGAGACGAAGGAGGGTGAAAGAGAGCGAAAGGAAATGAAGGAGGGTGAAAGAGAGCGAAATGAGACGAAGGAGAGTGAAAGAGAGCGAAAGGAGTCGAAGGAGGGTGAAAGAGCGTGGAACGAGACGAAGGAGGGTGAAAGAGACCAAAACGAGACGAAGGAGGGTGAAAGAGAGCGAAACGAGACGAAGGAGGGTGAAAGAGTGCGAAACGAGATGAAGGAGGGTGAAAGAGAGCGAAACCAGAGGAAGGAGGGTCACAGAGAGCGAAACGAGAGGAAAGAGGGTAAGAGAGTGCGAAACGAGACGGTGGAGGGTGAAAGAGAGCGAAACGAGACGAAGGAGGGTGAAAGAGAGCGAAACAAGACGATGGAGGGTGAAAGAGAGCGAAACGAGAGGAAGGATGGTGAAAGAGAGCGAAACGAGATGAAGGAGCATGAAAAAGAGCGAAACGAGACGAAGGAGGATGAAAGAGAGCTAAACGAGACGAAGGAGGGTCACAGAGAGCGAAACGAGAGGAAAGAGGGTGAAAGAGAGCGAAACAAGGCGATGGAGGGTGAAATAGAGCGAAACGAGGCAAAGGATGGTGAAAGAGAGCGAAACGAGACGAAGGAGGGTGAAAGAGAGCGAAACGAGACGAAGAAAGGTGAAAGAGAGCGAAACGAGACGAAGGAGGGTGAAAGAGAGCGAAAGGAAATGAAGGAGGGTGAAAGAGAGCGAAATGAGACGAAGGAGAGTGAAAGAGAGCGAAATGAGTCGAAGGAGGGTGAAAGAGAGTGGAACGAGACGAAGGAGGGTGAAAGAGACCAAAACGAGACGAAGGAGGGTGAAAGAGAGCGAAACGAGACGAAGGAGGGTGAAAGAGAGCGAAACGAGAAGAAGGAGGGTGAAAGAGAGCGAAATGAGACGAAGGAGGGTGAAAGAGAGCGAAACGAGATGAAGGAGGGTGAAAGAGAGCGAAACGAGAAGAAGGAGGGTGAAAGAGAGCGAAATGAGACGAAGGAGGGTGAAAGAGAGCGAAACGAGATGAAGGAGGGTCAAAGAGAGCGAAACGAGACGAAGGAGGGTGAAAGAGAGCGAAACGCGATGAAGGAGGGTGAAAGAGCTAAACGAGATGAAGGAGGGTGAAAGAGTGCGAAACAAGATGAAGGAGGGTGAAAGAGAGCGAAACCAGACGAAGGAGGGTCACAGCGGGCGAAACGAGAGGAAAGAGGGTAAGAGAGTGCGAAACGAGATGGTGGAGGGTGAAAGAGAGCGAAACGAGGAGAAGGAGGGTGAAAGAGAGCGAAACAAGACGATGGAGGGTGAAAGAGAGCGAAACGACAGGAAGGATGGTGAAAGAGAGCGAAACGAGACGAAGGAGCATGAAACAGAGTGAAACGAGACGAAGGAGGATGAAAGATAGCTAAACGAGATGAAGGAGGGTCACAGAGAGCGAAACGAGAGGAAAGAGGGTGAAAGAGAGCGAAACAAGACGATGGAGGGTGAAAGAGAGCGAAACGAGACAAAGGATGGTGAAAGAGAGCAAAACGAGACGAAGGAGGGTGAAAGAGAGCGAAACGAGACGAAGGAGGGTGAAAGAGAGCGAAACGAGACGAAGAAAGGTGAAAGAGAGCGAAACGAGACGAAGGAGGGTGAAAGAGAGCGAAAGGAGATGAAGGAGGGTGAAAGAGAGCGAAATGAGACGAAGGAGAGTGAAAGAGAGCGAAAGGAGTCGAAGGAGGGTGAAAGAGAGTGGAACGAGACGAAGGAGGGTGAAAGAGACCAAAACGAGACGAAGGAGGGTGAAAGAGAGCTAAATGAGACGAAGGAGGGTGAAAGAGAGCGAAATGAGAAGAAGGAGGGTGAAAGAGAGGGAAATGAGACGAAGGAGGGTGAAAGAGAGCGAAACGAGATGAAGAAGGGTGAAAGAGAGCGAAACGAGAAGAAGGAGGGTGAAAGAGAGCGAAACGAGACGAAGGTGGGTGAAAGAGAGCGAAACGAGAATAAGGAGGATGAAAGAGAGCGAAACGAGATGAAGGAGGGTGAATGAGAGCGAAACGAGATGAAGGAGGGTCACAGAGAGCGAAACGAGACGAAGGAGGGTGAAAGAGAGCGAAACAAGATGAAGGAGGGTGAAAGAGAGCTAAACGAGACGGTGGAGGGTGAAAGAGAGCGATACGAGAGAAGGAGGGTGAAAGAGAGCGAAACAAGATGAAGGAGGGCGAAAGAGAGCGAAACGAGAGGAAGGAGGGTGAAAGAGAGCAAAACGAGATGAAGGAGGGTGAAAGAGAGCGAAACGAGATGAAGGAGGGTGAAAGAGAGCGAAACGAGACGAAGGAGGCTGAAAGAGAGCGAAAGGAGTCGAAGGAGGGTGAAAGAGAGCGGAACGAGACGAAGGAGGGTGAAAGAGAGCGAAACGAGACGAAGGAGGGTGAAAGAGAGCGAAACGAGATGAAGGAGGGTGAAAGAGAGCTAAACGAGACGGTGGAGGGTGAAAGAGAGCGAAACGAGACGAAGGAGGGTGAAAGAGAGCGAAACAAGACGATGGAGGGTGAAAGAGAGCGAAACGAGAGGAAGGATGGTGAAAGAGAGCGAAACGAGACGAAGGAGCGTGAAAGAGAGCGAAATGAGACAAAGGAGGGTGAAAGAGAGCGAAACGAGATGAAGGAGGGTGAAAGAGAACGAAACGAGAAGAAGGAGGGTGAAAGAGAGCGAAATGAGACGAAGGAGGGTGAAAGAGAGCGAAACGAGATGAAGGAGGGTCAAAGAGAGCGAAACGAGACGAAGGAGGGTGAAAGAGAGCGAAACGCGATGAAGGAGGGTGAAAGAGCTAAACGAGATGAAGGAGGGTGAAAGAGTGCGAAACGAGATGAAGGAGGGTGAAAGAGAGCGAAACCAGACGAAGGAGGGTCACAGAGGGCTAAACGAGAGGAAAGAGGGTAAGAGAGTGCGAAACGAGACGGTGGAGGGTGAAAGAGAGCGAAACGAGGAGAAGGAGGGTGAAAGAGAGCGAAACAAGACGATGGAGGGTGAAAGAGAGCGAAACGACAGGAAGGAAGGTGAAAGAGAGCAAAACGAGACGAAGGAGCATGAAACAGAGTGAAACGAGACGAAGGAGGATGAAAGAGAGCTAAACGAGACGAAGGAGGGTCGCAGAGAGCGAAACGAGAGGAAAGAGGGTGAAAGAGAGCGAAACAAGACGATGGAGGGTGAAAGAGAGCGAAACGAGAGGAAGGAGGATGAAAGAGAGCTAAACGAGACGAAGGAGGGTCACAGAGAGCGAAACGAGAGTAAAGAGGGTGAAAGAGAGCGAAACAAGACGATGGAGGGTGAAAGAGAGCGAAACAAGACAAAGGATGGTGAAAGAGAGCGAAACGAGACGAAGGAGGGTGAAAGAGAGCGAAACAAGACGGTGGAGGCTGAAAGAGAGCGAAACGAGACGACGGAGGGTGAAAGAGAGCGAAACGAGATGATGGAGTGTGAAAGAGAGCGAAACGAGAGGAAGGAGGGTGAAAGAGAGCGAAACGAGAAGAAGTAGGGTGAAAGAGAGCGAAACGAGATGAAGGAGGGTGGAAGAGAGTGAAACGAGACGAAGGAGGGTGAAAGAGAGAGAAACGAGACGAAGGAGGGTGAAAGAGAGCGAAAGGAGATGAAGGAGGGTGTAAGAGAGCGAAATGAGACGAAGGAGGGTGAAAGAGAGCGAAAGGAGTCGAAGGAGGGTGAAAGAGAGCGAAACGAGATGATGGAGTGTGAAAGAGAGCGAAACGAGAGGAAGGAGGGTGAAAGAGAACGAAACAAGAAGAAGGAGGGTGAAAGAGAGCGAAACGAGATGAAGGAGGGTGAAAGAGAGCGAAACGAGATGAAGGAGGGTGAAAGATAGCTGAACGAGACGGTGGAGGGTGAAAGAGAGGGAAACGAGACGAAGGAGGGTGAAAGAGAGCGAAACAAGACGAAGGAGGGCGAAAGAGAGCGAAACGAGAGGAAGGAGGGTGAAAGAGAGCGAAACGACATGAAGGAGGGTGAAAGAGAGTGAAAGGAGATGAAGGAGGGTGTAAGAGAGCGAAACGAGACGAAGGAGGGTGAAAGAGAGCGAAAGGAGTCGAAGGAGGGTGAAAGAGAGCGGAACGAGACGAAGGAGGGTGAAAGAGAACGAAACGAGACGAAGGAGGGTGACAGAGAGTGAAACGAGACGAAGGAGGGTGAAAGAGGGCGAAACGAGACGAAGGAGGGTGAAAGAGAGCGAAACGAGACGAAGGAGGGTGAAAGAGAGCGAAACAAGACGAAGGAGGGCGAAAGAGAGCGAAACGAGAGGAAGGAGGGTGAAAGAGAGCGAAACGAGATGAAGGAGGGTGAAAGAGTGCGAAACGAGATGAAGGAGTGTGAAAGAGAGCGAAACGAGACGAAGGAGGGTGAAAGAGAGCGAAACAAGACGATGGAGGGTGAAAGAGAGCGAAACGAGAGGAAGGAGGATGAAAGAGAGCTAAACGAGACGAAGGAGGGTCACAGAGAGCGAAACGAGAGGAAAGAGGGTGAAAGAGAGCGAAACAAGACGATGGAGGGTGAAAGAGAGCGAAACAAGACAAAGGATGGTGAAAGAGAGCGAAACGAGACGAAGGAGGGTGAAAGAGAGCGAAACGAGAAGAAGAAGGGTGAAAGAGAGCGAAACGAGACGAAGGTGGGTGAAAGAGAGCGAAACGAGAATAAGGAGGATGAAAGAGAGCGAATCGAGACGAAGGAGGGTGAATGAGAGCGAAACGAGATGAAGGAGGGTCACAGAGAGCGAAACGAGACGAAGGAGGGTGAAAGAGAGCGAAACAAGATGAAGGAGGGTGAAAGAGAGCTAAACGAGACGGTGGAGGGTGAAAGAGAGCGATACGAGAGAAGGAGGGTGAAAGAGAGCGAAACAAGATGAAGGAGGGCGAAAGAGAGCGAAACGAGAGGTAGGAGGGTGAAAGAGAGCAAAACGAGATGAAGGAGTGTGAAAGAGAGCGAAACGAGATGAAGGAGGGTGAAAGAGAGCGAAACGAGACGAAGGAGGCTGAAAGAGAGCGAAAGGAGTCGAAGGAGGGTGAAAGAGAGCGGAACGAGACGAAGGAGGGTGAAAGAGAGCGAAACGAGACGAAGGAGGGTGAAAGAGAGCGAAACGAGATGAAGGAGGGTGAAAGAGAGCTAAACGAGACGGTGGAGGGTGAAAGAGAGCGAAACGAGACGAAGGAGGGTGAAAGAGAACGAAACAAGACGATGGAGGGTGAAAGAGAGCGAAACGAGAGGAAGGATGGTGAAAGAGAGCGAAACGAGACGATGGAGCGTGAAAGAGAGCGAAATGAGACAAAGGAGGGTGAAAGAGAGCGAAACGAGATGAAGGAGGGTGAAAGAGAACGAAACGAGAAGAAGGAGGGTGAAAGAGAGCGGAACGAGACGAAGGAGGGTGAAAGAGAGCGAAACGAGACGAAGGAGGCTGAAAGAGAGCGAAAGAGTCGAAGGAGGGTGAAAGAGAGCGGAACGAGACGAAGGAGGGTGAAAGAGAGCGAAACGAGACGAAGGAGGGTGAAAGAGAGCGAAACGAGATAAAGGAGGGTGAAAGAGAGCTCAACGAGACGGTGGAGGGTGAAAGAGAGCGATACGAGACGAAGGAGGGTGAAAGAGAGCGAAACAAGACGAAGGAGGGCGAAAGAGAGCGAAACGAGAGGAAAGAGGTTGAAAGAGAGCGACACGAGATGAAGGAGGGTGAAAGAGAGCGAAAGGAGATGAAGGAGGGTGTAAGAGAGCGAAACGAGACGAAGGAGGGTGAAAGAGAGTGAAAGGAGTCGAAGGAGGGTGAAAGAGAGCGGAACAAGACGAAGGAGGGTGAAAGAGAACGAAACAAGACGAAGGAGGGTGAAAGAGAGCGAAAGGAGTCGAAGGAGGGTGAAAGAGAGCGAAACGAGATGATGGAGTGTGAAAGAGAGCGAAACGAGAAGAAGGAGGGTGAAAGAGAGCTAAACGAGACGAAGGAGGGTCACAGAGAGCGAAACGAGGGGAAAGAGGGTGAAAGAGAGCGAAACAAGACGATGGAGGGTGAAATAGAGCGAAACGAGGCAAAGGATGGTGAAAGAGAGCAAAACGAGACGAAGGAGGGTGAAAGAGAGAGAAACGAGACGAATGAGGGTGAAAGAGAGCGAAACGAGACGAAGAAAGGTGAAAGAGAGCGAAACGAGACGAAGGAGGGTGAAAGAGAGCGAAAGGAAATGAAGGAGGGTGAAAGAGAGCGAAATGAGACGAAGGAGAGTGAAAGAGAGCGAAAGGAGTCGAAGGAGGGTGAAAGAGCGTGGAACGAGACGAAGGAGGGTGAAAGAGACCAAAACGAGACGAAGGAGGGTGAAAGAGAGCGAAACGAGACGAAGGAGGGTGAAAGAGTGCGAAACGAGATGAAGGAGGGTGAAAGAGAGCGAAACCAGAGGAAGGAGGGTCACAGAGAGCGAAACGAGAGGAAAGAGGGTAAGAGAGTGCGAAACGAGACGGTGGAGGGTGAAAGAGAGCGAAACGAGACGAAGGAGGGTGAAAGAGAGCGAAACAAGACGATGGAGGGTGAAAGAGAGCGAAACGAGAGGAAGGATGGTGAAAGAGAGCGAAACGAGATGAAGGAGCATGAAAAAGAGCGAAATGAGACGAAGGAGGATGAAAGAGAGCTAAACGAGACGAAGGAGGGTCACAGAGAGCGAAACGAGAGGAAAGAGGGTGAAAGAGAGCGAAACAAGACGATGGAGGGTGAAATAGAGCGAAACGAGGCAAAGGATGGTGAAAGAGAGCGAAACGAGACGAAGGAGGGTGAAAGAGAGCGAAACGAGACGAAGAAAGGTGAAAGAGAGCGAAACGAGACGAAGGAGGGTGAAAGAGAGCGAAAGGAAATGAAGGAGGGTGAAAGAGAGCGAAATGAGACGAAGGAGAGTGAAAGAGAGCGAAATGAGTCGAAGGAGGGTGAAAGAGAGTGGAACGAGACGAAGGAGGGTGAAAGAGACCAAAACGAGACGAAGGAGGGTGAAAGAGAGCGAAACGAGACGAAGGAGGGTGAAAGAGAGCGAAACGAGAAGAAGGAGGGTGAAAGAGAGCGAAATGAGACGAAGGAGGGTGAAAGAGAGCGAAACGAGATGAAGGAGGGTGAAAGAGAGCGAAACGAGAAGAAGGAGGGTGAAAGAGAGCGAAATGAGACGAAGGAGGGTGAAAGAGAGCGAAACGAGATGAAGGAGGGTCAAAGAGAGCGAAACGAGACGAAGGAGGGTGAAAGAGAGCGAAACGCGATGAAGGAGGGTGAAAGAGCTAAACGAGATGAAGGAGGGTGAAAGAGTGCGAAACAAGATGAAGGAGGGTGAAAGAGAGCGAAACCAGACGAAGGAGGGTCACAGAGGGCGAAACGAGAGGAAAGAGGGTAAGAGAGTGCGAAACGAGATGGTGGAGGGTGAAAGAGAGCGAAACGAGGAGAAGGAGGGTGAAAGAGAGCGAAACAAGACGATGGAGGGTGAAAGAGAGCGAAACGACAGGAAGGATGGTGAAAGAGAGCGAAACGAGACGAAGGAGCATGAAACAGAGTGAAACGAGACGAAGGAGGATGAAAGATAGCTAAACGAGATGAAGGAGGGTCACAGAGAGCGAAACGAGAGGAAAGAGGGTGAAAGAGAGCGAAACAAGACGATGGAGGGTGAAAGAGAGCGAAACGAGACAGAGGATGGTGAAAGAGAGCAAAACGAGACGAAGGAGGGTGAAAGAGAGCGAAACGAGACGAAGGAGGGTGAAAGAGAGCGAAACGAGACGAAGAAAGGTGAAAGAGAGCGAAAC